>NC_086448.1:338374351-338682760 GCF_028390025.1 Pseudophryne corroboree | reverse complement strand
CTACAGACATTTTTAAGGCTTGGGTGGAGGCACATATATATTAGTTACCCCTAGGGAGGTGAGAAGGCGTTACATTTGGAGACACCAGCTGAGATACGAAGTATAGTTATCTCCTGTTTGACAATGGAAACTGTAACTGGAGAGGGCATTTATTGCTGGTGTAGAGATAAAGGTGTTGATGTCCGGTGTAGTTTCGGATTAGGGGGAAATTTCTCTGCCATAAGTGATGAAAATGTATTGAAAAAGATAGCACAGCTATATGGAATAAGTAATCCCTATATAGTAGATCAGTGGAAGGGACACTATGGGGACACTTTTGCTGTTCTTATCACTAATAATAACCATTTGGAGCAGGTTTTATTACCTGATTTCATCGCTTTGAAGAGTATTCCAGGGCGAAATCTACAGATTCTGTGACCTGATGGTAGTAATATTGGAGAAGGAAAAACTACCCTGGGGGAGGAAACAAGAACAGAAGAGACATTTTCTGGGGGTTGTTTACATTTTCCAAGTTCTGACACAGAATCCCAAGGGAACAAAGAAGAAGCTGGCCTTAATGCCCTTCTCGTAGTAGTTGGGGGAGCTGGAGCCCACAAGGAGAATCAAATGGACATGAGGAGGATATACTTAGAAAAAGTGGACATGTCAGGTCCAAAGGAAGATTTAATATTAGCAGTACAAGAAATTAAAGATGAGTCCATGTCTAGAGATAACACAGTAGTGACGGGAAGGAGAAGGAGAAAGACAAAGAAGAAGAAAGTAATAGTTAAACCTCATGAACATGACAGTGAAGGTAGTGTAAGTGAAGAAACAGTGACATCCACATGTCCTATTGTATTACTGGAAGATGGAAATATCATTAAACAGAAATAGAAGATAATGGGAGAACTAGAGGCTGCAACCGATGTTGTGGTGAAACAAAAAGAGAATAGTATTGACAAAAAGAAGAAAGATGAAAAGGATAAATGCAATGGCTCCAGTGTGAATACTGAAATATCCAGCCAAGATGCTTTTGAGCTACCAAGGAGAAAAGAGGACTGGCATAAACTGGAAGTTAAGATCGCTGAGAGGGATATACTGGCAAAGGAACAAAAAAGGATAAAGATTATGGAACAAATATTCACTGAGCAGAGAGAGAATGAGGATCTGTTAAGGAATAGGCCTCGTAAGGCTAGAGCTATGGTGGACATAATGAAATACATAGCCGATAGATGTCTTCATCATATCCGATGGCTTACAGCTCTTCTACAGGAAGAAGTGTCGAGGAAAAGGAAATACAGGTATAGTGGGACTGAGTTACAAAATAAAACTGTGGAAGAACCAATTTTAATTATCCAGTTAGAGAAACAGAACCAGGAATTGCAAGAAAAGCTTGCTGTGGTAACCAGAAAATTTGAAAACTTGCTTCAGTGGGGTAGAGAAAAATTGCCAGAGATTGACCAGAACACCCAAAGGTCTATTCTACAGGACGAAAGGATTCATCAGAATCAGCTTTATTGGCCAGGTACACTTGCGTATGCTAGGAATTTGTTTTCGGTTTACAGTGCAGCAGCCAGGGGGGAACACGTAGACAAGAGGGGCGAATAAATGCAGAATACAGATTAAGTAAAAGTACACAGTGTTCTTTCCAATCAGAAGATCGGAGTAGAGTGACTGGATAGTCAGTCCGTCCAGCGATTTGTCAGGAGTTCAGCAGGTGGACTGCTTGCGGAAAGAAGCTTTTGAGGCTTCTATTGGTTCTGGTGGGAATGGCCCTATATCTTTTCCCGGATGGGAAAGCAGGTTGAGATCGCCATAGCCTGGGTGCAGCGGATCATTGGCACAGGTCATGAACAGGCGGGAGGTCAACTCCGATGATCTTCTCAGCGGACCTTACCACTCTTTGGAGCCTGGGTTTATCTCTCTCGCTGGTGAAGCTATACCAGTCGATAACAGTGGAGCACAGGACAGATTCTACAATTGCGGAGTAAAAGAGGAGAAGGAGATTCTGTGGGATGTTAAACTTCTTAAGTTGCCCTAAGAAGAACAGCCTCTGCTGTGCCCTTCCGATGGTAGCATTTGCATTTGGTCCCCACTTGAGGTCTCTAGAGATCGTAGTCCCCAGGAACTTGAAGGAGTCCACTAGCAGCACCGCACTGTCAGCTATGATTAGTGGGGGTGTTTCAGCTGGTTTCTTCCTAAAGTCTACTACCATCTCAACGGTTTTAAGTGGGTTGAGCTCCAGGTTGTTACAGCTGCATCACTCGAATCTCAAATAAATGAGCTGTCTAAACTCTTATTAGCTGCAGAAGCATCCAAACAGCAGGATCAGATTAGTCTGTCCAAAATGAAAGAACATCTAATGCTTTGTAATCTGAGAACAACATCCTTGCCTACTCTATAAAACCCAGTCCTGATGCGAGTAAGGATAATGCTTTACAGACTGAAGACCTGATTGATACTCTGCAAGGAAAAGCAGCAGAAGCTAGTGTTGATGTGGGAAATATCAATTATATTGCCCCTAAACTATCTGGCACTGTTAAATGGTTTAATGTTAAAAGAGGCTATGGATTCATTAAAAGACATGACAAACAAAGGGATGTTTTTGTCCACTGAACTGCTATCACAAGAAACAACCCCTTCAAACTTCTGCTGAGTGTTGAAGAGGGAGAAAATACAGAGTTTAATGTGGTGGATGGAGCAAAAGGAGCACAAGCAGTCAATGTGACTGGCCCTGGAGGTGTACCCAGAGCCGGCCCTAACCAATATGATGCCCTAGGCAAGATTTTGGCTGGTGCCCCCTAGCACCACCGCTGGTTCCGCCTCTGACCTTGCACCTATTTCCCAGCACCATCACCCCTCACCCATAGCAGTCCTTATTTTGGTGTTTGTACCCCCTATATTATAAATAGGAACTGTTCGCACATTGGGTGTAATTCCAAGTTGATCGCAGCAGGAAATTTTTTAGCAGTTGGGCAAAACCATGTGTACTGCAGGGGGGGCAGATATAACATGTGCAGAGAGAGATAGATTTGGGTGTTGTGAGTTCAATCTGCAATCTAAATTGCAGTGTAAAAATAAAGCAGCCAGTATTTACCCTGCACAGAAACAAAATAACCCACCCAAATCTAACTCTCTCTGCAAATGTTATATCTGCCCCCCCTGCAGTGCACATGGTTTTGCCCAACTGCTAAAAAATATGCTGCTGCGATCAACTTGGAATTACCCCCATTTGGTGCACAGCCCAAAAAGGGGTGTGTTTTTGCTGGCAAGGGGCATGGCCACACAATAGTAACCCCAATTCCAATTATGCCACACAGTACTGCAACTTTATTCACATTTGATCATGAGATAGTGTCCATAATTCATATTACATCCCAAAGTAGTATCACTTTACCTTATAAACGTTACTCCTCACAGTAGAGCCCCTTATTCACATTACGTCACACTGAATTTCTCCTTATTCACATTACACCACACCCTATTGCTCTTTATTCACATTAGATGACACAGTAGTGCCCTTTCTATACGCAACGCCACATAGTAGAGCACCTTATGCACATAATGCCACACATTAGTAATGTATTTATACACATAATTCCACACAGTAATGCCCCTTACACATGAGAGACATTAATAATGTCCTTATAAACATAATGCGCCATCCACATTATGACAACATTTATTAATGCCCTTTTACACATAATGTCCCTTACACATATGCCACACATTATTAATGCCCTTATACACATAATGACACACATAGTACCCCCTACACATTTGCTGCACATTATTAGTGCCCCTATACACATAATGACACACAAACAGTAGTACCCTGTTACACATATGTTGCACATTATTAATGCCCTTCTACACATAATGACACATATAGTATCCCTTACACATATGTTGCACATTATAATGCATTTTTTTACATGACACACACAATGCTCATTACAAATATTCCGAACACTACTGCACAACCAACCCACTCACATGCACACAGCACTCACACTGCCACTAACACTGTGAAAATGCATCTTATTTGCATTGCTATGTGGCTAGGATGCACAAGCAGCTTCTGCTTATTAAAATGATATGCAGCATGCCTATATTCTGTGTGAAACTGTCGCTGTATCTGCATAAGAAATGCTACACACAGAATATAGGCATGCTGCATATCATTTTAATCAGCAGAAGCTGCTGATGCCCCTAGGTATATCAAATGCCCTAGGCAATTGCCTAGTTTGCCTATGCCTATGGCCGGCCCTGGGTGTACCAGTGAAAGGGAGTTGATTTGCTCCAAACAGAAGGGGACCCAGCTCGTGTCATCAACCACAAAGACGAGAGATTGTGGGAGGAAGTATGCACACAGAAAGGAGAAAGAGGGACGCGGATGATAAAGAATCTTTTCCCCAGAATCCTGTTCAGTCTCAACCTTCTGCACCCTTATATTACTGACCTCAATTCAGATGGAGAGATAGAGCTTCTCAGCCTCAAACTCAAGCTGTTGCAAATTTAGATGCTAAAATCTTGACAAATTCAGAAGCTTCACTAGAGGAAGTCAATAAGTCAAGTGCAGAGAAACAAGGGGAACTAGCACAACAAGAGAAGACATTTTTAAGGCTTGGGTGGAGGCTCATATATATCAGTTACCCCTAGGGAGGTGAGAAGGGGTTACAATATGATTTCCCAAACGCCTTCAGGGGAACCTAGTTTCAAGTATGAAACATTCACTCTAGAGCCAAAACAGATTTGCTTCATTATCAACCATGCATCCTACACACACATATAATATCAACATTTGATGCCATTATAATGAGTAAGGTTACCCTT
Source organism: Pseudophryne corroboree (assembly GCF_028390025.1). Lineage (NCBI taxonomy): Eukaryota > Metazoa > Chordata > Amphibia > Anura > Myobatrachidae > Pseudophryne > Pseudophryne corroboree. The sequence continues at coordinate 338,677,945 of NC_086448.1, read as the reverse complement.
GAACCATATGTACTAAAATCAAATTTATTTTTGGAAACCAGTGTAAGCATGTAATTATAAGACATTCTCCAATGTCTACCTTGATGTGTCTAAGTTGAACCAGCAGCCGAAAGCATTAACACCAAACAATGATACCCACATTAATGAGTGCATGTTACACATTTCATCCATGTGACCTCATTTAATAAACATGTTCTATTCCCAAACGATATGGGTAATGAGACATTTTCAGCTGCATCTGACAAAAATATCAGCTGGCCTAAAACACAAGAAAGGATGAACCAAGCCTATTGGCGGGATGTATTGGAGTCCAAGATTGCCGGAGGTACGGAATGCTAGCTGATCTCGGATTTTTTTTTAAAGAGACAAACACAAGGCAAAACCATGCCTTGTAAGTGATTGCCCCTTTAAAAAATACGATTGATCCAGCGAACTTGGACTCCATTACATCCTGCTGTATGTCTTGATAAGTATCTTTGGGAAGTGCAGCAACACAGCTTGTAGGAGGCTGCACTGCTCAGTCTGTAAAAAGGGACAGTTCAGGATAAAATTACAATATGCAGGCTTGTGTCATCAACATCTGAGTGGAATCAATGCTGATGGGTAGATACTACTTGGAGGGTTCACAGTGGTACCATTAGTAATTCCACCACAAAAATAGAGAATAGCAAGAGCCAAAGAAGTGAACTCATGAATCAAACTTCTGCTACGTGGGGGAAAATGGTAACATGAGATGTAATATAGTAACATTACAAACATAAAAGTTACAGTTCCACTGGAGAGTATACAAAATCACCAATCTGTATCTAAAATAGAAAATTGCTCAAAACAGACATTGAATAAAATAAATGATTCAGTGGGCCATATAGTTCACACCCTGGAAGAGTTGATCACCAGTGTTTGCAACAATGTATTCCAGTAGAACTGGTAATGGCAAATGAGCTATTGTAAGTCCAAAGAAAGACAATGCTGCAGACATGAGGAGTACCTGTTATAATATTTCCCAAGGAGAGGCTATAGCAGTCATTGGTAAGCACAAAGAATGCTGAAAACTCAGTTGACTACCCAGTTAATTTCCTGAACTCTCTCAAACCTCCAGGAATGCTTTTTTTCCCAATCTGACGATGAAGACTGGATTCACTACTATGTTGCTGTAGGAACTCATGCCCCACAAATTCACAGTGGGAGCCAACTCCAAATTTGCAGTTTAAACCTTCACTTCATAGAGACTGCCATACTAATATGTTGAGCTTTGTCTTTATACCATGCATAACACTCATGCCAGTGGATACCCATTTAGTTCCAAATTGGAATTACTAATTACTTGCTCTCTTTTTTATGATTATGACTCACAGCTATCTCAGGTCTACACCAGCTTTTCTGTTTGCAATCTTGTGCGGAGTACCTGATAGCCAGTATAGTGACAACTACCTTGTGTGCTATGAAAGCTACATTGAGAATTATTGAACTGCAAGAAGGCACTAGGCTGTGAACTTGGCAGGCTGCATCAGGAAAGTCAACAATCTGACCACTGTATCTGTCAAGTTTGGCTATCTACAAGTATGGCCATCTTGCACACAGACCCAGGTTATTCTACAAATGAAGTGAAAAAAGCATTTATGTTACAAATGCAATTCACTATACCTCTTTAGTAGCAAAGGGGACTAACTCCTTTTGGGTGTCATGGTATTTTCCCATAATATTGTCTAAGCAAGCATGGGGCTGCAAGAGTGAACCAAATCCATATCTTCTGGTGGAATGCTGCTATTCTGGAATTAAATTGTGAGGCACCCCAGATTTTGTTGTGACCTAAATCCAGAAGTATGATCTTACATGCTGTTTGTTGGCTTTGTTTCAAAATCTCTATTTACTGAAAGCGTAACAGCTTACCGTATGTCTGGTCTGTTACATACTTATGCATGTAGCTAGCTCATTTTCTCACATTCTTTGTCCGAATCAGAATGACCCTTAGTTATTACTAATTCTGCTAAACTAGTTAGCGCACAGCAGCAGCTAATTCCACAGCAACATCTGACTTTTCTTTGGGCTGCTGGTGTCCTCCCCAGGAGATTAGCTCTGTTGCTCATTCTCCTCAGGGTTGACATCTGGTGCTTTCCTTATAAGCCAGTATGAGACTCTGGTGACTAAAGGAATTGCTTAGGGCTTGTGCCAATGTATGATAGCAATGCAAGGGACCAAGAACTCCTTCTGCTCCATATAAAGTTTCTGTCCTGCTTGAGTTTGCCTTAGGGAATCTCTATAAAGGTTTGTCAGGTGGTGTAAGTCACACCACCTACCACGGTCCATGGATCAGGTTCATTTGCTTATACAGGTTGAGTATCCCATATCCAAATATTCCGAAATACGGAATATTCCGAAATACGGACTTTTTTGAGTGAGAGTGAGATAGTGAAACCTTTGTTTTTTGATGGCTCAATGTACACAAACTTTGTTTAATACACAAAGTTATTAAAAATATTGTATTAAATGACCTTCAGGCTGTGTGTATAAGGTGTATATGAAACATAAATAAATTGTGTGAATGTACACACACTTTGTTTAATGTACAAAGTTATAAAAAATATTGGCTAAAATGACCTTCAGGCTGTGTGTATAAGGTGTATATGAAACATAAATGCATTCTGTGCTTATATTTAGGTCCCATCACCATGGTATCTCATTATGGTATGCAATTATTCCAAAATACGGAAAAATCCAATATCCAAAATACCTCTGGTCCCAAGCATTTTGGATAAGGGATACTCAACCTGTATTAAGATACTGATTGTTGAAACATGTCTGATCCCGGTTTGTGCTTGTACATAGTTTAACAGCTGGGAATTTTGTGGCAAATTTCCTTTGTCTATGTCTTAATTATTGCCCTGGCAAGAGAATCCTCATGAAGGAACAAATAATATTATTACAGTTAGCTATATATCAGATGCCATGATAAAACAGGTGCCTGTTATAAAGTTGTTATGTGGTCTTAAACCAATGCACATACTGTAGTAGCTATATTATGTTCTATATCGGAATACACCAACCTATGGACTTTTTTTTCATTGGCCTTCTCAAATGGGCTAGACTACAATATATTAGTCTAGATTATCTAAATCTATTTATAATGTGAAATACTTCCACTAAACCTAGGAAGGAGGGGAGAGGTGCTGGCTAAGTACAGGGTGGAATGCCTATGATTCTCATTAGACACTTATGATCTACAGTAATGTACACTTTGGGAGACAGTCAGAAATTGGACACAGTCATAACATATAGATTATGGACCTAGGGATACACAAATAATCTTTTTTATTTGATTAATTTAATCTGCAAGGAAAAAATAGTTGTTAAAAGATGCATAATACTGTGTAAGAATAATAATACTGATTGGTGGGAAAACAAACATTTAGTAACATTCTTCAAAAGTCAACTATAAGAAATTAAAGAGCAATCATTATATTTGGCACTTGCAATTTCATTATCTTCAGTCCTGTGTCACTGTATGGAAATGGGTATAGGAACTAAAATTATTTGTATATAAACATAAATCTGCAAAGTGATTTATTAAACAGCCAACAATGAAAGGTACCTCTGATATAGAAGGAAATGGTAATAAAACAGATTGTATTAATTCAACTACCTATTAGATTGTAAGTTTAGTCACAGAGTATAAGTGGGATACATAGTTTAGATGTAGGACTTATTTATTAGGTAAACTAAATTATTTTCTAGATGCAGTCAGGGATATAAGACATAATCACCGTTCCTTACTAGCAACGCCTGCCCCTGGCACATTGGAGGGTGGATGGGAGTGTGGAGAGGCATGTAGGGGGTGTGGTACAGCATAGGTTGGTGGTGCATGGGCGTGACAGCATGATCATATCATTGTGGCCCCATTTCATTACTAAGTAGCACGAACAGCACGTACTATTTGAGTACTAAGTAGCACGAACAGCTTGTAACGTACTTTAATCTAAAGGCTACTGTGGCAAGTGTTATCTTTATAAAAATAATGGGGAGAGATAAAAGCTCCTCCCTAAGTTCCTGGATGCCAAAACACTGTGCTTAGCATCTCTGTACAGTATTTTCTATCTAGCCAGAATCCTCGCACCCAGTGCAAGCTGATCGACAATTGGAGGGGACCCGACATAAAGATGCTTGCTGTTTCCCTTTGCAGTGTCACAACTGGTGGCTGGTTTGCTCTGAAAGCCAAGAATCTCCTCTTTTGTATGATACTGGTCTCGTGTCACTGAGACACCCAGAACTAGAGATATTGAGGCGCAAAGTGGACCCATTTTCCCATTGACTATGATGGGCCCGTTAATTCAGACCCACCATGAGTTCCGATGCTTGCTGTTAGCCTTATGGGGGGTCATAGAAACTTGGGGTCGGTATCCTCTGGTAGCTAATCATCCCCCCTTCCATACCAATCCTGTTCTGAGCTGATTGGATCCCTAGAACCGAAGATATTAAGCTTTAAGCCCATTTTAATTTAATTTAATTTAATAGCTTACATAAATCTAACGTCAATGGACCATTGCTTTAACACGTTTGTTTGCGTACGTATACATTATTTTTATTTATTGATTTATTGGGGGGGTCTTTGGGTCCTGACAGAGAATGAATATTTTCGACAGTGTCTCTGAACTCAACACCTCCCCACTCACCCTTTCCCCTCCCCTGGGAGACTGATCTTTTCAGACAAAGAGGCCAACACAGTATGTAAATGAAGGGCTAATACTACAGTTGCTTTGGTTAGGGGAAAGGACTAGAGAGGGCCAGAGTGAATGTACATTAAACAATACAGTACTGTGCTACAGATTTGCATGTCAGATGCCCCGTCAGTTAGTTATGGAAACAGGTCTTTTCCTGTGTGCATAATTCTATTAAATGTAAGGTGTTTAAATACATGAATGTTATCAAAAAATGAATAAAGTGTCAAGAAGAAAAAAAACAAAGACATTCGCACTTTGGGAATCGAACCTGGGCCTCTAAGCATGGGGTGCGGGACACTTCACCACTTGGCCACGACACCTGGTCATAGAAACACAAGCTCATGTGTAAATGTAAGCAGTGATCCCATCCCATGGGTTTTGCTGTATTGGCTACAAGACTTGGACGCTCACATACAGCACTGTATGCCTAACATCAATGGACCATTGCTTTAACAAGTTCATTTACATCTGTATACACTATTATTTATTTATTGTAGTCTACGGGACTTGGATGTTCACATAACCCGTAAATGGACCATTGCTTTAACACATTCACTTGCATCTGTATACACTAATTTTATTGATTGAATTATTGGTTTCTTTTTTTTTTATTGACTCTCTCCGTCTGACCATTGGTCTGTGTGTACAGTATACAGTAACATTGCAGTCATCACTGACCATTTGCCAGAGCTTGTAGATCAATCTGTCACTATTCGCTCTACAGTACTGGATTAGTGGAACAATAGCCACCCAGTGGTGAAGATGTGTATTGCATGCTGTGCATGTAGTCATGCCTCAATGCGCCTGTCCGTGCAACAACTGAACAACCTGAGCTATCGCTTAGGCATGACTAATCCTCTGTTTAGGTGGAGAAACTGCAACGATGAGGGAGGCACCATCTGTACAGGAGCTAATCAATTATACTAGCTAGTACAGGAGAATTATTGGACTAATGATCTCTCCACTTCATTAAATATAGACTGACCATTAAATTATGGACAGTTCGGATAATCTATAGCAGAGTACTGAAGAGTGAATGGTAGATCTTGTTTAGAAAGAATAGTGCACTGCCAATTATCATATCTATCTGTATAGTGAGTGTAACTTTTTAGAACATTTGCCTATCCAGGGCAAAAATATTAGGACTTAAGGGGGTACACATGGAGCGATGTTCACTTAATTTCTAAGCAATCTGACTAAAAATTAAGAACACATCGCTCCGTGTGTAGGTATGCCGGCAACAGCGATGCGCGGCCCCGTGTGTCGCTATCGTCGACTCTAGATTTGGCATGCACGAATGCAAAATCTGGTAGATTGCTCATTTCACCACTGGGTGAAATGAGTGTTCCCCCTGTCCCCCTTCTCGCTCAGCACACATCGCGCTGTGTTCTGAGCAGGGGGAGAGATGATTGCTGAGTGGTCTCTGATAGATCGCTCAGCACACATCTTCCCTTGTGTACTCCCCCTTTACAGGTCCAGAAAATTATGGTTAATCATACATAAATGTATGACAATATCTCTGAAAATTCAATGCTTCAGCTGCAGAAGCATGCTAATATGTAATACAGATGGAAAGTAAGTTCACAGGAGCAGGGCCTTCTTTCCTCATGTGCCTTTCCTTTTCTTACTTACACTATCTTATACTCCATACTACCTTTGATGGCAGCTAACTCCTGGTTTTCCATACCTGTCCTATATGGTCTTGATCTGTAAGTGCTGTTTTCTTGTTTGCTCACTTGATTATGTACTGTGTAATTTGCGCTGCAGATCCCTTGTGGCGCCATATAAATAAAGGATAATAATAATAATAAAGTGGTTACAGAATTTTGCACATATTAATCTTGCTATGGAACAAGCCATCTTGCAGAGGCGATACAATCTTAATTGCCCTACACACTGGGCAATGGTGATGGGCGATATGAACGATATTGCTCAGAAATTAAAGATATATCGTTTATATCATGTAGTGTGTAGGCACCAACGATGAACGATGCGCGTCCCTGCAGTTGTTCATCATTGGTTTCAATGCAAAATAATTTGGATGATAACAATCATCATTCAGATCGTTCATTGTCCAAATTGCTGCCGTCGCCCAGTGTGTAGGGCGCTTTAGAGTACCAATTTTGCTTATCCATTCTGCATTATGGTCACCATGGTTCGCAAGCAGACTTGAATGTACATGCATCCAAAACATACACATAAAATGCATGCAGCATAAACCTTTATTTGGTTAAGATGAGTTGCACATACATTAGAAATTCTAAAGAACAAATTGAGTGTGCCTCCACCGACCGCGCACTGCCAGATATCTTAATGGGTGAGTGGGGGAACAGTGGTGTATCTTTAGACCACCACTGTTCCCCCACTCACTCACTTATGTTTTGTTATTAGGTGTGGAGTGATACCCAGAGTGTACCTCTACTGTAGCCGCTGAGGGCACAGAAGTTCTCTATACCCCATAAGTTATATTATAAATTCCAAGTACTATAACCAAAAATGAAACTAGAAATTAATCAATGCGTTCTATCTACGGTATCTATCTATATACTGTATATCTACAGTATACCTGCAACATCATATGCTAGAATGCTTCTGAAGAAACTGAACACATGCTAAAACAAGTATTTGTTAGACTATGTGCTGGGGTTTCATGTACTGACTATCACAGTGTTTCCAATATCAGTCATCAGGGACCCCTAACAGAGCATGTTTTCCAGCTATCTTCATATCATATTTGAAATAATTATCCCCATCTGTGGACCTTTTAAACTGATTAGACCTAGCTGATCACATTATTGACAGTGGCGAACTTCCCATTAGGATGTGAGGCACGTGCCTAGGGGCGACACTTGGATGCATGATTTGGTAACATCAGTCCAAAAAGTACCAGTAACTGCAAAATATTTCCACTGTACTGTACCATATACCATCTTGAATGGAGTGTAAATGGGTAGGATGTGCACATACTGCCCCTGTAAGCTGTCCTACTTAGTAAATATGTATACATAATTAAAATTAAAAAAATGTGATAGCAGCTTTTTATTATTCTATTAAATTGGCTTTCATAAAATGAGGGCTTATAACCAATCAATAAATCTGCCACTGATTATTGAGCTTGCTCTGTGTAATAGTTACAGAAAGCGGACTCCAATTTTGTCCATTTTTGGAGTTTGGTAGAATTAAACCTTAAATCAGTCTGTAGCTTCCTTGAGGAAAGAACCGCCCAAAATTATTTTTGGTTCCCTGACAATTTTTGACACACAGCCCACAGGGATGAGTTTGAAAAATAGTGTTTGTGAATATCTAATTTAGAAAAACAAGTTCAGAACAATAATAATTTTATTACAGTTTGGGGTATGTAAAGCAAAGAACTAATGGACTAGAGACTATCATCATTTATTAAAAGTTTCCTCATAAAGTAAGTTATTGCAATAATAGCTATTGTCCTGCTGACCCCCATAGTATTACCTTTCCCCTTCCCAAACCAGGGAGATGCCGTATGTTCGGGTACAGTGTGGGTTAGGGTTAGGCACAAGGAATTCAGGGGGTCATTCCGAGTTGTTCGCTCGTTATATTTTTCTCGCAACAGAGCGATTAGTCGCTAATGCGCATGCGCAATGTCCGCAGTGCGACTGCGCCAAGTAAATTTGCTATGCAGTTAGGTTTTTTACTCACGGCATTACGAGGTTTTTTCTTCGTTCTGGTGATCGTAATGTGATTGACAGGAAGTGGGTGTTTCTGGGCGGAAACTGGCCGTTTTATGGGTGTGTGCGAAAAAACGCTACCGTTTCTGGGAAAAACGCAGGAGTGGCTGGAGAAACGGAGGAGTGTCTGGGCGAACGCTGGGTGTGTTTGTGACGTCAAACCAGGAACGACAAGCACTGAACTGATCGCAGATGCCGAGTAAGTGTGGAGCTACTCAGAAACTGCTAAGAAGTGTCTATTCGCAATTCTGCTAATCTTTCGTTCGCAATTTTGATAAGCTAAGATTCACTCCCAGTAGGCGGCGGCTTAGCGTGTGCAAAGCTGCTAAAAGCAGCTTGCGAGCGAACAACTCGGAATGACCCCCTCAATGCTGGGAAGATGGCAGTCAATTTTATAATACTATAATTGCAAGTCAATCATTGTCATCGTAAGAATTCTATATACATACCATCAAAAAATACAGTGACATACTGTCCTCATACATCTATTCTTTTTGAGCCATATGGCACAAGATGCATGGCAAGACTTAAATGTTCCGCGATTCTCAGACTCTCATACTTTAAAAAAAATGAACTTCTTATTCGCATCATAGTTACAAATAAAGTCACTTATCGTATCCTAGGCCAAAGGATCTCAAACGTGGCCCTCAAGGCACCCTAATGATCCAGGTTTTACATATCCATGTCTCTGCACAGATGGTTAAATCAAATTGACTGAGGTACTAATTATATCACCTGTGGCCAAGCCTCGATATACTTAAAACCTGGACCGTTAGGGTGCCTTGATGGCCACGTTTGAGAACCTCTGGCCTAGGCAATCATACTTTGTATTTTTGTTACAGAGGAAATGTTTAAATTTTCAGACTAATCACAACAATGCGTGGTACCCATGCGTTGTACATTTTTTTTGCATTAGTGATACGAATAAGACACATAAGAAAAAATGGCAAACAGAAATAAAAAGTAGAAATATTGGTAATGTAAATATATTGGTAATAAATAGTGGTTTTATTCATTGAATACTCTTAAAATAGATATGCTATTATCTATGTTAAAAAGAGGACAGTTAGTTTGATTTTATATATATATATATATATATATATATATATATATATATATACTATGTGAGTTTGGTTCCTGTTATAACACTTGCTAATTAATGTATTAATAATTTTTTCTTTTCATTTTCACAAAACTTCTTCTAAGATTATTAAATTAGTGTTTCCTCAAAATATTTTTAATTTAACTTAAGGTGCCCACCCACTAGACGTTTTTATGCACGTTTTGCACAATTTTGATGCATCAGAATGATACATTATTCAAAATCGAGCAGTTTCCTGGAATGATAACGATCTGATGCGCTGTCCCGTGGGTCGTTTGTTGTATCTTCAGATCTTCCCTACAGCAGGGAAGATTTGGCAATCTTGTTAGTGATTGTTTGTTTGTTAGGTTGTTTTTAAAATTGAACACTTTATATACACAATATCGTTTGTCCAGGACTGCTGGGGAGATCAAGGGAAATCATTAACAACATTGCATTGTTTACGAGTTGTTTAGTGTGTTTGGACCTTAAGTTCTTTTTGGCATTTAGAACATTTTTCTTCTGTATTTTTGTGTGCTATCTGTAGTGCTTTGATGTACTTGGCTGTGATGCGGAATACTTGTCCAGCTGAACCCTCTCTAAACAACGCATAACATATTTTATAACTTAAATAGATTGCATAATTTGTTTTATACAGTAATTTACTTAAATATATGCTATTATTTTGCTATAAAGCTTCAGGGGTTTATTTTACGAAGCGTTTGATTATAAAACCCGTTGCTACTGATCGTGTGTATGTCCGATATTTAAAAGGGCAATGCTTTTACTGGCCTTGTCTCTAAAACCTCAGGTATAAACACGTTCAGAAAAGCCAATGCTTCGTAAATAAACTCCTTAGTTACATGTTTATAACTACCCTTTTTAGAAACATGGATATTGTCACCTTAGATAAATATGTAGTGGAGTGACTAATGTAGAAGACAATCACAAATTTACAGAATCTGATGCAGAGTCAACAACTGCCAGAGCGCATATTCGCACTGCAATGTTACACCAAAGAAAGCAATTGCGCTGCCATCCCAAGGTATCCACAAAGTGAGTGCATCTCACTTCAAACCAATTGAGTGGGTCAGGGTAGGAGATGGCTGTTACGTTGCAGACAATGGGGGTCATTCCGACCTGATCGTAGCTGTGCTAAATTTAGCACAGCTACGATCACTTACACTGACATGCGGGGGGACGCCCAGCACAGGGCTAGTCCGCTCCGCATGTCAGTCTGGCTCCCCCCCCCCCTGCACAAGTACAAAAGCATCGCACAGCGGTGATGCTTTTGCACTTGTAGAGTAACTCCCGGCCAGCGCAGCTCCTGCGGCAGGCTGGGAGTTACTCGTCGCTGCCCTGGGTTGCAGCGGCTGTGTGTGAAGTCACGCAGCCGTTGCGGCCTCCCCCCGCACAGTCAGGCTGGACCGAGCCACTAAAATGGCAGCCAAACGCCACCGTGCCGCCCCCTCCCGTCCAGTGACTGCCTCTGCCTGTCAATCAGGCAGAGGCAATCACTAGGCAATGGTGGCATTCGGCAGTCTGACATGCGCCGGCGCACTGCTGCACTGGCGCACTGCAGCGCCGGTGCCTGTGCAGTTCTGGCCACATCGCACCGATGCGAACAACTGCCAAATGCCGCCCCCTCCCGCCCAGTGACTGCATCTGCCTGTCAATCAGGCAGAGGTGATCACTAGGCAATGACGGCCTTCGGCGGTCTGGCATGCGGTCTGGCATGCGGCGGCGACTGTACAGTTCTGGTCCCATCGCACCGCTGCGAACAACTGGCAAACGCCGCCAATTGCCAAACTCCGCCGTGCCACCCCCTCCCACCCAGTGACTGCCTCTGCCTGTCAATCAGGCAGAGGCGATCGCTAGGCAATGACGGCCTTCGGCCGTCTAGCATGCGCCGGCGCATGTGCAGTTATGGCCCCATCGCACCGCTGCGAACAACTGCAGCGTGCAATCGGGTCGGAATGACTGCAGCGTGCAATCGGGTCGGAATGAACCCCAATATACAGTAAGGACACATTCGCATAAAAGCATTTGCAAATCCCGGATGATAGCAATGATAGCTGATAGATTGGGTAATTCACCTGTGATTGGCAGCCAGCATATGACATATAGGCAATGATTTGTTTTCCCTTCATCACTCAGGTACAGACTATGGGGGTCATTCCGAGTTGATCGCTAGCTGCCGTTATTCGCAGCCAAGCGACCAGGCAAAAAATACGGCATTTCTGCGCATGCGTATGGTGCTCAGTGCGCACACGCGACGTACTTTCACAAAAAACTATGCAGTTTCACACAAGGTCTAGCGACGCTTTTCAGTCGCACTGCTGATCGTTAAATGATTGACAGGAAGTGGGTGTTTCTGGGTGGTAACTGGCGGTTTTCCGGGAGTGTGCTAAAAAACGCAGGCGTGTCAGGTAAACACGCAGGCGTGCCTGGTGAAACGGGGGAGTGGCTGGCCGAAAGCAGGGCTTGTTTGTGACGTCAAAGCAGGAACTAAACAGACTGAAGTGATCGCAAGGAAGGAGTAGGTCTGCAGCTACTCTGAAACTAACCTTTCGTTCACACTTCTGCTAAGCAAAGATACACTCCTGCTAAAAGCAGCTAGCGAGCGATCAACTCGGAATGAGGGCCTATGCTTCCAACAGCTATCAACAGTGAATCTAGAAATTATCATTTTTTTAATTTGTGTTGTATATGCAAGATCATGGGCATATTTCTGCTGCGTTAGTCAGGTTTTAGTATTTACAACAATGCAAAAAGGGAAAGGGTTAGCAGTTTGAAACAAGGGCCCATCTCCATTGTAAGGTTGTTTGGTGTCATTCGGTCATAATACAGGTGCATATGTAACCCCCACCCACTGAATCGCATCTCCAACATACAGAAGTTTGCCTGTAGGCATAAGAGCAAATATAGGGGGTCATTCCGAGTTGTTCGCTCGCAAGCTGCTTTTAGCAGCTTTGCACACGCTAAGCCACCGCCTACTGGGAGTGAGTCTTAGCTTATCAAAATTGCGAACGAAAGATTAGCAAAATAGCGAATAGACACTTCTTAGCAGTTTCTGAGCAGCTCCACACTTACTCGGCATCTGCGATCAGTTCAGTGCTTGTCGTTCCTGGTTTGACGTCACAAACACACCCAGCGTTCGCCCAGACACTCCTCCGTTTCTCCAGCCACTCCTGCGTTTTTCCCAGAAACGGTAGCGTTTTTTTGCACACACCCATAAAACGGCCTGTTTCCGCCCAGAAACACCCACTTCCTGTCAATCACATTACGATCACCAGAACGAAGAAAAAACCTCGTAATGCCGTGAGTAAAATACCTAACTGCATAGCAAATTTACTTGGCGCAGTCGCACTGCGGACATTGCGCATGCGCATTAGCGACTAATCGCTCCGTTGCGAGAAAAAAATGCAGAGCGCATAACTCGGAATGACCCCCATAGTTCTGCTGTGCATGTCCTATGCTTAGCTGTAATTTACGCCCATTTTTCAACCACTCTGCATCAGCTGTACAGACCATACCAAATTGTATTTATGATAAATATGAGTGACATTATTAGCCAAAATCACTTTGTACAACAACGTTGTGGAATGAAAAAAGGAAAATTACTCTGCATGTTTTTTAACATTCAAATGCCAACTTGTGTTTCCAGTAATAACATTATGAAGCCTTTTTATGGATTTTATTCTAGTAGGTGCTGCTTGAGCTTTGATTTTCTATTCCAGTGGTTACCAAGCGCAGTCCTCAAGGCACCCCAACAGTCTAGGTTTTAGAAATATCCCTGCTTGTGCACAGATGGTATAATCAAACTGACTAAGGTACTAATTAAGTCACCTGTGCCTAAGCATGGATAGAATTAAAACCTGAAATGTAAGGGTGCCTGAGGACCAGGTCTGGGAACCACTGCTCTGTGTAATAATGCACCCTCACAGTGGGCGGGATGTACTAACCATCCATGGTGCATCTTGGCACAGATCGCATTGATACTAATCACATATGTAACAACATATGCGATTAGTATCACAAAGAACAGCTATTCCGATAAGAGCTGCCCTTTGTGATGCCAGGACTTCTGGGTTTCGGATGTGGCAGGGATGTGTGGTGCTGGGAGGGATACAATTGGATCCCTCTCAGGAAGGATGTGGAAAGAAGCACATAGGATTCTATAGGGTAACGCCAGTAAATGTTGCCATTACCCTCCGCACTGAAGCCCCGGAGTTAACCTGTTCTACCATGGCCAAGCTCTGGAATGCTTCACATTCTGCAGCACTGAAACCTATGGGAGCTGCATTTGCTGACACAAATGGAGGAGCCGCAAACACTCCATAGTACATCTGGGGGATACTTAATGTTTGTGAATACCCCCTGATAACGGGTGTTTTCTGTGACAATTCTGCAAATATTTAATAAAAGGCCCCCTAGTGAGATCTGCACCCTATGCCTTCTAGTATCTCAAAACAGCCTAATATACACTGCACATGACCGCAGCAGCCCTACATTTTAGTGTAGAGCAACATACAATACAAGTAACTTACCAAATAAAGCATATACTGCTATGCTGTGCTGCCTGACTCACCATTGTGAACTTGCTGCTTGCCATCACTTTCTCCAGTCTTTTCCTGCTTGCTCTGACTTTGTCCTGAGGAATCCTCTCGTCTGTTTACATTTGGTAATCGAGTCCCATTTACATTTCCCTGACTAGATTCTGTTTTTCCATCGCTGGAATTTGTTTCTTTATTTGCTTCATGTTTTGATTGTAAAGATTTTTCATTTTCATTTTTCTCTTCTCTCTCATCACTATTTTTATCGTCCTTCTCTTGGAGCAAATCTTCTACTGCATCTCTCTTCGCTCTTTCCTCTGCATCTGTATGGGAGGATCAAAAATTGGACTCATTTGTCTGTCATTTCTGTATAATAGTGCTGCAACACCTTAAGGGGTTAATATATCTTGATATGGTAAGGAGGGGTAGTAGGGATGTATAGCTTCCTTATACTGGGAATTCAAATGTAATGATGGAAATAGAGAAAGAAAGTGGATAGAAAAAAGTGGTTCTTGTGTATTCAGACAATATTATAAAACAATGATTCATTTATTCTATAGAATAACAATACATGAATAATACTACATATAAAATGCAACCATTTTCTACATGCTGTAATGCTATATAGAGTATTAAAACATATAAAACATGACCATTTTAAAACACCTTCCTGCAATCATACATAAATTATATATACATTCTATATATGAAAGTAAAACATATGGAGACTCATTCAGGTGTGGTCGCAAAGCGGCTATTGTACGCACAGTGGCCGATGTTTTCTTACTGCGCATGCGTATGAGCCGTAGTGCGCATACACAACGATAGATTTGCTATAGTGGTCACAATGAGGAATAAGTCACAAAGTGACAGGTAGACAGCATTTGAGAGTAGTAATGGGGAGTGGTCGGGGAAATGCAGGCGTGTCATGTCTGTTCAGATGGCGATTTCTGGGTGTGCATAAATTAGTAGTTGCGATCTTATTTGCTACTGGAGAGCCCTCTGCATCTTGGGAGAACAGGCCAGCCTGCGTGTCCTCATTTTGCACCACCATGCTGCATTTGCAGCATATTATCGCTAGCGACATCCCCCGAGTGAGATGCATGTACAGGCGACAGAGAATGTCACTAGCAACCGCTAGCAATAGAGTGGGTACACACTGAATGATTTTAAGAATTTGTCTTAATGAATGGTCGTTATCAGCAATTAAGTTTAAAATGTCGTCTAGTGTGTACCCGGGTTTAGTTGAATGCATCTGCAGCTGATTTCCATATGGAAGCCGTAGCCACCTTTACTACCTTATGCTGAATATTCAGCTGGGAAGGCCTGGCTGCCTACTGCTTTGCTGGGTACAAAATATCAATCTGAGACAGACATATTGGACCAAATGTAATAGTGTGAGAGTTTCAGAAAGTGTGAGATTTGGTAAGGTTTTTCAGGTTTTTTTGCAGTGTAAATGATTGCCACTTTAAAAAAACTGCAAAACCTTACCAAATCTCTCAGTTTTTGAAACTCTGACTCTATTACATTTGGCCCCCTGTCTTCATCTGTACTCCACAAACGAGCAGAGAAGTCTGCAACATGCCCATGATAATCCCAGAAGATGGATCAGTTCCATGTACCTGCAGCCAATCCTTTCACATTCTCTGTCAATTTGTACATGCATGGTATGGTACATGGTAGTCAGCGATGCTTTTTACAGTGCAAGAGCAGTGTGCAGATAATAGGATGTTGGTTACCTACCGGTAAATCCTTTTCTCGTAGTCCGTATAGGATGCTGGGGTCCACATTAGTACCATGGGGTATAGACAGGTCCACCAGGAGCCATTGGCACTTTAAGAGTTTGAGAGTTTGGGCTGGCTCCTCTCTCTATCCCCCCCCCACCAGACTCAGTCTAGAAACTGTGCCCGAGGAGACGACATACTTCGAGAGAAGGATTATACACAGATAGTTGTGAGATTCATACCAGCTCACACATACAAGGCTAGTCAAGTCAACTAGCTTGAACTACTCAGCAACAGCTGAAACATTACTTACCAACAACGCAGTACTCAACTAAAACAAAGTTGTACTGAACCAAATAACATTTGCAGGCGAACGAAGCCCTGGGCGGGCACCCAGCATCCTCTACGGACTACGAGAAAAGGATTTACTGGTAGGTAACCAAAATCCTATTTTCTCTTACATCCGAGAGGATGCTGGGGTCCACATTAGTACCATGGGGATGTACCAAAGCTCCCAGAACGGGAGGGAGAATGCTGAGGCTCCTGCAGAACTGATTGACTGAACTTCAGATCATCAGAGGCCAAAGTATCGAACTTGTAAAACTTTGCAAACGTGTTCGACCCAGACCAAGTTGCAGCTCGACAAAGTTGCACTGCCGAGACACCCCGGGCAGCCGCCCAGGAAGACCCCACCTTATGAGTACAGTGGGCCTTAACAGATTTTGGATACGGCAGCCCTGCCATAGAATAATCGTGCTGGATAGTGAACCTAATCCAGCGAGAAATAGTCTGCATAGTCTGCTTAAAAGCAGGACACCCAATTTTCTTAGGATCATATAGGACAAACAGAGAGTCCGACTTTCTGTGACGAGAAGTTCTCTTCACATATATCTTCAGAGCCCTTATGACATCCAAGGACTTTGACGTAATTGAGGAGTCAGTAGTCACTGGCACCACAATAGGTTGGTTGATATGAAATGCCGACACAACCTTCGGAAGAAACTGCTGACGAGTCCGGAGCTCAGCTCTATCTTCGTGGAAGATCAAGTAAGGGCTTTTACAGGATAAAGCCCCCAGCTCGGACACAAGTCTACCAGAAGCCAAGGCCAACAAAGTGACCGCCTTCCATGTAAGAAATTTGACCTCTACCTTCTGTAGAGGTTCAAACCAATCCGACTGGAGGAAATGCAACACCACGTTAAGGTCCCAAGGCGCCGTAGGTGGTACAAAGGGATGTTGGATATGCAGAGCTCCCTTCAAAAAGGTTTGAACCTCAGGGAGGGCAGCCAATTGTTTCTGAAATAAAATGGATAGGGCTGAAATCTGGACCTTCACAGAACCCAAACTCAGGCCCATATCCACTCCTGCTTGCAGGAAGAGGAGGAAACGTCCCAGTTGAAACTCCACCGTAGGAAACTTCTTGGACTCACACCAAGAGACATATTTCTTCCAAATACGATGGTAATGTTTAGACGTTACCCCCTTTCCTAGCTTGTATGAGGGTAGGAATAACCTTCTTCGGAATGCCCTTCCGAGCAAGAATCAGGCGCTCAACTTCCATGCGGTCAAACGTAGCCGCGGTAAGTCTTGATAGGCGAACGGCCCCTGCTGCAGCAGGTCCTCCCGAAGAGGAAGAGGCCTCGGCTATTCTTGCAGTTGATTCAGAAGGTCCACGCACCAAGCCCTTCTTGGCCAGTCTGGGGCAATGAGGATCACTGGAACCCTTGTTCTCCTTATGAGCTTTAGGATTCTTAGGATGAGTGGGAGTGGTGGAAACACGTACACTGACTGGAACACCCACGGAGACACCAGGGCATCCACTGCCTATGGGTCCCCCGAACTGGAACAATAACGTCGGACTTTCTTGTTGAGACGAGAGGCCATCATGTCTATTTGGGGTAAACCCCAAAGATCTGTTATTTCCTTGAACACGATCGTGTCTGCTGAGGAAGTCTGCTTCCCAGTTGTCTACTCCCAGAATGAAGATGGCGGACAGCGCTAACGCGTGCTTTTCTGTCCAGAGGAGTATTCTTGTCACCTCTGACATTGCCGCTCTGCTCTTCGTTCCGTCTTGTCGGTTTATGTAAGCCACTGTTGTTACGTTGTCCGACTGCACTTGAATGACCCGATTTCTCAGAAGAGGGGCCGCCTGAATAAGACCGTTGTAGACGGCTCTTAGTTCCAGGATGTTGATGGGCAGGCCGGCTTCCAGGCTTGACCACCGTCCTCGGAAGGTTACTCCTTAAGTGACTGCTCCCCAACACCAAAGGCTCGCATCTGTGGATAGAAGGACCCGGCCCTGAATCCTGAACCTGCATTCCTCCAGAAGGTGAGGCATTTGGAGCCACCAGAGGAGTGAAATCATGGCCTTTGGCGACAGACGAATTCTCTGGTGCATGTGGAGGTGAGATCCCGACCACTTGTCCAGGAGATACAGTTGGAAGGTCCGAGCGTGGAACCTCCCGTACTGGAGAGTCTCGTAAGAGGCCACCATCTTTCCCAATAGGCGAATGCATTGATGAACCGACACCCGGGGTGGCTTCAGGACATCCCGGACCATGGCTTGAATCACCAACGCCTTTTCCTGCGGAAGAAACACCCTCTGCACTTCCGCATCCAGGATCATTCCCAGAAATGACAACCTCTGGGTTGGTTCCAAATGTGACTTTGGAAGGTTCAGAATCCAACCGTGACTCTGGAGCAGTCGCATTGTGAGAACAATGGACTGCCGTAGCCTCTCCTTAGACGATGCCTTTATCAGCAGGTCGTCCAGATATGGAATGATGTTCACACCCTGCTTGTGGAGGAGAATCATCATTTCCGCCACCACCTTGGTAAACACCCTCGGTGCTGTGGAGAGGCCGAATGGCAGTGCCTGGAACTGGAAATGACAGTCCAGCAATGCGAAGCGGAGATAAGCCTGATGCGGCAGCCAGATCGGAATGTGGAGGCACGCATCCTTGATATCCAGGGCTACCGGGAATTCCCCTTCTTCCAGACCTGATATCACCGCCCTGAGAGACTCCATCTTGAACTTGAACTCCTTTAGAAAGGGGTTCAATGATTTTAGGTTCAGAATGGGCCTGACCAAACTATCCGGTTTTGGTACCACGAAAAGGTTCAAATAGAAACCATTGTGAGGTGGTGCTGGCACAATGACCTGTGCCTCTACTAGCTTTTGGACAGCGTCTTGTAGTACAGTGCTGCCCTCCAACAGAGTTGGCAAGACTGACTTGAAAAAGCGATGAGGAGGGAGACTTTAAAATTCCAGCCTGTATCCCTGAGACACAACATCTACTACCCAGGGATCCAGGCCGGACGATACCCAGACATGACTGAAGTGTCTGAGTCTCGCTCCCACTGGCCCCACCACCGTGCAGTCCACCGTCATGCGGAGGACTTTGGCGTACCCGAAGCAGGCTTTTGTTCCTGGGAACCTGCAGCGGCAGGTTTCTTGGACTTAACCCGACCTCCCCTAAAGAAGGTATTGGAAGTTATAGCCTTTCTAGGCTTGTTAGGCCGAAAGGACTGCGTTACAGATGAAGAGAAAGATTTCTTCGGAGCAGGTGCTACTGAGGGAAGAAACAGAGACTTACCTGCTGTAGCGGTGGATATCCACGCATCTAGAGCTTCCCCAAATTGAGCCTGACCTGTATAGGGTAGGGACTCCACACTTCTTCTGGAATCCGCGTCGGCCGACCACAGGCACAGCCACAGTCCCCGACGAGCTGAAACAGACATGGAAGATATTTCCGGAGCCATGAAACCCAGGCCTTTCATGGATTCTACCATAAAACCTGCAGAATCATGTATGTTGCGTAAATACAATGCAACGTCAACCCTATCCATCGTATCCAAATCCTCAAGTAAGGTAGCTGACCACTTTACTATTGCCTTTGCAATCCATGCAGTAGCAATAGAGGGACGTAATATGGCTCCTGAAGCAGTATACATTGATTTAAGCGTGTTATTAATTTTCCTATCAGCCGGCTCCTTTAAGGAGGTAGATCCTGGAACAGGTAAAACCACCTTCTTTGAGAGTCTGGACACAGAAGCGTCAACAATTGGTGGGTTTTCCCATTTTTTCCTATCCTCCTCAGGGAAAGGAAATGCCACCTGGACCCTTTTATGGATCTGGATTTTTTTCTCAGGGTTTACCCATGCTTTTTCAAATATAGCATTCAATTCCTTTGACGCAGGGAAGGTTAGCAAGGCTTTTTTATTTTCAGTGAAAAAGCCTCCTCAACCTGCTCAGGTGTGGTATCATTAACATTTAACACATCCCTGATAACCTCTATCAACAATTGCACCCCCTTTGCAAGAGATGCAGACCCCCACAACACATCCCCATCACCATCTGTAGTGTCAGAATCGGTATTCGCGTCGTCTTGTGTGACATGCACAAGCGCACGTTTGTGGGGGTATATAACGGGGCGTCCTGAGGTACCAGAACCAGGCCATACTGCCATAGAGCTCTGTAATATCTGGGTTGCAGATTCATTACTTGCAACCTTGTCAGAAATCAGAGAAATGCAAGATCTGATAGAGGAAAACCACTCTGGTTCCCTTGCTGGTATCTGTGCTAAACCAGTGCTATCCTGATTACATGGAATGGGATCATCCTGGGAGGATAAATCCTCTGCAGCATATGACACAGTGTCCCTAGACATAGCTAAAGGAGACCATCAAACACTCCACACACACACACACACACACACACACACACACACACACACACACACACACGTGGGGGCAGACAGAGTTTCCCCCCCAAGAATGGCAAGAGAGAGACAGAGATCGGAGCCAACCCACACACAGCGCTTTCAGCAAAGGGAGACCCCTTGTCAGTGCAGACTGTGTCCCTTAATATAAGACACAATCGGTTTACAGTCTCCCCTCCGCCTTCTACAGCCCCCTGGTACTGTGTACTGACAGTTGGAGATGACAGTTGGAGCTGCTGTGGAGGGACCTGTTCTTCCATCCAGCGCTGTGCAGGCAGGAAAATGGCGCTGGAATGCTGCTGGGTCCGCTCTGTGGAGAAGCTCCGCCCCCTTAATGGTGCTGTCTTCCCGCTCTTCATAGATTATACTGGCCTGAGGTAAAACTTGCTAGCTGAGATCTGCAGACCCTGACAGACTTGTGGACCAGTGTGGGGGTAAGCGCTGGCTCAGGGTACCCCTCCGTTGTCGCCATCTTCACACCGGCTCTCTGCTTGCTAGGGGGGTCGGTGTCTCACTCACCACTCTTCAGCACTGTAAGGGGTTGGCGGCATGCTGCTAGGGCAAGCGGTCCCATGTGGTGGAGAACGATCAGACCTCTCTGGAGCTCAGTGTCCAGTCAGCGGAGACAGTGGCTCAGACCCCCCAGGGCGGACACTGCTCCCCCCCTTAGTCCCTCGTTGCAGGCAGGCTGTTGCCAACAGCCTCCTGTAAAAAAATAAACTCTAAAAATAACTAACTAGAAAAGCTCTGTAGAGCTCCCCTAGCTGTGACCGGCTCCTCCGGGCACATTTTCTAAACTAAGTCTGGTGGGAGGGGCATAGAGGTAGGAGCCAGCCCACACTCTCAAACTCTTAAAGTGCCAATGGCTCCTGGTGGACCCACCTATATCCCATGGTACTAATGTGGACCCCAGCATTCTCTAGGACGTAAGAGAAATCTGCATTTTATTATTATTTTCATACCCTAGTCATTAGGAACTTTACCTTATATATAAAGATGAGTGACATTCAAGCAAAATACTAAGCATATTTCTTAGTGGAATAGCCAGTTTTAATAAAAATAGCCAATGGAATAGCCAGTACTAATAAAAACTCTTCAAAGTTCCACCTTGCGCCTCTATTCCACATTGTGGAACTGATACAGTGGGGTAAATTTACTAAGATGGGAGTTCTGTTTAAGATGGGATGTTGCCTATAGCAACCAATCAGATTCTACTTCTCATTTATCTAGCACCTTCTAGAAGATAATACCTGGATTCTGATTGGTTGCTATGGGCAACATCCCATCTTACATAGAACTCCCATCTTAGTAAATTTACCCCAGTGTCCGTTCTGTGGATGAATCATGTGTTTTTTGCATTGTGCATGTTCATGTGCTGAGCAGTGTCGGACTGGAGCATGTAGGGCCCACCGGGAGAATGCAGTGGTAGGGGCCTATGTTAGGGGTGTGGCCAGTCTGCAGAGGGGGAGTGACTTGCCACCTCATTGGTTTGACTAACCATTAGAGAGTGCAATGTCTAGGCCCCTTCATAAATATATACAGTCAATTCAGATGCTGCATGCATGATAATGTACCAGATTAATAACAGATTAATAACAGCAATGCACTGTAGAAAATACACCATAGTCCAGTATAAGGTAACATATGTATAATGTATAATTCAAGTGCACAGTCTGGAACCTGATCCTTAGAGCAGGAGGTGGGCCCCCAGGCAGTAGGGCCACCGGTGGTTTCCCCTGTACCCCTGTGGGCCAGTCCAAGCCTGGTGCTGAGAATACGAAACTATTAGCAACTACGGACAAGGTTGCCATCAGGGGAATACAAAAAGGTACACTTGTTAAGGGGCCTGTGGTGTCAAGAGGCCCCTGCGCTAATGATCCTGACACTTCACTGAGATTTTCCTCCTTCGTTTACCACTTGGTGATCAATTGTGCCATCAGTCTCCAATCCTGAAGCCATAGTGGCCATGTTATTTACATAGGTCTCATTGCATTTATGGTCTCCTGAAAAATATCTGTTATTTATACAACCAGTTCTAGAGACACACTGTAAGCTGGAAGCAGGGTCGGTGCAAGGTTTCGTGTCACCCTAGGCAAAACTTTAGCCTACTCCCCCCCCTTCACACACACACAGGTGGCATCTTATAAGTACATGCCTTAAATGTAATAACTTATGTGAGCATATGCAATTGGGTGTGCAAATTTTGCGGTAAAAATTACCACTGCTATTGCAACCATTTTTTCATTGCCGCAGGTATGCAAACCCGATACCTGTGGTATCCAATTGATAAATAACAACTTGTGGTAGTATAATTTACTAAGATGGGAGTTCTATTTAAGATGGGATGTTACCCATAGCAACCAATCAGATTCCAAGTATTATCTTCTACAAGGTGCTAGAAAAATGAGAAATAGAAGCTGATTGGTTGCTATGGGCAACATCCCATCTTAAATAGAACTCCCATCTTAGTAAATTTACCCCCTGGAGAGGAGCGATGCTGTATACACCGGCGAGAGGACAAACAGGGGAAGACAGTTGAGATAGAGAGGAGGAATAGGGGGAAATGGGAAAGAGGAAGAATAGAGGGAGACGGGAAAGAGAGGAGGATGGGGAAATAGGAAAGAGATGAGGAATAAGGGGAGAAGGGATAGAGGATGAATAGGGGGAGAAGGGAAAGAGGAAGAATAGGGGGAGACGGGAAAGAGAGGAGGATGGGGAAATAGGAAAGAGATGAGGAATAAGGGGAGAAGGGATAGAGGATGAATAGGGGGAGAAGGGAAAGAGGAAGAATAGGGGGAGACGGTAAAGAGGAAGAATAGGGGGAGACGGGAAAGAGAGGAGGATGGGGGAAATAGGAAAGAGAGGAGGAATAGGGGGAGAAGGGAAAGTGGATGAAATGGGAAAGAGGAGGAATAGAGGGAGACGGGAAAGAGGAGGAATAGGTGGAGACGTTAAAGCAGAGGAACAGGGGGCAGACGGTAAAGAGAGGAGGAAAGGGGGGGAGATGGGAGAGAGAGGAGGAATAGGGGAGAGACAGGAGAGAGAGGAAGAATGGGGGAAATAGTAAAGAGATGAGAAATAGGGGGAGATGGGAGAGAAGAACAAGGAGGAGATGGCAGAAAGAGATACCCAGTCAGAGCAGGAGAAGGCAGGAAGGTATTTACCTGGCTGTAGTGTATTTCTGTTTTAGTGTAATGCACAGATAATTAAGTTATGAAAGGTACTTATAGTACAGAGATGAGTCCCTTGGTAGCAGATGCTTTCTGGGATCCAAAACTTTCCTCCCTGCAGCTGCAGCCCCGTCACTGCTTGGTGGAATATCCAGAAATTTGTGGAGCATCGATGGCTGTCACAGATGTAGTCGTGCTGGCCTCGGCAGAGATGTTCCAATGGACATTCTGATTTGTCATATGGGGTGTCCGATAGTTGGACTGATGGTACGTCGATACTGCAATTTGCGTTGCAGGTGGGTCTCGCAGTAAGAAGCCATAGGTTGTGTCATTGGCATAATGTTGCAGTACATGTATGAGCACAGTATATATCATATGTATTGGGGAGGGGGGGTATAGGAGGTTAGCTGCTACTGCTGTTTGTGTATATCTATCTAGATAGAGATATATAATATATATATATATTTCTCTGACGTCCTAAGTGGATGCAGGGACTCCGTAAGGACCATGGGGATTAGCGGCTCCGCAGGAGACTGGGCACAACTAAAGAAAGCTTTAGGACTACCTGGTGTGTACTGGCTCCTCCCACTAAGACCCTCCTCCAGACCTCAGTTAGATTCTTGTGCCCGGCTGAGCTGGATGCACACTAGGGGCTCTCCTGAGCTCCTAGAAAGAAAGTATATTTAGGTTTCTCTGACGTCCTAGTGGATGCTGGGGACTCCGTCAGGACCATGGGGATATAGCGGCTCCGCAGGAGACAGGGCACAATAATAAAAGCCTTAGGATCAGGTGGTGTGCACTGGCTCCTCCCCCCATGACCCCCCTCCAAGCCTCAGTTAGATTTTTGTGCCCGACGAGAAGGGTGCAATCTAGGTGGCTCTCCTGAGCTGCTTAGAATAAAAGTTTAAGTTAGGTTTTTTATTTTCAGTGAGTCCTGCTGGCAACAGGCTCACTGCTACGAGGGACTTAGGGGAGAGAAGAAAACTCACCAGCGTGCAGGATGGATTTGCTTCTTAGGCTACTGGACACCATTAGCTCCAGAGGGAGTCGGAACACAGGTCTCACCCTGGGGTTCGTCCCGGAGCCGTGCCGCCGACCCCCCTTGCAGATGCCGAAGTTGAAGAGGTCCAGAAGTCCAGAAACAGGCGGCAGAAGACTTTCAGTCTTCATAAGGTAGCGCACAGCACTGCAGCTGTGCGCCATTGTTGTCAGCACACTTCACCAACAGTCACCAACTGTCACTGAGGGTGCAGGGCGCTGGGGGGGGCGCCCTGGGCAGCAATGTATAATACCTTTTTATGGCTAAAATACATCACATATAGCCCTTGAGGCTATATGGATGTATTTAACCCCTGCCAGATCTCACAAACTCCGGGAGAAGAGCCCGCCGAAAAGGGGGCGGGGCCTATTCTCCTCGGCACACGGCGCCATTTTCCTGCTCAGCTCTGCTGTGAGGAAGGCTCCCAGGCTCTCCCCTGCACTGCACTACAGAAACAGGGTTAAAACAGAGAGGGGGGGCACTTATTTGGCGATATGATTACATATATAAAAATGCTATAAGGGAAAACACTTGTATAAGGGGTTGTCCCTGTATAATTATAGCGTTTTTGGTGTGTGCTGGCAAACTCTCCCTCTGTCTCCCCAAAGGGCTAGTGGGGTCCTGTCCTCTGTCAGAGCATTCCCTGTGTGTGTGCTGTGTGTCGGTACGTGTGTGTCGACATGTAGGAGGACGATGTTGGTGAGGAGGTGGAGCAAATTGCCTGTATTGGTGATGTCACTCTCTAGGGAGTCGACACTGGAATGGATGGCTTATTTAGGAATTACGTGATAATGTCAACACGCTGCAAGGTCGGTTGACGACATGAGACGGCCGGCAAACAAATTAGTACCTGTCCAGGCGTCTCAGACACCGTCAGGGGCTTGTAAAAACGCCCATTTACCTCAGTCGGTCGACACAGACACAGACACGGACACTGACTCCAGTGTCGACGGTGAAGAAACAAACGTATTTTCCTTTAGGGCCACACGTTTCATGTTAAGGGCAATGAAGGAGGTGTTACATATTTCTGATACTACAAGTACCACAAATAAGGGTATTATGTAGGGTGTGAATAAACTACTTGTAGTTTTTCCTGAATCAGATAAATTAAATGAAGTGTGTGATGATACGTGGGTTTCCTCCGATAGAAAATTATTGGCGGTATACCCTTTCCCGCCAGAAGTTAGGGCGAGTTGGGAAACACACCTTAGGGTGAATAAGGCGCTCACACGCTTATAAAAACAAGTGGCGTTACCGTCTCCAGATACGGCAGCCCTCAAGGAGCCAGCTGATAGGAAGCTGAAAAATATCCTAAAAGTATATACACATATACTGGTGTTATACTACGACCAGCAATCGCCTCAGCCTGGATGTGCAGCGCTGAGGGGGCTTGGTCGGATTTCCTGACTGAAAATATTGATACCCTTGACAGGGACAAGATTTTATTGACTATAGAGCATTTTAAGGATGCATTTCTATATATGCGAGATGCGCAGAGGGATATTTGCATTCTGGCATCAAGAGTAAATGTGATGTTCATATCTGCCAGACGACAGTGGTCAGGTGATGCAGATTCCAGACGGCACATGGAAGTATTGCCGTATAAAGGGGCGGTCCATCGGACCTGGTGGCCATGGCAACAGCTGAAAAATCCACCTTTTGTTACCCCAAGTCACATCTCAGCAGAAAAGGACACAGTCTTTTCAGTCTCAGTCCTTTCGTCCCCATAAGGGCAGGCGGGCAAAAGGGCCAGTCATATCTGCCCAGGGGTAGAGGAAAGGGAAGAAGACTGCAGCAGGCAGCCCATTCCCAGGAACAGAAGCCCTCCACAGCTTCTGCCAAGTCCGCAGCATGACGCTGGGGCCGTACAAGCGGACTCAGGTGCGGTAGGGGGTCATCTCAAGAGTTTCAGCACGCAGTGGGCTCACTCACAAGTGGACTCCTGGATCCTACACGTAGTATCCCAGGTGTACATTGGAAATTCGAGACGTCTCCCCCTCACAAGTTCTTGAAGTCTGCTTTACCAACGTCTCCCTCCGACAGGGAGGCAGTATTGGGAACAATTCACAGGCTGTATTCCCAGCAGGTGATAATCAAAGTACCCCTTCTACAACAAGGGAAGGGGTATTATTCCACACTATATTGTGGTACTGAAGCCAGACGGCTAGGTGAGATCTGAAATATTTGAACACTTACATACAAGCGTTCAAATCAAGATGGAGTCACTCAGAGCAGTGATAGCGAACCAGGAAGAAGGGGACGATATGGTGTCACTGGATATCAGGGACGCTTACCTACATGTCCAAATTTGCCCTTCTCACCAAGGGTACCTCAGGTTCGTGGTACAGAACTGTCACTATCAGTTCAGACGCTGCCGTTTGGATTGTCCACGGCACCCCGGGTCTTTACCAAGGTAATGGCCGAAATGATGATTCTTCTTAAAAGAAATATGGACGCTTTCCTGATAAGGGCAAGGTCCAGAGAACAGTTGGAGGTCGGAGTAGCACTATCTTAAGTAGTTCTACGACAGCACGAGTGGATTCTAAATATTCCAAAATCGCAGTTTTTTCCGACGACACGTCTACTGTTCCTAGGGATGATTCTGGACACAGTCCAGAAAAGGATGTTTTCTCCCGGAGAAGAAAGCCAGGGAGTTATCCGAGCTAGTCAGGAACCTCCTAAAACCAGGAAAAGTATCAGTGCATCATTGCACAAGGATCCTGTGAAAAATGGTGGTTTCTTACAAAGCGATCCCATTCGGTAGATTTCACGCAAGAACCTTTACGTGGGATCTGCTGGAAAAATGGTCCGGATCGCATCTTCAGATGCATCAGCGGATAACCCTGTCTCCAAGGACAAGGGTGTTTCTTCTGCGGTGGCTGCAGAGTGCTCATCTATGAAAGGGCCGCAGATTCGGCATTCAGGACTGGGTCCTGGTGACCACGGATGCCAGCCTGAGTGGCTGGGGAGCAGTCACACAAGGAAAAAATTTCCAGAGAGTGTGATCGAGTCTGGAGACTTCTCTCCACATAAATATACTGGAGCTAAGGGCAATTTACAATGCTCTAAGCTTAGCAAGACCTCTGCTTCAAGGTCAGCCGGTATTGATCCAGTGGGACAACATCACGGCAGTCGCCCACGTAAACAGACAGGGCGGCACAAGAAGCAGGAGGGAAATGGCAGAAACTGCAAGGATTCTTCGCTGGGCGAAAAATCATGTGATAACACTATCAGCAGTGTTCATTCCGGGAGTGGAAAACTGGGAAGCAGACTTCCTCAGCAGGCATGACCTCCACCCGGGAGAGTGGGGACTTCATCGGGAAGTCTTCCACATGATTGTAAACCGTTGTGAAAAACCAAAGGTGGACATGATGGCGTCCCGCCTGAACAAAAAACTAGATATTGCGCCAGGTCAAGGGACCCTCAGGCAATAGCGGTGGACGCTCTGGTAACACTGTGGATGTACCAGTCAGAGTATGTGTTCCCTCCTATGCCTCTCATACAAAAAGTACTGAGAATCATAAGAGGGAGATGAGTAAGAATGATACTCGTGGTTCCGGATTGGCCAAGAAGGACTTGGTACCCGAAACTTCAAGAGATGTTCACGGAAGACCCGTGGCCTCTACCTTTAAGAAAGGACCTGCTCCAGCAGGGGCCTTGTCTGTTCCAAGACTTACCGCGGCCGCGTTTGACGGCATGGCGGTTGAACGCCGGATCCTGAAAGGGCATTCCAGATGAAGTCATCCCTACCCTGGTCGAAGACAGGAAGGATGTAACCGCAAAACATTTTCACCGCATTTGGCGAAGATATGTTGCGTGGTGTGAGGCCAAGAAGGCCCCTACAGAGGAATTCCAACTGGGTCGTTTCCTACATTTCCTGAAAACAGGACTGTCTATGGGCCTAAAATTAGGGTCCATTAAGGTTCAAATTTCGGCCCTGTCGAATTTCTTCCAGAAAGAACTGGCTTTAGTGCCTGACGTTCAGATGTTTGTAAAAGGGGTACTGCATATACAGCCTCCTTTTGTGCCCCAGTGGCACCTTGGGATCTCAATGTTGTTTTGAGTTTCCTAAAGTCACATTGGTTTGAACCACTCACCACTGTGGACTTAAAATATCTCACATGGAAGGTGACGATGCTATTAGCATTGGCTTCAGCCAGGCGTGTGTCAGAATTGGCGGCTTTATCATATATAAAGCCCTTACTTAATTTTTCATTCTGACAGGGCAAAATTGAGGACTCGTCCTCAATTTCTCCTTAAGGTGTTTTCTGTTTTTCACATGAACCAACCTATTGTGGTACCTGCGGGTACTAGGGACTTGGAGGACTCCAAGTTACTTGACGTTGTCAGGGCCCTGAAAAATATGTTTCCAGGAAGGCTGGAGTCAGAAAATCTGACTCGCTGTTTAGCCTGTATGCACCCAACAAGATGGGTGCTCCTGCTTCTAAGCAGACGATTGCTCGCTGGATTTGTAATACAATTCAGTTTACACATTCTGTGGCAGGCCTGCCACAGCCAAAATCGGTAAAAGCCCATTCCAAAAGGAAGGGGGCTCATCTTGGGCGACTGCCCGAGGGGTCTCGGCTTTACAACTTTGCCGAGCAGTTACTTGGTCAGGGGAAAACACGTTTGCTAAATTCTACAAATTTGATACCCTGGCTGAGGAGGACATGGAGTTCTCTCATTCGGTGCTGCAGGGTCATCCGCACTCTCCCGCCCGTTTGGGAGCTTTGGTATAATCCCCATGGTCCTGACGGAGTCCCCAGCATCCACTAGGACGTCAGAGAAAATAAGATTTTACTTACCGATAAATCTATTTCTCGTAGTCCGTAGTGGATGCTGGGCGCCCATCCCAAGTGCGGATTGTCTGCAATACTTGTACATAGTTATTGTTACAAAAATCGGGTTATTCTTGTTGTGAGCCATCTTTTCAGAGGCTCCTTCGTTGTTATCATACTGTTAACTGGGTTCAGATCACAGGTTGTACGGTGTGATTGGTGTGGCTGGTATGAGTCTTACCCGGGATTCAATATCCTTCCTTATTATGCACGCTCGTCCGGGCACAGTGTCCTAACTGAGGCTTGGAGGGGGGTCATGGGGGGAGGAGCCAGTGCACACCACCTGATCCTAAGGCTTTTATTATTGTGCCCTGTCTCCTGCGGAGCCGCTATATCCCCATGGTCCTGACGGAGTCCCCAGCATCCACTACGGACTACGAGAAATAGATTTATCGGTAAGTAAAATCTTATTTTTTTATTTTACAGTGAGATCTGCTGGCAACAGACTCACTGCAGCGAGGGACTAAGGGGAGAAGAAGCGAACCTACCTAACAGGTGGTAGTTTGGGCTTCTAAGGCTACTGGACACCATTAGCTCCAGAGGGATCGACCGCAGGACCCGACCTTGGTGTTCGTTCCCGGAGCCGCGCCGCCGTCCCCCTTACAGAGCCAGAAGCATGAAGAGTCCGGAAAATCGGCGGCAGAAGACTTCGTTCTTCACCAAGGTAGCGCACAGCACTGCAGCTGTGCGCCATTGCTCCTCATGTACACCTCACACTCCGGTCACTGATGGGTGCAGGGCGCTGGGGAGGCGCCCTGAGGGCAATATATGACACCTTGGCTGGCAAATCTACATCATATATAGTCCTAGAGGCTATATAGATGTAAAATTACCCCTGCCAGTATTCCAGAAAAAGCGGGAGAAAGTCAGTTGAAAAAGGGGCGGGGCTTCTTCCTCAGCACACTGGCGCCATTTTCTCTTCACAGTGCAGCTGGAAGACAGCTCCCCAGGCTCTCCCCTGTAGTTTTCAGGCTCAAAGGGTTAAAAAGAGAGGGGGGGCACTAAATTTAGGCGCAATATATGTATACAAGCAGCTATTTGGGGAAAAATCACTCAGTTATAGTGTTAATCCCTGCATTATATAGCGCTCTGGTGTGTGCTGGCATACTCTCTCTCTGTCTCCCCAAAGGACTTTGTGGGGTCCTGTCCTCAGTCAGAGCATTCCCTGTGTGTGTGCGGTGTGTCGGTACGGCTGTGTCGACATGTTGGATGAGGAAGGTTACGTGGAGGCGGAGCAGAGGCCGATAAATGCATACCTCCCAACTTTTGCCATCTTGAAAGAGGGACACCCGCGCGGCGGCTCCCAAAAAGGGGGCGTGGCCTACGAAAAGGGCGTGGCTTCGCGGGAGGACCCGCGATCGCGAGCCACGCCCCATTTTCGTCACTGAAGGGGCATGCCCAGCGCTCTGTGAGCTGCTGGCATGCCCCGTCTCCCTCTGTCTCCAATGAATAGACGCTGTGCACATGCGCACAGCGTCTATTCACCGCAGCTCTGCTAAGCAGGGCAGCGAGAGACAGAGCCTCCTAACTGCCCCCCCACCGCGGGACACTGCGGCCCGCGGGTGGGACAGCGGGACAGTCCCCAAAAAACGGGACTGTCCCACGAAAATCGGGACAGTTGGGAGGTATGTAAATGGGATGTCGCCCCCTGTGGGGCCGACACCAGAGTGGATGGATAGGTGGAAGGTATTAACCGACAATGTCAACTCCTTACATAAAAGGCTGGATGACGTAACAGCTGTGGGACAGCCGGCTTCTCAGCCCGCGCCTGCCCAGGCGTCTCAAAGGCCATCAGGGGCTCAAAAAACGCCCGTTACCTCAGATGGCAGACACAGATGTCGACACGGAGTCTGACTCCAGTGGCGACGAGGTTGAGACATATACACAATCCACTAGGAACATCCGTTACATGATCTCGGCAATGAAAAATGTGTTACGCATTTTCTGACATGAACCCAAGTACCGCATAAAAGGGGTTTTATTTTTGGGGAGAAAAAGCAGCCAGTGTTTTGTTCCCCCATCAGATGAATGAATGAAGTGTGTAAAGAAGCGTGGTTTCCCCCGATAAGAAACTGGTAATTTCTAAAAAGTTACTGATGGCGTACCCTTTCCCGCCAGAGGATAGGTCACGTTGGGAGATATCCCTTAGGGTGGATAAGACGCTCACACGTTTGTCAAAAGGTGGCACTGCCGTCTTAGGATACGGCCACCTTGAAGGAACCTGCTGATAAAAAGCAGGAGGCGATCCTGAAGTCTGTATTTACACACTCAGGTTATATACTGAGACCTGCAATTGCCTCAGCATAAATAGGGCTGCTGCAGCGTGGTCTGATACCCTGTCAGATAATATTAATACGCTAAGACAGGGATAATATTTTGCTAACATTGAGCATATTTAAGACGTTGTCTTATATATAAAGGATGCACAGAGGGATATTTGCCGGCTGGCATCCAGAATTAATGCAATGTCCATTCTGCCAGGAGGGTATTAGAAACCCGGCAGTGGACAGGTGATGCTGCCTGTAAAAGGCACATGGAGATTCTGCCTTATAAGGGTGAGGAATTGTTTGGGGATGGTCTCTGGGACCTCGTATCCACAGCAACAGCTGGGAAGAAAATTTTTTACCTCAGGTTTCCTCACAGCCTAAGAAAGCACCGTATTTTCAGGTACAGTCCTTTCGGCTTCAGAAAAGCAAGCGGGTCAAAGGCGCTTCCTTTCTGCACAGAGACAAGGGAAGAAGGAAAAAAGCTGCACCAGCAGCCAGTTCCCAGGATCAAAAATCTTCCCCCGCTTCCTCTGAGTCCACCGCATGACGCTGGGGCTCCACAGGTGGAGACAGGTGCGGTAGGGGCGCGTCTCGGGAACTTCAGGGACCAGTGGGCTTGCCCACAGGTGGATCTCTAGGTTCTGCAAATAGTATCACAGGGATACAGGCTGGAGTTCGAGGCGACTCCCCCTCGCCGTTACCTCACATCAGCCTTGCCGGCTGCCCTCGGAGAAAGGTAGTACTGGCGGCAATTCACAAGCTGTACTTCCAGCAGGTGAAAGCAAGGTACCCCTCCTTCAACAAGGCCGGGGTTACTATTCCAAAATGTTGTGGTACCGAAACCAGACGGTTCGGTGAGACCCATTCTAAAATTGAAAGCCTTGAACACTTATATACGAAGGTTCAAGTTCAAAATGGAATCCCTCAGGGCGATTATTGCAAGCCTGGAGAATTTCATGGTATCACTGGACATCAAGGATGATTACCTGCATGTCCCTATTTACCCTCTTCACCAGGAGTACCTCAATATTGTGGTACAGGATTGTCATTACCAATTCCAGACGTTGCCGTTGGTCTGTCCCCGGCACCGAGGTATTTACCAAGGTAATGGCCGAAATAATTATCCCGTACTTGGACGATCTCCTTATAAAGGCGAGGTCCAGGGAGCAGTTGTTCGTCGGAGTAGCACTATCTCGGGAAGTGCTACAACAGCACGGCTGGTTTCTGAATATTCCAAAGTCGCAGCTGGTTCCTACGACGCGTCTACTGTTCCTGGGTATGGTTCTGGACACAGAACAGGATAAAAAGGGTTTCTCCCGGAGGAGAAGTCCAAGGAGTTGTTGTCTCTAGACAGAGACCTCCTAATACGTATACAGGTGTCGGTGCATCAATGCACGCGAGCCCTGGGAAAGATGGTAGCTTTTTACGAAGAAATTCCATTCGCCAGGTCCCATGCAAGGATTTTCCAGTGGGATCTGTTGGACAAGTGGTTCGGGTCGCATCTTCAGATGCATCGGCGGATAACCCTGTCTCTAAGGGTCAGGGTGTCGCTGTTGTGGTGGCTGCAGAGTGCTCATCTTCTAGGGGGCCGCAGATTCGGCATACAGGACTGGGTCCTGGTGACCACGGATGCCAGCCTTCGAGGCTGGGGGGCAGTCACACAGGGAAGGAACTTCCAAGGCTATGGAAAAGTCAGGAGACTTCCCTACACATAAATATTCTGGAACTGAGGGCCATTTACAATGCCCTAAGTCAGGCTAGACCCCTGCTTCAACACCGGCCGGTGCTGATCCAGTCAGACAACATCACGGCGGTCGCTCATGTAAACGGACAGGGCGGCACAAGAAGCAGGATGGCGATGGCAGAAGCCTCAAGGATTCTCCGATGGGCGGAAAATCATGTGTTAGCACTGTCAGCAGTGTTCATTCCCGGAGTGGACAACTAAGAAACCTCCACCCGGGAAAGTGGGGACTTCATCCAGAAGTCTTCCAAATGATTGTACACCGTTGGGAAAGGCCACAGGTGGACATGATGGCGTCACGCCTCAACTAAAAGTTACAAAGATATTGCGCCAGGTCAAGGACCCTCAGGCGATAGCTGTGGACGCTCTGGTAACACCGTGGGTGTACCAGTCGGTGTATGTGTTCCCTTCTCTGCCTCTCTTACCCAGGGTAATGAGGAGAATAATAAGAAGGAGAGGAGTAAGAACTATACTCATTGTTCCGGGTTGGCCAAGAAGAGCTTGGTAACCAGAACTCCAAGAAATGATCTCAGAGGACCCATGGCCTCTGCCGCTCAGACAGGACCTGCTGCAGCAGGGGGCCTGTCTGTTCCAAGACGTACCGCGGCTGCGTTGACGGCATGGCGGTTGAACGCCGGATCCTGAAGGAAAAGGGAATTCCGGAGGAAGTTATCCCTACGCTATTTGAAGCTAGGAAATAAGTGAACGCAAACCATTATCACCGCATATGGCGGAAATATGTTGCGTACTGTGAGGCCAGGAAGGCCCCAAAGGAGAAATTTCAGCTAGGTCGATTTCTGCACTTCTTACAGTCAGAGGTGACTATGGGCCTAAAATTGGGTTCCATTAAGGTCCAGATTTCGGCTCTATCGATTTTCTTCCAAAATTGAACTGGCTTCACTGCCTGAAGTTCAGACTTTTGTTAAGGGAGTGCTGCATAGTCAGCCCCCGTTTGTGCCTCCAGTGGCACCGTGGGATCTCAACGTGGTGTTGGATTTCCTGAAGTCGCATTGGATTGAGCCACTTAAATCCGTGGAGCTATAATACCTCACGTGGAAAGTGGTCATTCTGTGGGCCTTGGCGTCAGCCAGGCGTGTATCAGAATTGGCGGCTTTGTCATACAAAAGCCCTTATCTGTATTTTATATGGATAAGGCGGAATTGAGGACTCGTTCCCAATTCCTTCCTAAGGTGGTATAATTTTTTAATGTGAACCAACCTATTGTGGTGCCTGCGGCTACTTGGGACTTGGAGGATTCCAAGTTACTGGATGTAGTCAGGGCCCTGAAAAGTATATGTTTCCAGGACAGCTGGAGTCAGGAAAACTGACTCGCTATTTCTCCTGTATGCACCCAACAAGCTGGGTGCTCCTGCTTCTAAGCAGACGATTGCTCGCTGGATCTGTAGCACGATTCAACTTGCACATTCTGCGGCTGGACTGCCGCACCCTAATTCTGTAAAAGCCCATTCCACGAGAAAAGTGGGCTCTTCTTGGGCGGCTGCCCGAGGGGTCTCGGCTTTACAACTTTGCTGAGCTGATACTTGGTCGGGTTAAAACATTTTTGTAAGAGTCTACAAGTTTGATACCCTGGCTGAGGAGGACCTAGAGTTTGCTCATTCGGTGCTGCAGAGTCATCCGCACTCTCCCGCCCGTTTGGGAGCTTTGGTATAATCCCCATGGTCCTTACGGAGTCCCAGCATCCACTTAGGACGTCAGAGAAAATAAGATTTTACTCACCGGTAAATCTATTTCTCGTAGTCCGTAGTGGATGCTGGGCGCCCATCCCAAGTGCGGATTGTCTGCAATACTTGTTTATAGTTATTGCCTAACTAAAGGGTTATTGTTGAGCCATCTGTTGAGAGGCTCAGTTATATTTCATACTGTTAACTGGGTATAGTATCACGAGTTATACGGTGTGATTGGTGTGGCTGGTATGAGTCTTACCCGGGATTAAAAATCCTTCCTTATTGTGTCAGCTCTTCCGGGCACAGTATCCTGAGGTCTGGAGGAGGGTCTTAGTGGGAGGAGCCAGTGCACACCAGGTAGTCCTAAAGCTTTCTTTAGTTGTGCCCAGTCTCCTGCGGAGCCGCTAATCCCCATGGTCCTTACGGAGTCCCAGCATCCACTACGGACTACGAGAAATAGATTTACCGGTGAGTAAAATCTTATTATATATATATATATATATATATATATTTATTTTATATCTCTATCTAGATAGATATACAGACACACACAGCAGTAGCAACTAACCTCCTATACCCCCCTCCCACCCCCCAGTACATATGAGCGGCAGGAACCACCCTTTTCCCGGCCACAGCGGTGGCCAGAAAACCTCCAAATTACACAGGAGTGGCGGCAAACCCACCTTCCCCTTCATAGTAGAGGAAGTGTCCAGTGAATCCCCTTGTCCCACCACACATGTGACATAAGCAGCAGCAGCGGCAGGCACCGCCTCTCTCCACAGCTGCAGCAGCCGGCAATTCCCCCAGCCACATGCCCGTCTGCCTGGCCGCCTCAGTAGCAGTAGCAGCGGCGGTGGCCAGTGCATTCCCCGCAGCTGACAATACACATGAGCGCCCGGTGCCGGCACGTTCCTCCATCCCCAGGGACACACTCAGCGGCATCTCTCTCCTACCCCATCCTACAAGAAACACAGCAGCCGCCATTTTCCCCTTATTCTCCCGCCCCACAGCACACAGTCATCAGTAACTCCACCCGCCGCGCGTCCCGTAGCAGTAGTTGGCCTCTCCCCCCTCCAGAGGATAGTAGCGATAGGTGGGCAACCACTCGCCGCCACCACCGCTCCCTCCTCTCTCCATCTCACTCCGCAATAGCAACCATCGGTAAACCTCATACCTTCCGCAACACTCCCCACAAGCAGGGATCTAGTGACAGCGGTGGCTGTGGATCGTTAGACCCACAACCGCCGCTGGCTAGAGCAATCTGTGAAAGAAAGATTCATTTTTCAGTATGACAGATGTAGCGGCGCCCTCCAGTGGCCGGCGCCCATAGGCAGCTGGCTGGAAGTTGGCAACCCTAACCACAGGCATTTCAGAGCTAGATGCATAGTCGCATATGACTTCACACATACAGTAGGCTGAGCGTTCCCAGGACATGTTATGGACATGTAGAGACACTTACGGAGTGTTCAGTGGAGAGCATAGGTTGAGTCTATCTGATATTACTAAGATTTCTTGTAGCAAGGCTACAGCAAGTGTACATGTGTACTGATAGTTTCACAAGTGGATTTATCGGGACGATGCGGTAGCAAAGCTGTAGCCATGTCTGAATGCGGGCAGAGACATCTGCATTTATTTTTCAGAATACACTATGGCTGCATCTGCACTTCATATTTGCATTAGATGCAATGAATAAGAGCTTGAACATATATGGTCAATTCAATCTGTGTGGTATGGTTGTTGCAGGAGTAGGAACACTTAAAGCTAGATTCCACTGGCAATGAATGCAACAAAATCTTGAATCTGGTGAAGTTATTTTACAAAGCAGGTTTGAAAAATTTGCCCATCTCTAATTTCTACCTCTGTGCCAAATATTAGCTAGACTGTGGGTTTTTTTTTTTGCATGCTGGGGGCCGCCCATCGCAGGTTAGTCCAGCATGCTAAATGGCCTGCCCAGCGGCTGTAGACAACCCCCTGCAGCCGCAGCTAGGCTGCGCATGCAGGCGGTCCACCACCATTTTCTTGATCGGAGCGTCTGTGTGTGACGTCACGCAGCAGCCCCAAAAATGCTGCTGACCCACCCCTGTTTTTGACGTGCCACCCCTGCAATGCTTGGTCGCCACACCCCACCCCACCAACGCCTCTGCCTGTCAATCAGGCAGAGGCGTTCGTAGCCAATGCGTTAAGATAGCATTTTCAGCTAGCGCAGGCTGGGACCTATGGTCTTTAAAAAAAAATATATATATATATATATGTATATATATATATATATATATATATATATACACACATACTGTAGATATAAATGGTATGGTAAATTGTCTTATCTGATGATAATAATCTATATAGCAATATAGAGATTATTATTTGAAGGAAAGACTAATTGTAAGCTAAATTGAGCAAGAGATGGTGGTAAAACTGAATGGCTAAATCAAATCTCTAGTTTATTTTCTTGCACTGATCCTGGTACAGTGGTTAGATGCAACGCAGAACTGCTCTTAGGAGCAAAAAATGTAAATATAAAGAACACTTTTTTTTTTTTACCAAATATAGCAAATACTGTTGTTTTTAGATTTCAAAATGAATCATTAGCAAGCTGATTCAACTAGGAGAAGCAACTGGCCATTCAGATGAATATATATATGACCTTACCGTGAAAAAGCCTTTACGCCGTATTGTGCGGAATCTCCTCTCCACGCTCAGGTTAGAGGAGATTCCGCACAATACGGCGTAAAGGCTTTTTCACGGTAAGGACAATACATGTTTGGAATTCCCTGCCCGAGGGAGTTGTAATGGCGGAATCTGTCAACACCTTTAAGAATGGGTTAGATAAATTCCTAATGGATAAGGATATCCAGGGGTATGGTGCATAGTCATGCATTATAGTTACTATAAATAGGGATAAAATGTAACGGCTGACAGCAGCATCAGTCAGAAATTTTAGTCAAATCATCATGCATAGGAGACCACAAATAGGTTGAACTCGATGGACAATTGTCTTTTTTCAACCTCAGATACTATGTTACTGTAGGGGTAAATTTACTAAAATGGGAGTTCTATTTAAGATGGGATGCAGATTCTACTTTTCATTTATCTAGCACCTCCTAGAAGATAATACAAGGAATCTGATTGGTTGCTATGGGCAACATCCCATCTTAAATAGAACTCCTAACTTAATAAATTTACCCCATAGGGCAGGCATTCCCAACCACGGTCCTCAAGGCACACCAACAGTGCAGGTTTTAGTGATATCCAGCCTTCAGCACAGGTGACTTAATTAGTAGCTGAGCTATTGTGATTTAACCATCTGTGCTGCAGCCTGGATATCACTAAAACCTGCACTGTTGGTGTGCCTTGAGGACCGTGGTTGGGAATGCCTGCCATAAGGGTATATTCAATTAAGGTCGAAACTGCCATCTTGTTGAAAAGATGGCAGTGTTCGACTTTTTCAGGTCAGAAGGGGTTCCGACCTATTCAGTCCCGAGCATTTTTATTCGACAAGTCTGGGAATTTGACTTGTCGAATAGTACGTGAATCGGCGGTATAGCTGCCAATTCACGTGCTTCTGAGGGAAACGGGGCCAAATTCGACAGATTTTGGACCCGTCTCCGACCATCTCAGTTCGATTTAAAAAAAAGTCGAACTGAGATGAGGAACCTGAGAGGAGGAGAGAGAGGAGAGCCGCAGGCAGACGGGGGAGATCCGCGGGCAGACGGGGGACAGCAGTGCTACAGCACAGCGCTGCAGGAGGATGTGTCATAGCCACCACTCACGGCAGCGTCCACCCGGCTCCAGCAAGTGAGGTCCCGCTTGCTGGAGCTGGGTGGACGCTGCCGTGAGGTCTGGCGGCTGTGCCACATCCTCCTGCAGCGCTGCTGTCCCCCGTCTGGCCGCGGCTGTCCCCAGTCTTCCCACGGCTCTCTACCCTCTCCCCCCTTTCCGGTCCCTCATCTCAATTCGACTTTTTTAAAGTAGAATTGAGATGGGCTGTGAATAGCCCTTTTCGGATCCATTCCGACAAATGCATGTCGGAATGGATCCGACCCTAATTGAATATACCCCACAGTCATTTATAAGAAAAAATTGAAATAAATTATAGTTAAGACTCCGAGCTATTAATTGCACCCATGAGTTCTTTATGTGAATGTACTGTATTCGTACTTGAAAGGATGAAAGGCTTTCGGCATTAGCAGCAATAACATGCTTTGGGCTGGGCCACTGCAGACTGGCTGCCATGCTTTAGGGATTTGCATTCCACTATAGAATGCAAACAGGAAGCTTCCGGCTCTCCATCGTCGGAGGGAGGCTTTCGTCCTGTGCGACAATGCTGTCAGCCAAATTAGCACTGTCTATGAAGAAAGGGACAACAATTGTGTCCCAGAAGCTGTGGAAAGAAGATGAACCCTGGAGCAGAGGTGATTTTTCAATTTATACTGGCCTGCCACATGCTTCCCACTACTACTCCCACCCAGGCCCCTGCTTCCCACTACTACTCCCACCCAGCCTCCTGGTTCCCACTACTAGTCCTATTCCTGTCCCCTGCTTCCCACTACTACTCGCATCCTGCCCACTGCTTCCTACTACTACTCCCATCCTGCCACCTGCTCTGCACTACTACTACTCCTATCCTGCTCTGCACTACTACTTCTCCCAGCCTGGCACCTGTTCTGCACTACTACTTCTCCCATGCTGCCACCTGCTCTGCACTACTACTTCTCCCAGCCTGGCACCTGTTCTGCACTACTACTTCTCCCATGCTGCCACCTGCTCTGCACTACTACTTCTCCCAGCCTGCCACCTGCTCTGCACTACTACTACTCCCATCCTGCCACCTGCTCTGCACTACTACTACTCCCATGCTGCCACCTGCTCTGCACTACTACTACTCCCATCCTGCCACCTGCTCTGCACTACTACTTCTCCCAGCCTGGCACCTGTTCTGCACTACTACTTCTCCCATGCTGCCACCTGCTCTGCACTACTACTACTCCCATCCTGCCACCTGCTCTGCACTACTACTTCTGCCAGGCTGCCACCTGCTCTGCACTACTACTTCTCCCAGCCTGGCACCTGTTCTGCACTACTACTTCTCCCATGCTGCCACCTGCTCTGCACTACTACTACTCCCATCCTGCCACCTGCTCTGCACTACTACTTCTCCCAGCCTGCCACCTGCTCTGCACTACTACTTCTCCCAGCCTGGCACCTGTTCTGCACTACTACTTCTCCCATGCTGCCACCTGCTCTGCACTACTACTACTCCCATCCTGCCACCTACTCTGCACTACTACTTCTCCCAGCCTGCCACCTGCTCTGCACTACTACTTCTCCCAGCCTGCCACCTGCTCTGCACTACTACTTCTCCCAGCCTGCCACCTGCTCTGCACTACTACTTCTCCCATCCTGCCACCTGCTCTGCACTATTAGTACTCCCAGCCTGCCACCTGCTCTGCACTACTGCTACATCCAGCCTGCCTCTGCATCCCACTACCAGTACTACTCCCATCCTTCTCCCCACTACCACTACTTCCATCCTGCCGCTAATGGCAGCGGAGTGTATGGAGCGTGTGCTCCAGGTTCTGGCACCGATGGGTGAAATAGACTAACCAGCCCTATCCCCTGGCCTCACAGTACAGTACCAATCCTAACTATGACTCCCACCACTGGAACACACTCGTAATCTCCCCTACCCCTCTGCCTCTGGAACAAACTGTCATTTTCAGAAAGATAAACTGAATGAAAGCAAGGAATTTGAATGGTTCCAGGAAACTGAATACAAATTCAAATTCATCCAATGTTCTGCCTTGGCACCATATCCAGGGTCGGATTGGCCCACAGGGGTACAGGGCAAACCACCGGTGGGCCCCACTGCCTGGGGTCTTCCTCCTCCTCTAGTGATCAGGTTCCAGACTGTGTTCCGGAATTATACATTATACATATGTTACCTTATACTGCACAGGACTATGATGTATTCTGTACAGTGCATTGCCAATATTTATCTGGTACATTATCATGCACGCACTAGCAGTATTTATGTATTTGTCAAGGGACCCAGCCCATGCACTCACTAATGGTTAGGCAATCCAATGTAGCGGCTGGCCACATCCCCTCTGGAGACTGACCACACCCCTAAACATGGGCCCCTACCACTGCATTCCCCGGTGGGCCCTTCATTCCCCAGTCCAACATTGGGGGTCATTCCGAGTTGTTCGCTCGTTGCCGATTTTCGCAACAGAGCGATTACGGCAAAAATGCGCATGCGCATGGTACGCAGTGTGCATGCGGTTAGTATTTTAGCTCAAAACTTAGTAGATTTACTCACGTCCGAACGAAGATTTTTCATCGTTGAAGTGATCGGAGTGTGATTGACAGAAAAGGGGTGTTTCTGGGCGGAAACTGGCCGTTTTCTGGGAGTGTGCGGAAAAACGCAGGCGTGACAGGGAAAAACGCGGGAATGTCTGGAGAAACGGGGGAGTGGCTGGCCGAACGCAGGGCGTGTTTGTGACGTCGAGCCAGGAACGAAACGGCCTGAGCTGATCGCAATCTGTGAGTAGGTCTGGAGCTACTCAGAAACTGCTAAGAATTTTCTATTCGCAATTCTGCTAATCTTTCGTTCGCAATTCTGCTAAGCTAAGATACACTCCCAGAGGGCGGCGGCCTAGCGTGTGCAATGCTGCTAAAAATCTGCTAGCGAGCGAACAACTCGGAATGACCCCCATTGACCATATCGCAATCCAGACAAACTCGGAAAATCTATGGAGTTGGACGTGAGCAAGCACATTTTTGCATACTTTCAGCACATTCTTGAGTCCATAACCTGAAGATTTCAGGCTAATCAGACAGAGATTCTCCACATGCGCAACCTACAGTAGTCCAGGCAGTGGCGGAACTAGCGAGCGGTGGGCCCAGGTGCAACAAAATGCTTTGCCCCCCCCCACCTCATCCCATCCAAGTCCACCCCCTCACCCATAGAGAGGATCTGGTGAGGGGGATCTGCTCAGGGCC
Organism: Pseudophryne corroboree; assembly: GCF_028390025.1. Taxonomy (NCBI): domain Eukaryota; kingdom Metazoa; phylum Chordata; class Amphibia; order Anura; family Myobatrachidae; genus Pseudophryne; species Pseudophryne corroboree. The sequence goes on along the minus strand of NC_086448.1, from coordinate 338,635,702 downwards.
AGAGAAATGGATACCTGGCAACAGTGCCGTAACTAGACATTTTAGCGCTGTGTGCAAGGAACAGCATCGGAGCCCCCTCCATGTAAAACAGGGGCAGTGCGCCCTAGGCGCGCACAAAAAATATAGGGGCGTGGCTTTGTGGGGAAGGGGTGTGGCCACAAAATAATACCAATTAATATAACGGTGCACAGTAGTCTCCATTATTCAAATTACGCCGCACAGTAGCACCACTACACCAGGTAGAACCCCTTTACACCTTACGGCGGACAGATTCCCCTTTTTACACATTATGGCAGACAGCATCCACCTTTTACACATTACGGCAGACAGCGTCCCCTTTTTACACATTACGGCAGACAGCGTCCCGTTTTTACACATTACGGCAGACAGCGTCCCCTTTTTTACACATAACGGCAGACAGCGTCCCCTTTTTACACATTGCAGCAGACAGCATCCCCCTTTTTACACATTACGGCAGACAGCGTCCCCTTTTTACACATTACGACAGAACACGTCCCCTTTTTACACATTACGGCAGACAGCGTCCCCTTTTTACACATTACGGCAGGCAGCGTCCCCTTTTTACACATTACAGCAGACAGCGTCCCCTTTTTACACATTACGGCAGACAGCGTCCCCTTTTTTACACATTACGGCAGACAGCATCCCCTTTTTACACAATACAGCAGACAGCGTCCCCCTTTTTACACAATACGGCAGACAGAATAGAAAGAAAGAAAGAAAGAAAGAAAGAAAGAAAGAAAGAAAGAAAGAATAGATTATACTTACTGTCTCCGCTGGCAGTCAGGCTCCTCGGTGCAGCAGCTTCTGGCAGATCCCAGGGAGGGGAGAAGGAGGAGGAGGGAGGGGGAGGAGGGAGGGGGAGGAGGGAGCCGCAGCAGCGCAGTGTAATTGGTGGAGGCGCTGCTGCAGCTGTCCCTCTCCTTCACCATAGGCTGTCCTCCGCCGCTTAGATGCGCTTCCCAGCATTCACAGCGGCGGAGGACAGCCTATGGTGAAGGAGAGGGACAGCCGCAGCAGCGCCTCCACCAATTACACAGTGCTGCTGTGGCTCCCTCCTCCACCTCCCTCCTCTTCCTTCCCCCTGTGGCCACTGCGCTCCACGGCGGGCGGCGGTGACCCGCAACACACAGCGGCATGTAATAAGTCAGTTTGACTCATTACATGCCGCTGGCTTTGGGCCCCTTGACAGTAGCGGGCCCCAGTGCAAGGCACAGCTTGCACTGGCGGTAATTCCGCCACTGAGTCCAAGTAATGGGGGTTATTAACTGTCAGACTTCGCAGTCTTGAGTGTTATCAGTGCAAAAGCGTTCCGTATGATGTTCAGAAGGAAAGATATACTTGTCCTTTTTATATTTCAGCTATTATTTATCATTAGAACTAAAGCAATAAAAACTGTTTAAACTTAAGTCAACTACAAAATAATTGGAGTAAACTGTATGAAGCTATGTCATCAACTGGTATTGGGCTTCTGTCTGCATGTTTAACACTCTGTCATGGATTAATTGTTATAAAATGTAAGACAGAATTTTAATACCTACCGGTAAATCCTTTTCTCCTAGTCCGTAGAGGATGCTGGGGTCCACTTCAGTACCATGGGGTATAGATGGTTCCGCAGGAGCCATGGGCACTTTAAGACTTTTCAAGGGTGTGAACTGGCTCCTCCCTCTATGCCCTCCTCCAGACCTCAGTATAGGAACTGTGCCCAGGGAGACGGACATTTTGAGTAAAGGATTTACTTTTAAATTAATGGTGAGATTCATACCAGCTCACACCTCAACCATGCCGCATAACATGGCATTCAACACAACACATGCCAACGGGCATGAACAACTTTTGCAGCAACATGCTGAAAATAACCGTAACACAACACTTGTGTAACTACAAACTAATACCTGCAGGTAAAGTATGCACTGGGTCGGGCGCCCAGCATCCTCTACGAACTAGGAGAAAAGGATTTACCGGTAGGTATTAAAATCCTGTTTTCTCATACGTCCTAGAGCAGGGCTGGCCAAACCGGTCCGCAAGATCTACCAACAGTGCATGTTTTCCAGGCCTCCTGGAGATCTGTAGAATTGTCAGTTAGGAATGAATGCAGCACATCTTAATTAGTAATGACTACACCTGTGCACCAGCTAGGTAGTCTGGAAAATGTGAACTGTTGGTAGATCTCGAGGACCGGTTTGGCCAGCCCTGTCCTAGAGGATGCTGGGGTCCACTTCAGTACCATGGGGTTATACCAAAGCTCCAGTACGGGCGGGAGAGTGCGGATGACCTTGCAGTACCGATTGACCAAACTTGAGGTCCTCATCGGCCAAGGTGTCAAACTTGTAAAACTTTGCATACGTGTTTGCCCCTGACCAAGTAGCTGCTCGGCAAAGTTGTAACGCCGAGACCCCCTGGGCAGCCGCCCAGGATGAGACCACCTTTCTAGTAGAATGGGCATTTACCGACTTCGGTATCGGCAATCCTGCCGTGGAATGAGCGTGCTGAATCGTCCCTCTGATCCAGCGCGCAATGGTGTGCTTAGAAGCAGGACACCCAATCTTGTTGGGAGCATACAGGATAAACAGAGCCTCAGTTTTCCATATCCTAGCTGTTCTTGCGACATAAATCTTCAAAGCTCTAACCACATCAAGAGACTTAGATGCAGATAAGGTGTCAGTAGCCACTGGCACCACAATAGGTTGGTTTATGTGGAAAGACGAAACCACCTTTGGAAGAAATTGTTGACGAGTTCTTAACTCTGCCCTATCTTCATGGAAGATCAGGTAAGGGCTCTTGTGAGACAAGGCCCCCAACTCAGACACCCGCCTTGCAGATGCCAAGGCCAAAAGCATCACCACTTTCCAAGTGAGAAACTTCAACTCTATCTCCTGTAGAGGTTCAAACCAACTCGATTGAAGTTACTGCAACACCACATTAAGGTCCCATGGTGCCACAGGTGGAACAAATGGAGGCTGGATGTGCAGAATCCCTTTCACGAACATCTGAACTTCTGGAAGGGAGGCCAATTGTTTTTGAAAGAAAACTGATAAGGCCTAAATCTGGACTTTGATTGAACCCAGTCTAAGGCCCGCATCCACACCAGCCTGCAGAAAATGGAGAAAACGTCCTAACTGAAACTCTTCCGTAGGAGCCTTCTTGGATTCACACCAAGACACATATTTTCTCCAAATACGGTGCTAATGTTTAGACGTTACTCCTTTTCTGGCCTGAATAAGAGTGGGGATGACTTCCTTGGGAATCCCCTTTCGGGCTAGGATCCGGCGCTCATCAGCCATGCCGTCAAACGTAGCCGTGGTAAGTCTTGATACATGCACGGCCCCTGCTGTAGCAGGTCCTCGCGAGGAGGAAGAGGCCGAGGATCTTCTATGAGCAACTCCTGAAGATCTGGATACCAAGCCCTCCTTGGCCAGTTTGGGGCAATGAAGATTGCTCGAACTCTTGTTCTTCTTATGATTTGTAGAACTTTTGGAATCAGTGGAAGTGGGGGGAAGACATACTGTATACCGACCGAAACACCCACTGGGTCACCAGTGCATCCACTGCTATTGCTTGAGGGTCTCTCGACCTGGAACATTATCTCTGAAGCTTCTTGTTGAGACGAGATGCCATCATGTCTACTTGAGGAACTCCCCAAAGACTTGCCACCTCTGCGAAGACTTCTTGGTGGAGGCCCCACTCTCTTGGATGGAGATCGTGTCTGCTGAAGAAGTCTGCTTCCCAGTTGTCCACTCCCGGAATGAAAATTGCCGACAGAGCTCTTGCATGTCTTTCTGCCCAGAGGAGGATCTTTGTCACCTCTGCCATTGCCACTCTGCTTTTTGTTCCGCCTTGCCGGTTTATGTACGCGACTGCTGTTACATTGTCCGACTGGATCTGCACGGGTTGATCTTGAAGAAGATGTACCGCTTGTAGAAGGCCGTTGTAAATGGCTCTCAATTCCAGAACGTTTATGTGAAGGCAGGCTTCCTGACTTGACCATTTTCCTTGGAAGCTTTCCCCCTGTGTGACTGCTCCCCAACCTTGGAGACTTGCATCCGTGGTTACCAGGACCCAGTCCTGAATCCCAAACCTGTGTCCCTCTAGTAGGTGAGAACTGTGTAGCCACCACAGGAGCGAAATCCTGGCTTTGGAAGACAGGATTATCTTCCGGTGCATGTGTAGGTGGGATCCGTACCACTTGTCCAACAGGTCCCACTGGAATACTCTGGCACGGAATCGGCCAAACTGTATGGCCTCGTAGGCCGCTACCATCTTCCCCAACAACCGAATGCATTGATGGATCGACACTCTTGTTGGCTTTAAAATTTGTTTGACCATTCTCTGGATTTCCAGAGCCTTTTCTACCGGAAGAAATACTTTCTGTACTTCTGTGTCCAGTATCATCCCTAAAAAGGACAATCTTGTCGTCGGTTCCAACTGAGACTTCGGAAAATTCATGATCCAACCGTGTTGTTGGAGTACTGATAGGGAGAGTGCAATGCTCTGTACCAACCGTTCCCTGGATCTCGCTTTTATCAGGAGATCGTCCAGGTAAGGAATAATATTGACTCATTGTTGTCGAAGGAGGACAATCATCTCTGCCATCACCTTGGTGAATACCCTCGGTGCCGTGGAGAGTCCAAACGGCAACGTCTGGAACTGGTAATGGCAATCCTGCACCGCGAATCTCAGATAAGCTTGGTGAGGAGGATAAATGGGAACATGCAAGTAAGCATCCTTTATGTCTACTGACACCATGAAGTCCCCCTCCTCCAGACTGGAAATCACTGCCCTCAGTGATTCCATCTTGAACTTGAACCTTTTCAGGTAGAGATTCAGATTTTTCAGGTTTAAAATTAGTCTGACCGAGCCGTCCGGCTTCGGAACTACGAAGAGGCTTGAATAAAAACCCTTCTCCTTGCTGTGAGAAGGGTACCAGGACAATGACTTGATCCTGACATCATTTTTGACTTGCAGCTGTTACTACTTCTCTGTCTGGAAGAGAAGCTGGCAAGGTTGATTTGAAAAATCGGGATGGGGGGACATCTTAAAACTCCAGTTTGTATCCATGGGACACTATTTGTAAGACCCATGGGTCCAGGCCAGATTGAAGCCAGATCTGACTGAAAAGTTTCAGACGTGCTCCCACCTGAGCGGACTCCCACAAGGGAGCCCCAGCATCATGCTGCAGATTTGGCAGAAGCAGGGGTTGATTTCTGCTCCTGCGATCCTGGAGATGCTGCAGATTTTTTTCCTTTTACCCTTCCTCTACCTGCAAAGAAGGGGGAACCTTTGGCCTTTTTGTATTTGTTGGGCCGAAAGGACTGCATCTGAGAGTGATGTGTCTTTTTAGCCGGTGCAGGAGCATAAGGCAAGGCAAGAATGTCGACTTTCCTGCGGTAGCCGCAGAGACTAATGCATCTAGCCCATCTCCAAACAAGGCCTCACCTTTATATGGGAGAGCCTCCATATTTCTTTTGGAATCTGCATCAGCATTCTACTGGCGAATCCACAATGCCCTCCGAGCTGATATTGCCATGGTAGCGGCTTTTGAACCCAAGAGTCCAATATCTTTCATGCCTTCTAGCATGTATGCAGCAGCGTCTTTGATATGACCTAACATTAGGTCATATCAAACATATAACATATAAGTCTCCAACTTGCGGTCTGCCGGCTCCTTCAGTGAAGCCGTCCCAGGTGCAGGGAGAATCACCTTTTTAGTTAACCTTGACAAGGCACTGTCCAATACGGGGGGTGACTTCCACCTTTTCCTGTCCTCTGCCGGGAAAGGATAAGCAACCTGAATCCTTTTGGGAACCTGAAATTTATTTTCAGGGTTTACCCAAACTCCCTCAAATAAGGTATTTAGCTCATGAGAAGGAGGGAAAGTTACATTAATTTTCCTTTCTTTATAAAAATAAGCCTTCTCCTGAGGTACAGGAGGGGCTTCCGTAACTTCCAAAACTTCCTTTATAGCAACAATCATGTATTGAATGCTTTTTGCCAATTTAGGATCTATCCCCTTGGAATCACTATCGTCGACACAGGAATCAGAGTCCGTGTCGGTATCGGTATGTACTATTTGTGCAAATGGTCTCTTATGTGACCCAGAGGGGTCGCCTATGGATGAAAAAGTAGGACTATGAAAAATCACATCTTCCACTGATTTTCTCCAGCTTTCTGCATGAGACTCAGACTTATCCAATCGCAGCGCTACCACATTACAACTCTGTGTCCTTAAAATGGCTCCCTCAGGGGAAGAGCTCCCTGCCTCAGACATGTCACACACGTGCACAACCACACCACAGACACTCCGGGACTTATAGGGGACAGGCCCACAGTAAAATTTGTCAGAAGGACACAGATAGGATTTGCCAGTTCACAACCCAGCGCCAGTAACACAATGTCTGTGAATACAAAATGCCCACTGACATGCAGCACTTTTATAATGTTAATCACACCATTATATAGCACCAAATTCACTGTGGCCCCCCCCCTGTTTTGCACCCTGATACTTGTTCAGCAGTGGAGGAGGACCAGCGTTCTTCTCTGCAGCCTGTAAGGAGAGAAAATGGCGCTGAGCAGTGTGCTGGCTGACTGAGGAAGAAGCACCGCCCCCTCAATGGCGCGTTTCTCCTCAGCATTTATGAGGTAATTTTTTATACTGGTGGGGGTAGGACTGTGCCTCAGCAACTTATGCCCCTTATTTATGCCAGATTCAATAGGTTTCATGCTGCCTAGGCAGGGCCGGTGCAAGGTTTTTCGGCACCCTAGGCAAAACATATGCCTGCTGCAACAACCCCCCCCCCCCCCCCCGCCGCCCCCTTTGCACCTCCCCTTCCCCCCCCCAAAAAAAACCACACAGCCTTTAAAAATTATATTTTAAAAAGCCACCATGTGTGACATTTTGCGGGGACCCCCACACAGGCTACAATGTGTCTGGACAACGTAGGATAGATTACTCCTGAGTGCAGCCGAACTGAAGATTTATACATTCAATGCCATGCAGTATATATATATATATATATATATATATATAACATACAGTATCTCCACTATGTGGAAAAGACAGCACTCTCCAGATTAAAGTTTCAAAAAATCAAAAAAGTTCGTATTTATTTAAAGTCTATCTCACAGTTTCCAGGAAGTGTCCACGTTTCGGTCCACACCAGGACCTTTTTCAAGGTATACAGCAGCAAAAACATCAGGTACAGCAGTGCAGCATAAGTCAAATAAAGCAGGAAAACTGGCTCCAGTTTTTTCACTCAGTAGAGCTCCCCTGGAGTGCATCCAGTCTGCCTGGGCACATTTTCTAAACTGAGGTCTGGAGGAGGGGCATAGAGGGAGGAGCCAGTTCACACCCTTGAAAAGTCTTAAAGTGCCCATGGCTCCTACGGAACCGTCTATACCCCATGGTACTGAAGTGGACCCCAGCATCCTCTAGGACGTATGAGAAAAATTGTCTGTGAAACACAAAATGCCCACAGACCTGCAGCGCTTTTATAATGATAATTACACAATGTATAGCACCAAATTTCACTGTGCCCCCCCTGTTTTGCACCCTGATACTTGGTTCAGTAGTGGAGGAGGACCAGCGTTCTTCTCTGCAGCCTGGAAGGAGAGAAAATGGCGCTGAGCAGTGTGCTGGCTGACTGAGGAGGAATCTCCGCCCCCGTAATGGCACGTTTTTCCTCAGACTTTTTACTACTAATATTTATACTGCCGGGGGTAGGACTGTGCCCCTTATCTGCCAGTTTTACTAGGTTTCATGCTGCCCAGGGTGCCCCCCCCACTGCGTCCTGCAGTGCCTGTGTGTGATGGGTAGCATGGCGCGCAGCATTCCCGCCCGCTGCGCGGTACCTTTTAGCCGTCACGAAGCCTGAAGATCCTTTTCTTCTTACACTTACCTCTCTTCTGACTTCTGCTCTGTAAGGGGGGTGACGGCAGGCTGTGGGAGTGAGCACATAGCCGCAGCTAGCGTTCAGTACCCTTCAGGAGCTAATGGTGTCCTGTCAGCCAGAAGCAGAGCCATGAAACTATTCAGGAAGTTGGTTTCTACTTCTGCCCCCTAAGTCCCACGAAGCAGGGAGATTGTTGCCAGCAGTCCTCCCTGAAAATAAAAAACCTAACATAAGTCTTTCAGAGAAACTCAGTAGAGCTCCCCTGGAGTGCATCCAGTCTGCCTGGGCACATTTTCTAAACTGAGGTCTGGAGGAGGGGCATAGAGGGAGAAGCCAGTTCACACCCTTGAAAAGTCTTAAAGTGCCCATGGCTCCTGCGGAACCGTCTATACCCCATGGTATTGAAGTGGACCCCAGCATCCTCTAGGACGTATGAGAAATAGTGTTTTTTTATAAAGTAAGTACATACTTTTATCATGTCATTTTTATTATACTTTTGAATTAAGTGCTTTCGTTTTTAAATATAACATTTAATATATTCTAAATGGTACATTAATATGTAAAGTCTACATTTATGTATAGTAAATAAATCACATTTATTCCCTTTAGGTATCAATCACCTTTGGATGCTTGCGCCTTCCACTTTTCTCTATTCTGTAGCACAACATCATACCAGGTGTTTTTAAAACACTTGAAGTCCACAGTGAGGATTGAGCAATTCAAAGAGGCACTTCCTTCTGATCCAGTGCTCTTCACACTCGATCTTTTAACTTCTGAGGGGGTTATGCTGTTCAAACTGAGAAATTGGATCAATGTAATCAGTTAGAGCGCAGTGCAGCTTTATTTAATTTTTATTTCATGACAAACGCATAATGTACAGAAACCTTCCTACATACGTCTGTAATAAACTATAACATATCTAACATACACTTAATTTAGGTGTATATTAAGTTGCTGTTCAGAAACTTTTCATGGAGCTTTGACTGAGATGATGCTGTTTGTTGTCTTGACAAAGGTCATAAATATGACCGAAACGTTGACCGCCTGAATGCTATGCTGTTAAGAAAACTTTATTTTTTCAAAAGGATTGTTTAATAAATAAGCCTCTATGCTCAACCAATTTAGAATTCTGTATTTAGGAATGCCCGGAGAATTGACATTTCTTGATTGTCTATTCTAGGGAATGGCTGGCATGTAAGGGGGAGATGTACTAAGCCTTAGGGGGATATCCAATTAGCCCCGGTAATTTACCGGAGCTAATTGTCCTGCCGGGGGCTATCCTACTACCCCCGATAAGCCATCACAAGAGGTGGCTTATCAGGGGTTACCTGAAGCTGCACCGGGTGCCGGCTCCTGACAGCGCCCGGTGCAGCGCTGCTCCTCCGGCTCCTTTGGTCACATGGCCGCTCCCCCATCATGTGACCGCTGCCAGGGGCGGAGGAATGGGGGGATGCGGTCATGGCGCTTCCCCCGGCTTCTCTGCCGGGGGTCACCGCGCCGAGGACAGCTACCGTATGCCTGCAGTCCAAGCCTGCTGCTGCAGGCATGGGACACTGCAGGTTGTCCCGCCTGCCTCAGGCAGGCGAAACCAAATCCCCAGAAACAGACCCATTTCCGTGAAAAAACGGGGCTGTTTCTACCAAAAACATAGAGGTTTCACTGAACCTGTGTGTTTTCGGGAGATAGGGCATTTTTTTACAGGCGATCAATCTGCATATCCTGTAAATAAATATCGGTGAAAAATCGCGAAAAACATGTTTTTCGCACCCGATGTTTTACCGGGCCTAATAGGATATCCCCCTTAGAGAATGATAATGTGGAGAGAGATAAAGTACCAACCAATTAATTCCTAACTGCCACGTTATAGGCTGTGGTTAAAAAATAGAAAACAGAGTATGCGGGTAAATTCAAGTTACAAGCGATAAATATGTGAAAAACTTCCCTTTTAAGTACTGATAGTGACGTCCTTAGAGATTCTCAATCTTCTCTTCACGGAGTCTCAGCGTTCATTCATATGCTCAGTAGGGAATGAAATTAAAACAAAAGAACACATCATGGTGTAGTATATCTAAACAAACAAGTCTCCAAATGTTATCTTTCTTTATAACTGCCAGGGGTTGATAGAAGATTATTCTATGTGTTTGTGGTTGCATACCAAACTCACTCGTTATTTATGGGAATAGGTATATAAAGGTTTCTTTTCATCATCTATGAGAAAGATGTTGGTCCAGAACGTGATTATGTGTGTACATATAGCTACATCTGTAATGGAGCGTACTAGAGATGAGCGGGATCCGAACCCCCCTGAACTTCACATGGTTTTCACGGGTCCGAGGCAGCCTCGGTTCTGCCCGCCTTGCTCGGGTAACCCGAATGAGGCCAAACGTCATAATCCCGCTGTCGGATTCTCGCGAGATTCGTATTCCATATAGAGAATCGCGCATCGCCGCCATTTTCACTCGTGCATTGTAGATTGAGCGGAGAGGACATGGCTACGTTCTCTGCCTGAAAAGCTCAATATCTGTGCTCAGTGTGCTGCATTGTGGTGACCACCAGTATATAGTAGTACAGTACAGTAGGCCATTGCTGTATCTTGCAGCTCCGTGTCACTTCTAGTATCCTGATATCTGTGCTGCATTGTGGTGACCACCAGCATATAGTAGTACACTGCTGCATTGTGGTGACCACCAGTATATAGTAGTACAGTACAGTAGGCCATTGCTGTATCTTGCAGCGCCGTGCCAGACTCAGTTCTAGTATCCTGATCAGTGCTCAATATCTGTGCTGCATTGTGGTGACCACCAGTATATAGTAGTACAGTGCTGCATTGTGGTGACCACCAGTATATAGTAGTACAGTACAGTAGGCCAATGCTGTATCTTGCTGCTCTGTGTCACTTCTAGTATCCTGATCAGTGCTCAATATCTGTGCTCAGTGTCAGTGCTGCATTGTGGTGACTAAAAGTCCAGTGTCTTGTGTTGCATCTTGCTGCTGTAGGGTACTGTGGTAGTGTCTTGTCACTGTGCATAGGCAAGCATCATTCCAGTCACTGTGGTATCTGGTATCTATAGTGGTATCTAATTCCAGACATTACTGCTGTCTAATTCCAGATATATTATTGGCATATAATTCCACACATTCAAAAATGGAGTACAAAAATGTGGAGGGTAAAATAGGGAAATATCAAGATCCATTTCCACCTAGTGCTGAAGCTGCTGCCACTAGTCATGGCAGAGACGATGAAATGCCATCAACGTCGTCTGCCAAGGCCGACGCCCAATGTCATAGTAGAGAGCGTGTAAAATCCAAAAAGCAAAAGTTCAGTAAAATGATGACCCAAAAATCTAAATTAAAAGCGTCTGAGGAGAAGCGTAAACTAAGCGTAAACTTGCCAATATGCGATTTACGACACGTAGTGGCAAGAAACGGCTGAGGCCCTGGCCTATGTTCATGGCTAGTGGTTCAGCTTCACATTAGGATGGAAGCACTCATCCTCCCGCTAGAAAAATGAAAAGAGTTAAGCTGGTAAGAGTACAGCAAAGAACTGTGCGTTCTTCTAAATCACAAATCCCCAAGGAGAGTCCAACTGTGTCGGTTGCGATGCCTGACCTTCCCAACACTGGACGGGAAGAGGTGGCTCCTTCCACCATTTGCACGCCCCCTGCAAGTGCTGGAAGGAGCACCCACAGTCCAGTTCCTGATATTCAAATTGAAGATGTCACTGTTGAAGTACACCAGGATGAGGATATGGGTGTTGCTGGCGCTGAGGAGGAAATTGACAAGGAGGATTCTGATGGTGAGGTGGTTTGTTTAAGTCAGGCACCCGGGGAGACACCTGTTGTCCATGGGATGAATATGGCCATTGACATGCCTGGTCAAAATACAAAAAAAAAATCACCTCTTCGGTGTGGAATTATTTTAACAGAAATGCGGGCAACAGGTGTCAAGCCGTGTGTTGCCTTTGCCAAGCTGTAATAAGTAGGGGTAAGGACGTTAACCACCTAGGAACATCCTCCCTTATACGTCACCTGGACCGCATTCATCAGAAGTCATTGACAAGTTCAAAAACTTTGTGTGACAGCGGAAGCAGTCCACTGACAACTAAATCCCTTCTTCCTCTTGTACCCAAGCTCCTGCAAACCACCCCACCAACTCCCTCAGTGTCAATTTCCTCCTTAGACAGGAACGCCAATAGTCGTGCAGGCCATGTCACTGGCAAGTCTGACGAGTCCTCTCCTAAATGGGATTCCTCCGATGGATCCTTGAGTGTAACGCCTACTGCTGCTGGCGCTGCTGTTGTTGCTGCTGGGAGTCGATCGTCATCCCAGAGGGGAAGTCGGAAGACCACTTGTACTACTTCCAGTAAGCAATTGACTGTCCAACAGTCCTTTGCGAGGAAGATTAAATATCACAGCAGTCATCCTGTTGCAAAGCGGATAACTCAGGCCTTGACAACTATGTTGGTGTTAGACGTGCGTCCGGTATCCACCGTTAGTTCACAGGGACTTAGAGAATTTCTTGAGGTAGTGTGTCCCCGGTACCAAATACCATCTAGGTTCCACTTCTCTAGGCAGGCGATACCAAGAATGTACACAGACGTCAGAAAAAGAGTCACCAGTGTCCTAAAAAATGCAGTTGTACCCAGTGTCCACTTAACCACGGACATGTGGACAAGTGGAGCAGGGCAGACTAAGGACTATATGACTGTGACAGCCCACTGTGTAGAAGTATTGCCTCCCGCAGCAACAACAGCAGCAGCGGCACCAGTAGCAGCATCTCGCAAACGCCAACTCGTTCCTAGGCAGGCTACGCTTTGTATCACCACTTTCCATAAGAGGCACACAGCTGACAACCTCTTACGGAAACTGAAGAACATCATCGCAGAATGGCTTACCCCAATTGGACTCTCCTGGGGATTTGTGACATCGGACAACACCACCTATATTGTGCGTGCATTACATGTGGGAAAATTCCAGCACGTCCCATGTTTTGCACATACAATGAATTTGGTGGTGCAGAATTTTTTTAAAAACGACAGGGGCGTAATGGAGATGCTGTCGGTGGCCCGAAGAATTGCGGGCCACTTTCAGCATTCAGCCACTGCGTGCCGAAGACTGGAGCACCAGCAAACACTCCTGATCATGCCCTGCCATCAGCTGAAGCAAGAGGTGGTAACGAGGTGGAATTCAACCCTCTATATGCTTCAGAGGATGGAGTAGCAGCAAAAGGCCATTCAAGCCTATACATCTGCCTACGATATAGGCAAAGGAGGGGGAATGCACCTGACTCAAGCACAGTGGAGAATGATTTCAACGTTGTGCAAGGTTCTCCAACCCTTTGAACTTGCCACACGTGAAGTCAGTTCAGACACTGCCAGCCTAAGTCAGGTCATTCCCCCCATCAGGCTTTTGCAGAAGCAGTTGGAGAGATTGAAGGAGGAGCTAAAACGGAGCGATTCCGCTAGGCATGTGGGACTTGTGGATGGAGCCCTTCATTCGCTTAACCAGGATTCACGGGTGGTCAATCTGTTGAAATCAGAGCACTACATTTTGGCCACCGTGCTCGATCCTAGGTTTAAAGCCTACGTTGTATCTCTCTTTCCGGCAGACACAAGTCTGCAGATGTTCAAAGACCTCCTGGTGAGACACTTGTCAAGTCAAGCGGAACGTGACCCATCAACAGCTCCTCCTTCATTTTCTACCGCCACTGGAGCTGCCAGGAAAATGATAAAATTTCCAAAACCACCCACTGGTGGTGATGCAGGGCAGTCAGGAGCAAGTGCTGACATCTGGTCCGGACTGAAGGACCTGCCAACGATTACTGACATGTCGTCTACTGTCACTGCATATGATTCTGTCACCATTGAAAGAATGGTGGAGGATTATATGAGTGACAGCATCCAAGTAGGCATGTCAGACAGTCCATACGTATACTGGCAGGAAAAAGAGGCAATTTGGAGGCCCTTGCACAAACTGGCTTTATTTTACCTAAGTTGCCCCCCCTCCAGTGTGTACTCCGAAAGAGTGTTTAGTGCAGCCGGTCACCTTGTCAGCGATCGGCGTAGGAGGTTACTTCCAGAAAATGTGGAGAAGAGGATGTTCATCAAAATGAATTATAATCAATTCCTCCGTGGAGACATTTACCAGCAACTGCCTCCAAAAATTACACAGGGACCTGTGATGGTGGATTCCAGTGGGGACGAATTAATACTCTGTGAGGAGGGGGATGTACACAGTGAAAGGGATGAGGAATGGGACGATGAGGAGGAGGTGGACATCTTGCCTCTGTAGAGCCAGTTTGTGCAAGGAGAGATTGATTGCTTCTTTTTTGGTGGGGGCCCAAACCAACCAATCATTTCAGCCACAGTCGTGTGGCAGACCCTGTCACTGAAATTATGGGTTTGTTAAAGTGTGCATATCTTGTTTATACAACATAAGGGTGGTTGGGAGGGCCCAAGGACAATTCCATCTTGCACCTCTTTTTTTTTTTATCTTTGCATCATGTGCTGTTTGGGGACTATTTTTTAAGTGCCATCCTGTCTGACACTGCAGTGCCACTCCTAGATGGGCCAGGTGTTTTTGCCGCCCACTTGGGTCGCTTAGCTTAGTCATCCAGCGACCTCAGTGCAAATTTTCGGACTATAAATAATATTGGCCCTCATTCCGAGTTGTTCGCTCGTTATTTTTCTTCGCATCACAGCGATTTTCCGCTAATTGCGCATGCGCAATGTTCGCACTGTGACTGCGCCAAGTAAATTTGCTAAGAAGTTTGGTATTTTTTATTTTACTCACGGCATTACGAGGTTTCTTCTTCGGTCTGGTGATCGTAGTGTGATTGACAGGAAGTGGGTGTTTCTGGGCGGAAACTGGCCGTTTTATGGGAGTGTGTGAAAAAACGCTACCGTTTCTGGGGAAAACGCGGGAGTGGCTGGAGAAACGGGGGAGTTTCTGGGCGAACGCTGGGTGTGTTTGTGCGTCAAACCAGGAACGAAACTGACTGAACTGATCGCAGTGGCAGAGTAAGTCCCGAGCTACTCAGAAACTGCAAAGAAATTTCTATTCGCAATTTTGAGAATCTTTCGTTCGCAATTTTAATAAGCTAAGATTCACTCCCAGTAGGCGGCGGCTTAGCGTGTGCAATGCTGCTAAAAGCAGCTTGCGAGCGAACAACTCGGAATGAGGGCCCATGTGAGGTGTTAGGTGTTCAGAATAGACTGGAAATGAGTGGAAATTATGGTTATTGAGGTTAATACTACTATAGGATCAAAATTACTCCTAAATTATATGATTTAAGCTGTTTCTGAGGGGTTTTTGAAAAAAAAACCACCCGAATCCAACAAAAAAATTTAAGGTAGGTTTTGCCAAAACGCGTCCGAATCCAACATGGCCGCGGAACCTAATCCAAAACCAAAACACAAAACCCGAAAAATGTCCGGTGCACATCTCTAGACTCACAGGTTGGAGTGCGGAGAAGTATACGTAAAGGTATCTTTCAATTCCCCTATGTAAATCAGGTAAAGTGAATTAGAAGGGCGTACCCCACTCACAATCAAACGAATGGTTACTTCCACATCATGGTTTCTTTTGGGAAAATCTCTGAGCACTCGGCCTTCCTTCAAAACCACCAATCCAGACAACGGTTTCCAAACAGGGGGTTACAGTTTATGAAAATCCATGATTCCATAAAGTCCAAACATGAACATACGTGTAAAATATCGACAACATACGTGTAAAATAAGAACAACAAATTCGAGGGTCAGTACTGTATCCCAGGGCAGAGAAATCACGAAATGTCAACCAGGTATAAACAGGTGTCGGGCATCCGGACTGCTCACTCACCAGTCACCTTGGTTAGTATGAAGTGGATTGATTCAGTCAAGGTGGTACATATAAAGTCCAAATGTTCCCCTCTATGGTTTTCTAATGCGTTTTAGTCCTGAGGGGAGCATCTGGAGTAATATTTATACCCCTGTACAAATGATACAGGAAGTGATGTTACACATGCTGATCAAAGTCAGATTAGTATATGGTATCAAATACAGGCTTTACCTATATTTTGTTAAACATCCCCAATATGTTTATAATATTAAGTGGCCTTGGACATGTTTCTGTGTGGGAAGAAACTGTCCATAAGTGAGAAAACGACTAATAAGCCATAACCGGAAGTGGACGCTGCACGGAAGTGCGCATGCGTTCCACTTCGGCATTTTGCATTCCAAACACCGGAAGTAGGTTTACTGCGGTGTTTGGATACTGAATCAGTAACCTTAGACAAATTCATATGCATTTTGTTTACAAACCAAACAGTCCAAAGGTAGTCCGGAATGTAAAAGATGACCATACTATACAATGCATCTCTTACTTCTGCCCTTGACCCTGTTGCTCCGCCAACCACTATTCACCCTCGCAGATTAATACCTCAACCCTGGCACACCAAATGCACCAGATATCTTCAAAAATGCTCACGCATTGCCGAGCGACAGTGGACAAAATCATGCTCTAAAGCAGACTTCCTCCATTTTAATTTTATGCTCTCATCCTTCAGTACTGCCCTTTCCCTTGCTAAACAATCATACTTCAAAATCCTCATCTCTACCCAGTCTTCTAACCCCCGTCGCCTCTTTGCCACTGTTAACTCCCTCCTCTGCCCACCACCAACTCCTCTCCCTTCCTCATTGTCTGCTCTTGACTTTGCCACTTATTTCACATCCAAGATTGACTCCATACGTCAGGACATCACATCCCACCAGACCAGCAACCAGCCACCACCCATCCCTTGCCACCCCTCCCCTTCCCTCTTACGAACTCTGACATCTTTCTCCCATGTATCTAAGTCATGGCCCTCATCCCCCCCCCCCCCCACAACCTTCCCACTTGACCCTATCCCCTCCCACCTCCTCTACTACCTCTCTCCTTCTGCCTGTTCCCATCTTGCCCACCTTCTCAATCTCTCCCTCTCATCAGGCACTGTCCCCTCTGCCTTCAAGCATGCTCTTGTCTCCCCTATTCTTAAAAAACCTACCCTTGATCCAAACACTCTCTCTTTCCTCCCTTTTGCCTCCAAACTTCTTGAGCGTATTGTCTATAATCGCCTCACTGCCTTTCTTTCCTCTCACTCACTGCTTGACCCATTCCAGTCTGGTTTCCGTGTTCTCCACTCCACTGAAACTGCCCTTGCAAAAATCTGCAATGACCTCCATGCAGCCAAATCTAAGGGCCACTACTCTCTGCTTATTCTTCTTGACCTCTCTGCTGCTTTTGACACTGTGGACCACCCTCTCCTTCTGCAAATGCTTCACTCTCTTGGTCTGCGTGATACTGCCCTCTTCTGGCTGTCCTCCTACCTCTCTAATCGTTCCTTCTCTGTCTCCTCTCATGACACTACCTTCCCCGAACTTCCACTAACTGTTGGTGTCCCCCAAGGCTCTGTTCTTGGTCCTCTCCTTTTCTCTCTCTATATTTCCTCTTTAGGTGAACTCATTAGTTCTTTTAACTTCCAATACCACCTCTATGCTGATGACACTTAAATCTACCTCTCCTTCCCTGATCTCTCCACGGCTCTCCTCACTCGTACCTCCAACTGTCTTTCTGCTATCTCTTCCTGGATGTCCTGGTGCTTTCTTAAACTCAACATGTCTAAAACTGAGCTGATCATCTTCCCACCCTCCCGCACAACCTCACCTCCCACAATCTCATTATCCATTGATTGCATGACTGTCTCCTCTAGCCCCCAAATATGCTGTCTTGGCATAATTCTTGACTCCTCCCTCTCCTTCAAACCACACATTCAGCGCCTCTCACAAACCTGTCATTTTCATCTCAAAAACATTTCTAGGATCAGACCTTTTCTCACCCAAGATGCCACTAAGATCATTATTCACTCACTGATTATTTCCAGACTGGACTACTGTAATCTCCTCCTAACTGGCCTCCTTGACAATTACCTCTCTCCACTCCAATCTATCCTCAATGCTGCTGCCCGGCTCATCTTCCTCACCAAACGCACTACATCCATCTCCCCTCTCCTACAAGCCCTTCGCTGGCTTCTTTTCCCTTTCAGAATCCAATTCGAACTTCTCACACTCGCTTACAAAGCACTCACCCACTCCTCTCCCATTTACATCTCTGACCTTATCTCCCTTTACTCTCCCACCCATCCTCTTCGCTCTGCTAATGCACGCCGACTCTTCTGATTACATCCTCCCACTCCTATCTCCAAGATTTTTCACGTGCTGCTCCCTTTCTCTGGAATTCTTTACCTTTCCCCCTCAGACTCTCCACCTCTCTACAAAACTTCAAACGGGCTCTTAAGACCCACTTCTTTACCAAACCCAGCCAAATCTCATCCTAACCCTCTGTTCGACGCTTTCTATGTACCCCATCTGTGTCTTCCCTGTCTGTCTACCCCTCCCCTTAGAATGTAAGCTCTCACGAGTAGGGCCCTCTTCACTCATGTGCTTATCCTTTTCTTACTTTAATAATCCTCAACTGCCCAAATCCCCCAGTTTTTTGGCCACCTTGGAACTTATCTCTATGTCGTTTACTGGTGTAGTTATGCTTAGTTACCTTGTACTTGTCTTCAACTGTAAGTCACTGTTTTCCTGTTTTGATTATGTGCATATGTACTCTGTAATTGGGTGCTGCGGAACCCTTGTGGCGCCTTATAAATAAAGGATAATAATAATAATACTCTATAAAGCGGGAGATCAGTAATGACCAGAAGCGGACGCTGCACTGGAAGTGCGTATGCGTTCCACCCCAAAATGCATGTTCAAATCAGAAATGATTTTAATATATACATGTAAGACCCTAAGGGACTGAACAGCTCATCTGAGATTAAATGGTTTCTATAAAAGCTGTTGTTGAGTCTGCTCTTGTATATTGCTGCTCTTGTATATTGCTGTTTCTCTTATGCTCTTTTCTTTTGTTCAAAGTGCAATAAGATGAACATATGATGACTGTATATGTGAAAAACCTGTGAAAAAATTATACTCACATTAATCCAGTGTATCTTCTGTTCTTTGTATAATCCACGTACTTGGCAAAAAAAAACAAACCGGAAACCCGACCACGCATTGAAGGGGTCCCATGTTTACACATGGGACCCCTTTCCCCCGACTGCCAGGACCCCCCCTGACTCCTGTCAAAGAGGGTCCCTTCAGCCAATCAGGGAGCGCCACGTCGTGGCACTCTCCTGATTGGCTGTGCGCTCCTGTAGTGTCAGTGAGGCTGCACACGGCAGAGATACAATGTTGCGCCTATGCGCTCCATTGTATCCAATGGTGGGAACTTTGCGGTCAGCGGTGAGGTTACTTTCGGTCAACCACTGACCGCAAAGTTCCCACCATTGGATACAATGGAGCGCATAGGCGCTACATTGTATCTCTGCCGTGTGCAGCCTCACTGACACTACAGGAGCGTACAGCCAATCAGGAGAGTGCCACGGCGTGGCACTCCCTGATTGGCTGAAGGGACCCTCTTTGACAGGAGTCAGGGGGGGTCCCGGCAGTCGGGGGAAAGGAGTCCCATGTGTAAACATGGGACCCCTTTCAGTGCGTGGTCGGGTTTCCGGTTTGTTTTTTTGCCAAGTACGTGGATTATACAAAGAACAGAAGATACACTGGATTATGTGAGTATAATTTTTTCACAGGTACCCCGAGGATTCTACATGGAGAAGAGGACCGAGCCTCGTGTGAACATAGGTAAGTATGTATGTATGGAGGTGTGCATGTATGTAATAAACTTTTACTGTTACGGTGTGTGTGTCCTGTTTTTTTGTTGGGTATTTTTTTAGTAGTAGTACTACAGGTACCAGCGGGCCCAGTTTTCCACCGCATGCTGGTACTTGTAGTTCTCCAAGTACCAGCTTGCGGGGGAGGCTTGCTGGGACTTGTAGTACTGCTACTAAAAACAATATTCTGATTTTTTACACTTGGCTATCAGCCCCCCATCCGCCGCCCTTGGATGGGGAGGACAGCCTCGGACTTCACCCTGGCCCTTGGGTGGCTGGAGGGGGGGACCCCTTGATTTTAAGGGTTCCCACTCCTCCAGGGTACCCCGGGCCAGGGGTAACTAGTTGGGGATGTAATGCCAGGGCCGCCAGGACCACAATAAAAGTGTCCCCCGGCTGTGGCATTATGTACCTGGCTAGTGGAGCCCGGTGCTGGTTCAAAAAATACGGGGGACCCCTACGCTTTTTGTCCCCCGTATTTTTTGCACCAGGACCAGGTGCAGAGCCCGGTGCTGGTTGATGAAATATGCGGGAACCCCTGTCATTTTTTTCCCCATATTTTGACAACCAGTACCGGCTCAAAGAGCCCGAAGCTGGTTTGCTAAGGAGGGGGGATCCCACGCATTTTTTTTTCAGATATTTAACACTTTCCCACCCCTTACCACTGATAAACACGCACGGATCTCATGGATCCATGCATGCCTATCAGAACACGGTAAAGAAAAGCAGGTCTATTTGAAAACTGCTTTTCTTTACGATTTGTATTTATTCACAGCAGTGTTTGACTATTGCCGGCAGTGTTTGTGAAATACAAATTTTAGTAAATTACCGAGTTCAAGCAAATAACAGGCGTATTTGACCGATGGTGTATTCATTCGTAATTTTTTTCTTTGACTTCAACAAAAATATGAATGCCCTCATTACTGCCGTGATTTGAGTTTAGTAAATTCTCGGTCAAAATCGGGAGCTTAGTAAATATACCCCAATATTTCTATTTTTTTCAATATGTGGAATATGGTCTTTTTCTATACTTTTAAATAGCATTCGAGTGCTTATTTTTGTAAAAATGATTCATATACAATGTTTTATAAAATTATATTTAATATTACTGAATCCAAACACCAGAAAAAACACACTTCCGGTCTTTGGAACACAAAACACTAGGGTGAAATGCATACGCACTTCTGGTGCGGCGTCCGCTTCTGGTCATTACTGATGTCCCGCTTTATAGAGTATGGATACTTTTTACATTCCGGACTACCTTTGGAATGTTTGGTTTGTAAACAAAATGTATATGAATTTGTCTAAGGTTACTGATTCAGTACCCAAACACTGCAGTAAACCTACTTCTGGTGTTTGGAATGCAAAATGCCGAACTGGAATGCAGGTGCACTTCCGGAGCGGCGTCCACTGCCAGTTAGGGCTTATTAGTCGTTTTCTCACTTATGGACAGTTTCTTTTCACATAGAAACATGTCCAAGGCCACTTAATATTATAAACATATTGGGGATGTTTAACAAAAAATAGGATTTTAATACCTACCGGTAAATCCTTTTCTCCTAGTCCGTAGAGGATGCCGGGGACTCCAAAAGGACCATGGGGTATAGACGGGATCCGCAGGAGACATGGGCACACTATAAGACTTTGAATGGGTGTGAACTGGCTCCTCCCTCTATGCCCCTCCTCCACACCTCAGTTATAGGAACTGTGCCCAGGGAGATGGACATTTCGAGGAAAAGGATCTATGTTAACCAAGGGTGAGAAACACACCAGCTCACACCACAACACACCGTAGAACATGGTTTACAAGCAATACCAGTTAACAGTATGAACTAAAAACAGCAACAAACTGAATATAACCGATACACAACCTTCATGTAACAGAAACCAATAACCATCAATACAACTGCAAGTAACAGTCCGCACTGGGACGGGCGCCCAGCATCCTCTATGTACTAGGAGAAAAGGATTTACCGGTAGGTATTAAAATTCTATTTTCTCTTACGTCCTAGGGGATGCTGGGGATTCCAAAAGGACCATGGGGTCTATACCAAAGCTCCAGACCGGGCGGAAGAGTGCGGATGACTCTGCAGCACCGATTGAGCAAACATGAGGTCCTCATCAGCCAGGGTATCAAACTTGTAGAACTTAGCAAAAGTGATTGAACCCAACCACGTAGCTGCTCGGCAAAGTTGGAGAGCCGAGACTCCTCGGGCAGCCACCCAAAATGAGCCCACCTTCCTGGTAGAATGGGCCTTCACTGACTTCGGCAACGGCAATCCAGCCGTAGAATGAGCATGCTGAATCGTATTACAAATCCAGCGTGCAATAGTCTGCTTGGAAGCAGGATTTCCAATCTTGTTGGAAGCATACAGGACAAACAGAGCCTCTGTTTTCCTAATACGAGTCATTCTGGCAACATACATTTTCAAAGCTCTTACGACATCGAGAGACTTTGGCACCGCCACGGCATCCGTAGCCACAGGCACCACAATAGGTTGATTTATGTGAAACGAAGAAACCACCTTCGGCAGAAACTGCTGACGAGTCCTCAATTCCGCTCTATCTACATGGAAAATCAAATAGGGGCTCTTGTGAGACAAAGCCGCCAATTCCGACACCCGTCTGGCGGATGCCAAGGCCAAAAGCATGACCACTTTCCAAGTGAGAAATTTCAACTCAACCTTTCGCAAAGGTTCAAACCAGTGAGACATAAGAAATTGTAACACCACGTCAAGATCCCACGGTGCCACGGGTGGCACAAACGGAGGATGGATATGCAGCACTCCCTTCATGAAAGTCTGAACCTCTGGAAGAGCGGCCAATTCTTTTTGAAAGAAAATAGATAAAGCCGAAATCTGCACTTTAATGGAACCTAATTTCAGGCCTGCATCCACGCCTGCCTGCAAAAAATGGAGGAAACGACCCAGCTGAAACTCCTCCGTAGGAGCTTTCTTGGTTTCACACCAAGACACATACTTTCTCCAAATACGTTGATAATGCTTCGCCGTGACCTCCTTTGTAGCTTTAAGGAGAGTGGGGATGACCTCCCCGGGAATACCCTTTCCAGGTAGAATTTTGCGTTCAACCTCCACGCCGTCAAACGCAGCCGCGGTAAGTCCTGGAAGACGCATGGCCCCTGCAGTAACAGATCCTCTCTGAGAGGAAGAGGCCAGGGATCTTCTATGATCAGTTCCAGAAGATCTGGAAACCAGGCCCTCCGTGGCCAATCCGGAACGATGAGTACCGCCTGAACCCTTGTTCTTCTTATGATCCTCAACACTTTTGGAATGATTGGAAGTGGAGGGAACACATATACCGACTGAAACCCCCACGGAGTTACCAGGGCATGCACTGCACTGGCTTGAGGGTCCCTTGACCTGCAACAATATCTCGGAAGCTTCTTGTTGAGGCGAGACGCCATCATGTCTATTTGAGGAATTCCCCAACGACTTGTCACTTCTGCAAAAACCTCTTGATGAAGACCCCACTCTCCTGGATGGAGATCGTGTCTGCTGAGGAAGTCTGCTTCCCAGTTGTCCACGCCCGGAAGGAAGACCGCCGACAGAGCGCTCACGTGCTTTTCCGCCCAGCGGAGAACTTTTGTGGCCTCCGCCATCGCCGCTCTGCTCTTTGTTCCGCCCTGGCGGTTTATGTACGACACCGCTGTTACGTTGTCTGACTGAATCAGGACAGGTAGACCTTGAAGAAAGTGTTCTGCTTGCAGAAGACCGTTGTAAATAGCTCTCAATTCCAGAACATTTATGTGCAGACAAGCTTCCTGGCTTGACCATTTTCTCTGGAAATTTTTTCCTTGCGTGACTGCTCCCCAGCCTCGGAGACTTGCATCCGTGGTCAGCAGGACCCAATCCTGGATCCCGAACCTGCGTCACTCCAGGAGGTGAGAACTTTGAAGCCACCACAGGAGAGATATTCTGGTCCTGGAAGATAGACTTATTTTCCGGTGCATGTGCAGGTGAGACCCGGACCACTTGTCCAACAGGTCCCACTAAAATACCCGGGTATGAAACCTGCCAAACGGAATGGCTTCGTAAGCTGCCACCATCTTGCCCAGCACCCGAGTGCAATGATGAATCAATACCCTTGCCGGTTTCAGAATCTCCTTGACCAAGGTCTGGATTTCCAGAGTTTTTTCCGCTGGGAGAAATACTCTCTGCAGATCCGTGTCCAGAACCATGCCCAGGAAAGACAGCCGAGTTGTCGGAATCAACTGTGATTTTGGCAAATTTAGAATCCAACCATGTTGTTGCAGAATCGTCAGGGAGAGTGCCACGTTTCTTAGCAACTGTTCCTTTGATCTCGCCTTTATCAGGAGATCGTCCAAGTACGGGATAATTGTGACAACCTGCTTGTGTAGGAGTACCATCATTTCCGCCATTACTTTGGTGTAGACCCTCGGGGCCGTGGAAAGACCAAACGGCAACGTCTGAAATTGGTAATGACAATTCTGCACCGCAAACCTCAGGAAAGCTTGATGTGGAGGATAAATTGGGACATGCAAGTAGGCATCTTTTATGTCGACTGACACCATAGAATCCCCCCCTTCCAGACTGGAGATCACTGCTCCAAGAGATTCCATCTTGAATTCAAAGTTTTCAAATACAGATTGAGGGATTTTAGGTTCAGGATCGGTCTGACCGAGCCATCCGGCTTTGGAACGACAAAGAGGCACGAATAAAACCCTTCTCCCCGTTGAGACAGGGGTACCGTGACAATGACACGCTGTTGACACAGCTTTTGTATCGCAGCCCTCACTACTACCCTTTCTGGGATAGAAACTGGCAAGGCTGATTTGAAAAATCGGTGGGGGGGGGGGGCACTTCCTGAAACTCCATTTTGTACCCTTGGGACACTATGTCTAACACCCAAGGATCCAGGCCCGAGTGAAACCAGACCTGACTGAAGAGTTGGAGATGTGCCCCCACCGGTACGGACTCCCGTAGGGGAGTCCCAGCACCATGCGGTGGACTTGGCAGAAGCCGGGGAGGACTTCTGGTCCTGGGAGCCTGACACAGCAGGCGATCGTTTTCCCCTTCCTCTACCTTTCGAGGCAAGGAAGGAGGACTCTCGTCCTTTTTTGTATTTATAAAGCCGAAAGGACTGCATCTGATAATGGGGTGCCTTTTTCTGTTGTGCCGGAACATAAGGAAGAAAGGATGACTTACCCGCTGTAGCCGTAGACACCAGGTCAGCGAGGCCGTCACCAAAACAAGACACTACCTTTATATGGGAGTGCTTCCATATCTTTCTTAGAGTCGGCATCAGCATTCCATTGATGAATCCACAGCGCTCTTCTGGCTGAGACTGCCATGGCATTGGCCCTTGAGCCCAAGAGGCCAATATCCCTGGCCGCATCCTTTAGGTAAGCCGCAGCGTCCCTGATATAACCGAGAGTCAAAAGAATGTTCTCCCTATCTAGGGTATCCATGTCAGATGCCAAATTATCAGCCCACTTACCAATAGCACTATTCAGCCATGCCGACGCCATGGCAGGTCTGAGCAGTGCACCCGTAGTGACATAAATGGACTTTAAGGTCGTTTCCTGCTTACGATCCGCAGGGTCCTTAAGGGCAGCAGTGTCGGGAGACGGAAGCGCCACCTTCTTGGACAGCCGTGATAGAGCCTTGTCCACATTGGGAGGTGACTCCCACTTTTCCCTATCGTCAGTGTCACGATCCGGGTATCTGGACGCCATTACTTACCCTTCAGATGCCTCCTAAGGCTGGCTCAGCGTTCCAGGACCGGATCCCGCTGTTCCTGAGTTTCCACATGCAGAATGTCAGAGTGGTGATTTCATCAGCCGCGGCCTCCGCTGTGCCCGCGTGGTTAAATGTGCGCTTGTCAGTCTGGCGTCTCCTGTCTCCTGTGGCCGGCGTCGCCATTACTGTTTCAATTCTCACATGGATTACAAACCAAACTTCCCTCCAAGTGTCTGCATGGGCGCAGCCATCTTGGATTTTGTCATCTGAGCATTTCCACCAATCTGCTGTCTGTATTGTTGATTTGCATAATTGCCTAGCCAACCCCTTCCTTGCTGCAGGTATAAGTAAGCTGTGCCTGAGCAAGGAAGGCGTCAGTGCTTTGGTTGTCTAACCTAGTTCCAGTTTGTCTCTCTCCTGTGGTTGTCTTCCAGGTTCCAGCTCCTGTCTCCAGACTTCTGCTATAGAGACCCGCACCAGCATTCCATCTGCGGTGTAGCCTGACTCTCCGATCCATTCTGGACTCACCTGTTTCCAGTTACAACAATCACCTGCTTCCAGCAGTGTACAGCTTCTCTTAAAGGGCCGGTGTCCTTTCTGCAGTTTACCACTCTCCACCGGCATTATTATTTCACCGCTCTCAAACTCCAAACTTCATCAATCACCTGCTTCCAGCCCAGCTTCCAGCAGTGTACAGCTTCTCTTAAAGGGCCGGTGTCCTTTCTGCAGTTTACCACTCTCCACCGGTATTATTATTTCACCGCTCTCAAACTCCAAACTTCATTATTATTTCATCGCTCTCAAGTTCGTTTATTATTTAACTGGTTCCAGCCAGTATCCACTCCGTACCAACAACAGTCTGGTTCCAGCCAGTATCCACAGCAGCCGTTTTATCTTCAGCAACCCAGCCTTTCCTGGAACACCAGCTGGTACGATCCTGGGTTCTCTCCATTGCTACAGTCAGGCCTGGTAAGGACTTTCCAACTAGAAGATTATTAGAACTGTCTCACTCTACCAGTGCCTGTGGCCCTTGCCACCCTGTAGTACCCAGGAATTGTATTTATCCTCTGTTGACTTTTATGTTTCCTTTACTGCTGCTGTGTTACGGAGTTTGTCATAATAAACATCATTGACTTTTATCCTGGTTGTCGTGGTCACGCCTTCGGGCAGTTATTCTACATGTTACTTACATGTCTAGGGGTCTGATACAACCTCCCAGGTTCCGTTACATCTCAGCCCCTACAACTGAGGCTGCCTCCCGTCAGCTCAGGCCCTCAGTTGTGACAGTAAGCACTGACCTAATGAATCCAGCCGGAGACCAGGATCAAGCGGCCAGGCCAATGCAAGAACTGGCAGCCCGACTTGAACATCAGGAGGCTGCACAGGGCCACATCATCCGCTGTCTCCAGGATCTCTCTACACGGCTAGATGGGATTCAAACGACCCTCCGTGGACCTGGCACGTCCGGTGCGTCCACTACAGTGACACCAGCTGTAACCCCACCCACCTTACCCATTTCCAGTCCACATCTTCATCTTCCAACGCCAGCAAAATTTGATGGATCTCCAAGGTTCTGCAGGGGATTTCTCAATCAATGTGAAATCCACTTTGAGCTTCTACCTGGCAATTTCTTCAGTGACCGTACCAAAATTGCCTATATCATCTCCCTTCTCAGTGGCTCAGCCCTTGACTGGGCATCACCTTTATGGGAGAAGTCTGATCCCCTGCTATCCTCCTATACTGACTTTGTAGCTACATTCAGGCGCATCTTCGACGAGCCAGGCCGGATAACATCTGCTTCATCTGAGATTCTCCGTTTACGCCAGGGAACACGTACTGTGGGACAGTATCTTATACAGTTTAAAATCCTGGCATCCGAACTGGCATGGAACGACGAGGCCCTGTATGCTGCATTCTGGCATGGCTTATCAGAACGCATCAAGGATGAGTTAGCTACCAGAGACTTGCCCTCTAAGTTGGATGAGCTAATTTCTCTTTGCACGAAGGTTGATCTACGTTTCAGAGAGAGAGCAACTGAGCGAGGAAGATCATCTACTCCTAAATCTTCTGCTCCTCCTCCTCGTCAACCATCTCCATCCAAGGATGAGCCTATGCAAATTAGTCGTTCCCGTCTATCTCCCGCTGAGCGCCGAAGACGTCTCTCTGAGTCTCTCTGTCTCTACTGTGCAGCTCCGTCGCACACTATCAATGCCTGTCCCAAACGTCCGGGAAACTCCAGATCCTAGCTCGCCAAGGAGAGGGCCGGCTAGGAGTAATGATCTCCTCTCCATCTCCTCATGACTGTAACCTCCCAGTGTCGCTCCAAATTGCTCAACGGTATAGGAACGTCATTGCCCTCCTTGATTCCGGAGCAGCTGGGAATTTCATAACCGAAGCTTATGTTAAACGGTGGTCCCTACCCACCGAGAGACTGTCCTCGTCCATCTCTTTGACTGCCGTGGATGGCAGCAAGATTTTTGACGCAGTCATTTCCTTAAGGACTCTTCCAGTTCGTCTGAGAGTGGGAGTTCTTCATTCTGAGTATATTTCTTTTTTAGTGATTCCAAGAGCCACACATCCAGTGGTTTTAGGCCTTCCATGGCTCCGTCTCCACAACCCATCAATTGACTGGACGACTACGCAAATACTGGCATGGGGTCCCTCCTGTGCTGAGACTTGTTTAGCCAAAGTTCTTCCTGTTTGTTCTTCCTTCCCCAGGTCATCTGATGTTCCGCCTCCTCCATATCAAGACTTCACGGACGTGTTCAGTAAAGCCTCTGCTGATATCCTTCCTCCTCATAGAGAATGGGACTGCCCAATCGACCTCATTCCAGGGAAGGTTCCACCGCGAGGCCGAACTTATCCGTTGTCTCTGCCTGAGACACACTCCATGGAAGAGTACATCAAAGAGAACCTGGCGAAGGGTTTCATCCGACCATCTTCTTCTCCAGCCGGCGCAGGCTTCTTCTTCGTTAAGAAGAAAGACGGTGGTCTGCGTCCGTGCATCGACTACAGAGGTCTGAACGACATTACCGTCAAGAACCGATACCCTTTACCCCTGATTACCGAGCTCTTTGATAGAGTTAGTGGTGCAACTATTTTCACAAAGCTGGACTTGAGGGGTGCCTACAATCTCATCCGAATCCGTGAGGGTGACGAGTGGAAGACCGCCTTTAACACCCGTGACGGACATTATGAGTACCTCGTCATGCCCTTCGGATTGAGCAACGCTCCAGCAGTCTTCCAGCACTTCGTGAATGAGATTTTCAGGGACATCTTGTACCGCCATGTCGTGGTTTATCTAGACGACATCCTCATCTTTGCTAATAATCTCGAAGATCATCGTTTCTGGGTAAAAGAGGTTCTTTCCCGTCTCCGTGTCAATCACCTCTATTGTAAATTGGAGAAGTGTGTGTTTGAAGTTAAAACCATTCCGTTTCTAGGTTACATTGTGTCCGGTTCCGGACTAGAGATGGATCCTGAGAAACTCCAAGCAATCCAGAATTGGCCTATACCCTTAAGCCTCAAAGGGGTCCAGAGGTTCTTAGGGTTCGCCAATTATTATAGAAAATTTATACGAGACTTTTCCACCATTGTGGCGCCTATCACTGCATTAACCAAGAAAGGTGCTAATCCGTCCAAGTGGTCCGAGGAAGCTACACAGGCCTTTCACCTTCTGAAGCAACGGTTCATCTCTGCACCAGTTCTGAAACAGCCCGACACCGACTCTCCGTTTATCTTAGAGGTAGATGCCTCCTCCGTTGGAGTAGGAGCAGTGTTATCCCAGAGGGCCAAAGATGGACATCTACATCCTTGCAGTTTCTTCTCCCGGAAGTTCTCCCCAGCTGAGCGCAACTATGCCATTGGCGATTAGGAGTTGCTAGCCATCAAGCTCGCTCTGGAGGAGTGGAGATACCTGTTGGAGGGAGCTTCCCACTCAATCACCATACTTACCGACCACAAAAATCTTTTATATCTCAAAGGCGCACAATGTCTGAATCCTCGTCAGGCCAGATGGGCACTTTTCTTCTCTAGGTTTGACTGTAAACTCCAGTTCTGTCCGGGTTCTCAGAATCGTAAGGCCGATGCCCTTTCCCGCTCATGGGAGCAAGAAAATGAGTCCGAGTCTGCAGACAAGCATCCTATTATTAATCCGTTGGCATTCTCCACGGTAGGGATGGACTCTACGCCTCCACCAGGGAAAAGTTTTGTTAAGCCAGTTCTAAGGAAGAAGCTCATGCATTGGGCCCATGCTTCCCGTTTTGCTGGACATACAGGCATTCAGAAAACCCTTGAATATATTTCTAGGTCCTACTGGTGGCCAACTCTGAAGAAGGACGTTATGGAATTTATTGCCTCCTGCCCAAAGTGTGCCCAACACAAAGTCTCCCGCCAGTCGCCTGCGGGGCAACTGGTTCCATTATCTGTTCTCCGTCGACCTTGGACCCATTTGTCGATGGACTTTGTTTCCGATCTACCTATCTGCAACAAGTTTAATACCATCTGGGTGGTAGTTGACTGGTTCACCAAGATGGCACATTTCATCCCTCTCACCGGTCTTCCGTCAGCTTCCAAGTTGGCTCAAGTGTTTATACAAGAGATCTTCCGACTTCACGGTCTTCCTGAAGAGATCATCTCGGATCGTGGAGTACAATTTGTAGCCAAATTTTGGCGAAGTTTGTGTCAAGCCCTCCAAGTCAAGTTAAAGTTTTCCACGGCTTACCATCCTCAGACCAATGGTCAAACCGAGAGGGTGAATCCTCCGTATATATGTGTCTTCCTCTCAAGATGACTGGGTTCAACTCCTTCCTTGGGCCGAGTTCAGCCACAACAATCAATATCATTCCTCATCTTCTTCTACACCATTCTTCATTAATTATGGATTCCACCCTAAAGTCACAGAATTCCAACCGCTTCCCGCAACTTCTGTTCCAGCAGTGGATGTCACCTTGCGTCAGTTTTCAAATAACTGGAGGAACGTCCGCGAAGCCCTGCTTAAAGCCTCATTCAGGTATAAGAAGTTTGCCGATAGAAAGCGTAGAGCGGTTCCTGCTCTCAAGGTGGGTGATCGTGTGTGGCTGTCCACGAAGAATTTGAGGTTGAGAGTTCCCAGCATGAAATTTGCACCTCGCTACATCGGACCCTTCAAGATTGAACAAGTCATCAATCCTGTTGCCTACAGGTTACAGTTACCATCCTTCTTGAAAATACCCAGGACATTTCATGTTTCTTTGTTGAAACCGCTGATCCTGAATCGGTTTCATTCCGCACTTCCTCCAGCTCCCAAAGTTCAGACTCAACGGGGAGTCGAGTACGAGGTGGCCAAGATTTTGGACTCACGTTTCCGTTACGGTCAGTTACAATACCTCATTGACTGGAAGGGCTATGGTCCTGAAGAACGCTCTTGGACCAATGCCTCAGACGTCCATGCTCCTGCCTTGGTCCGAAATTTCCACGCAAAGTTTCCTTTAAAGCCTAAGAAGTGTCCTGGGGCCACTCCTAAAGGGGGGGGTGCTGTCACGATCCGGGTATCTGGACGCCATTACTTACCCTTCAGATGCCTCCTAAGGCCGGATCCCGCTGTTCCTGAGTTTCCACATGCAGAATGTCAGAGTGGTGATTTCATCAGCCGCGGCCTCCGCTGTGCCCGCGTGGTTAAATGTGCGCTTGTCAGTCTGGCGTCTCCTGTCTCCTGTGGCCGGCGTCGCCATTACTGTTTCAATTCTCACATGGATTACAAACCAAACTTCCCTCCAAGTGTCTGCATGGGCGCAGCCATCTTGGATTTTGTCATCTGAGCATTTCCACCAATCTGCTGTCTGTATTGTTGATTTGCATAATTGCCTAGCCAACCCCTTCCTTGCTGCAGGTATAAGTAAGCTGTGCCTGAGCAAGGAAGGCGTCAGTGCTTTGGTTGTCTAACCTAGTTCCAGTTTGTCTCTCTCCTGTGGTTGTCTTCCAGGTTCCAGCTCCTGTCTCCAGACTTCTGCTATAGAGACCCGCACCAGCATTCCATCTGCGGTGTAGCCTGACTCTCCGATCCATTCTGGACTCACCTGTTTCCAGTTACAACAATCACCTGCTTCCAGCCCAGCTTCCAGCAGTGTACAGCTTCTCTTAAAGGGCCGGTGTCCTTTCTGCAGTTTACCACTCTCCACCGGTATTATTATTTCACCGCTCTCAAACTCCAAACTTCATCAATCACCTGCTTCCAGCCCAGCTTCCAGCAGTGTACAGCTTCTCTTAAAGGGCCGGTGTCCTTTCTGCAGTTTACCACTCTCCACCAGTATTATTATTTCACCGCTCTCAAACTCCAAACTTCATTATTATTTCATCGCTCTCAAGTTCGTTTATTATTTAACTGGTTCCAGCCAGTATCCACTCCGTACCAACAACAGTCTGGTTCCAGCCAGTATCCACAGCAGCCGTTTTATCTTCAGCAACCCAGCCTTTCCTGGAACACCAGCTGGTACGATCCTGGGTTCTCTCCATTGCTACAGTCAGGCCTGGTAAGGACTTTCCAACTAGAAGATTATTAGAACTGTCTCACTCTACCAGTGCCTGTGGCCCTTGCCACCCTGTAGTACCCAGGAATTGTATTTATCCTCTGTTGACTTTTATGTTTCCTTTACTGCTGCTGTGTTACGGAGTTTGTCATAATAAACATCATTGACTTTTATCCTGGTTGTCGTGGTCACGCCTTCGGGCAGTTATTCTACATGTTACTTACATGTCTAGGGGTCTGATACAACCTCCCAGGTTCCGTTACATCTCAGCCCCTACAACTGAGGCTGCCTCCCGTCAGCTCAGGCCCTCAGTTGTGACAGTCAGAGGGGAAAGGATAAGCCATTAGAATTCTCTTGGGAATCTGCCACCTTTTATCGGGAGATTCCCAAGCTTTTTCACAAAGAGCGTTCAGTTCATGAGAGGAGGGAAACGTCACCTCAGGTTTTTTTCCCTTATACAAACAAACCCTTGTATCTGGAACAGCAGGCCCTTCAGAAATATGTAAAACATCTTTAATAGCCACAATCATGTACTGAATACTCCTAACCAATTTTGGATGTAAACTGGCCTCACTATAGTCGACACTGGAATCAGAGTCCGTGTCGGTATCCGTATCCACCATCTGGGTAAATGAACGCTTTTGTGACTTTTCTCCACGTTTGTGTCTGGGAATCGGATTTGTCTAGTCTTTTAGTCAACAACGCCACATTTGCATTCAATGTACTCAGCACATTCACCCAATCAGCAGTCGGCGGTGCCGACAGAGTCACTCCCAACTCCTTATCCGCACCCCCAGAAACTTCCTCCGGGGAGGAGCACTCAGCCTCAGACATGTCGACACACACGTACCGACACGCACAGACACACTGGCTACAGGGGACAGACCCACAGGGAAGCCTGTTAGAGAAACACAGAGGGAGTTTACCAGCTCACACCCCAGCACCTATTTCAGTACTAAAATCAAATCTCAGATGTCTGCGCTGCTCATAAACAGGGTTAATAGCACCAAATTCCTGTGCACACCCCCATCCCCCCCCCCCCCCCCCCGCTTTGGCCCTGTTACTTGTTCAGGAGAGTGGAGGTCTGGGCCAGCGTTCTCTGCCGCCTGTAAGCTGTGAGGGCTAAGCCACGCCCCCTTACTGGCGCGCTATAGTCCCGCTCAAAATCTTGATATTTATACTGGCGGGGGTTATAATTTAGTGCCTAGGCACTTATAATATATATGCTTTTGCCAGTTAACCTTCAGTAACATGCTGCCCAGGGCGCCCCCCCTGCGCCCTGCACCCTGCAAGTGACGTTGGAAGTGTGTGTGGGAGCATGGCTGCGCGGTACCTCGTTACTGAAGTCTTCTGCCGTCACTGAAGTCTTCTGATCTTCTGTATACTCCCCCAGCTTCTTTCTTCTGGCTTATGTGAGGGGGTTGACGGTGCAGCTCCGGAAACAAGCAGCTAGGCGCACCAAGTGATCGAACCCTCTAGAGGTAATGGTGTCCAGTAGCCTAGAAAGCAGAGCCCTTAACTCAGAAGAAGTAGGTCTGACTTCTCTCCCCTCAGTCCCACGAAGCAGGGAGCCTGTAGCCAGCAGGTCTCCCTGAAAATAAAAAACCTAACTTAAAGTCTTTTCAGAGAAAATCAGGAGAGCTCCCCTAGTGTGTGTCCAGTCTCTCTGGCCACAGAATCGAACTGAGGTCTGGAGGAGGGGCATAGAGGGAGGAGCCAGTTCACACCCATTCAAAGTCTTATAGTGTGCCCATGTCTCCTGCGGATCCCGTCTATACCCCATGGTACGTTTGCATACCTCCCAACTTTGAACTTGGACCAAGCGGGACACACGCTCCTGAAAAAGGGGCGTGGTCTAAGAAAAAGGGGCGTGGCTTCGTGTGAATATCCGCGCTCGTGAGCCACGCCCCGTTTTTGTCACTAAGGGGGCATGCCCAGCGCTCTGTGAGCCACTGGCATGCCCCCTCTTCCTCGGACTCCAGTGAATAGACGCTGTGCGCATGCGCACAGTGTCTATTCACCGCTGCTCTGCTAAGCAGGGCAGCGAGAGACAGAGACTCCCAACTGCCCCCCCCCACCGCGGGACACTGCGGCCCGCGGGTGGGACAGCGGGACAGTCCCCAAAAAACGGGACTGTCCCGCGTAAATCGGGACAGTTGGGAGGTATGCGTTTGGAGTCCCCAGCATCCTCTAGGACGTAAGAGAAATATAGATAAAGCCTGTATTGGAAACCATATACTAAATCTGACTTTGATCAGCATATGTGAAATCACTTCCTGTATCATTTGTACAGGGATATAAATATCACTCCAGATGCTCCCCTCCACATGCCTTAAGGAAGGTCCAGCAGGACTAAAATGCCTTGGTAAACAATAGAGGGGAACATTTGGACTGCATACGTACCACCTTGACTGAATCAATCCACTTCATACTAACCAAGGTGACTGGTGAGTGGGCAGTTCGGATGCCCGACACCTTGTTTATACCTGGTTGACATTTAGTGATTTTTCTGCCCTGGTATACAGTACTGACCCTTGAATTTGTTGTTTTTATATGTGGATATTTTATATATAAATAACGAGTGAGTTCGGTACGCCACCACAAACACATAGAATAATCTTCTATCAACCCCTGGCAGTTATAAAGAAAGACAACATTTGGGGACTTGTTTGTTTAGATATACTGTACTACACCATGATGTGTTCTTTTGTTTTCATTTCATTCTGTACTGAGCATATGAATGAACGCTAAGATTCTGTGAAGTGAAGATTGAGAATCTCTAAGGACGTCACTATCAGTACTTGGAATGGAAGTTTTTCACATATTTAGCGCTTGTAACTTAAATTTACCCGCATACTCTGTTTTCTATTACTATTTTGGTGAAGCAAGGTGAAGCTTCTTAGTGGCTAATATAGTTCAGCAGCTCTAGCGCCTAAAGGGTGATATTCTCTACCAATTTGTATTGTGGTTAAAATATGACAGGAGCTGAGTGGTTCGTAGTATAACTCCTCTTTATCACACTCCAAGGCTTAGTACATCTGTCTCTTTAAGTGAGGGGAAAAGGTGTCCCTTTAATGCATACTACTGTTGCCTATCTACTAGCTGATTTCAGATACAGTTAATTTGAGACAATATATGAGCTGGAGGAACCGTGCATTGTCTAATGTCACTGTTTTGCTTGTCTCAAACAAACTGTTCTATTTAAGGGGTGTGGTATGGTATGCCGGCGGTCGGGCTCCCGGCGACGAGCATACCGGCGTCGGGAGCCCGACCGCCGGCTTACCGACAGTGTGGCGAGTGCAAATGAGCCCCTTGCGGGCTCGCTGCGCTCGCCACGCTATTTTATTCTGGACCCCCACGAGGGAGAATAAGTGTCGGTATGCCGGCTGTCGGGATTCCGGCGCCGGTATACTGTGCGCCGGGATCCCGACAGCCGGCATACTGAAGACCACCCCTATTTAACATACGGTAGCTGCTACCTGTAATACACATAGAAAGATAGAACAATCTTCTAGAATTCTGTATTTGCAATAAACTTTTCATCATGGTAGAAAGTAACAAAACACATACCTAGATCGCCTAAAACCTGTGAGCCCAGACCGTGAGGCCTCATCGATAAGTGGAATTACAATCTTCTCTGTCATGTCTGTCAACACCGTAAACGTAGGCTCCACAATGAAATCAATAAAGCCTAAGCAATACATTTTCAATAAACACTTGTTAGTATTAGTACAATAATTACATATATATTTATATCTATATATATAATATATAAAAATGAAAATTTGTTCTTCTGTCTTTCTAAACAAATCCACAGTTTACAAGTGAAGATCGTGAAATTTTACATACGGGCGTATTAAAACTAGAGATGAGCGGGTTCGGTTTCTCTGAATCCGAACCCGCCAGAACTTCATGTTTTTTTTCACGGGTCCGAGCGACTCGGATCTTCCCGCCTTGCTCGGTTAACCCGGTCATCATGACGCTGTCGGATTCTCGCGAGGCTCGGATTCTATCGCGAGACTCGGATTCTATATAAGGAGCCGCGCGTCGCCGCCATTTTCACACGTGCATTGAGATTGATAGGGAGAGGACGTGGCTGGCGTCCTCTCCGTTTAGAATAGATTAGAGAGACACTTGATTTACTAATTTTGGGGAGCATTAGGAGTACTCAGTACAGTGCAGAGTTTTGCTGATAGTGACCAGTGACCACCAGTTTTATTTATAATCCGTTCTCTGCCTGAAAAAAGCGATACACAGCACACAGTGACTCAGTCACATACCATATCTGTGTGCACTGCTCAGGCTCAGGCCAGTGTGCTGCATCATCTATTATCTATATATAAATAATATTATATATATCTGTCTGACTGCTCAGCTCACACAGCTTATAATTGTGGGGGAGACTGGGGAGCACTACTGCAGTGCCAGTTATAGGTTATAGCAGGAGCCAGGAGTACATAATATATTATATAGTGAGTGACCACCAGACACACAGTGCAGTTTATTTAATATATCCGTTCTCTGCCTGAAAAAAGCGATACACACAGTGACTCAGTCAGTCACATACCATATCTGTGTGCACTGCTCAGGCTCAGGCCAGTGTGCTGCATCATCTATATATATTATATATCTGTCTGACTGCTCAGCTCACACAGCTTATAATTGTGGGGGAGACTGGGGAGCACTACTGCAGTGCCAGTTATAGGTTATAGCAGGAGCCAGGAGTACATAATATTATATTAAAATTAAACAGTGCACACTTTTGCTGCAGGAGTGCCACTGCCAGTGTGACTAGTGACCAGTGACCTGACCACCAGTATATATAATATTAGTAGTATACTATCTCTTTATCAACCAGTCTATATTAGCAGCAGACACAGTACAGTGCGGTAGTTCACGGCTGTGGCTACCTCTGTGTCGGCACTCGGCAGCCCGTCCATAATTGTATATACCACCTAACCGTGGTTTTTTTTTCTTTCTTTATACATACATACTAGTTACGAGTATACTATCTCTTTATCAACCAGTCTATATATTAGCAGCAGACACAGTACAGTGCGGTAGTTCACGGCTGTGGCTACCTCTGTGTCGGCACTCGGCAGCCCGTCCATAATTGTATATACCACCTAAAAGTGGTTTTTTTTTCTTTCTTTATACATACATACTAGTTACGAGTATACTATCTCTTTATCAACCAGTCTATATATTAGCAGCAGACACAGTACAGTGCGGTAGTTCACGGCTGTGGCTACCTCTGTGTCGGCACTCGGCAGCCCGTCCATAATTGTATATACCACCTAACCGTGGTTTTTTTTTCTTTCTTTATACATACATACTAGTTACGAGTATACTATCTCTTTATCAACCAGTCTATATATTAGCAGCTGACACAGTACAGTGCGGTAGTTCACGGCTGTGGCTACCTCTGTGTCGGCACTCGGCAGCCCGTCCATAATTGTATATACCACCTAACCGTGGTTTTTTTTTCTTTCTTTATACATACATACTAGTTACGAGTATACTATCTCTTTATCAACCAGTCTATATTAGCAGCAGACACAGTACAGTGCGGTAGTTCACGGCTGTGGCTACCTCTGTGTCGGCACTCGGCAGCCCGTCCATAATTGTATATACCACCTAACCGTGGTTTTTTTTTTTTTCTTTATACATACATACTAGTTACGAGTATACTATCTCTTTATCAACCAGTCTATATATTAGCAGCAGACACAGTACAGTGCGGTAGTTCACGGCTGTGGCTACCTCTGTGTCGGCACTCGGCAGCCCGTCCATAATTGTATATACCACCTAACCGTGGTTTTTTTTTCTTTCTTTATACATACATACTAGTTACGAGTATACTATCTCTTTATCAACCAGTCTATATTAGCAGCAGACACAGTACAGTGCGGTAGTTCACGGCTGTGGCTACCTCTGTGTCGGCACTCGGCAGCCCGTCCATAATTGTATATACCACCTAACCGTGGTTTTTTTTTCTTTCTTTATACATACATACTAGTTACGAGTATACTATCTCTTTATCAACCAGTCTATATATTAGCAGCAGACACAGTACAGTGCGGTAGTTCACGGCTGTGGCTACCTCTGTGTCGGCACTCGGCAGCCCGTCCATAATTGTATATACCACCTAACCGTGGTTTTTTTTTCTTTCTTTATACATACATACTAGTTACGAGTATACTATCTCTTTATCAACCAGTCTATATATTAGCAGCAGACACAGTACAGTGCGGTAGTTCACGGCTGTGGCTACCTCTGTGTCGGCACTCGGCAGCCCGTCCATAATTGTATACTAGTATCCAATCCATCCATCTCCATTGTTTACCTGAGGTGCCTTTTAGTTGTGCCTATTAAAATATGGAGAACAAAAATGTTGAGGTTCCAAAATTAGGGAAAGATCAAGATCCACTTCCACCTCGTGCTGAAGCTGCTGCCACTAGTCATGGCCGAGACGATGAAATGCCAGCAACGTCGTCTGCCAAGGCCGATGCCCAATGTCATAGTACAGAGCATGTCAAATCCAAAACACCAAATATCAGTAAAAAAAGGACTCCAAAACCTAAAATAAAATTGTCGGAGGAGAAGCGTAAACTTGCCAATATGCCATTTACCACACGGAGTGGCAAGGAACGGCTGAGGCCCTGGCCTATGTTCATGGCTAGTGGTTCAGCTTCACATGAGGATGGAAGCACTCAGCCTCTCGCTAGAAAAATGAAAAGACTCAAGCTGGCAAAAGCAGCACAGCAAAGAACTGTGCATTCTTCGAAATCCCAAATCCACAAGGAGAGTCCAATTGTGTCGGTTGCGATGCCTGACCTTCCCAACACTGGACGTGAAGAGCATGCGCCTTCCACCATTTGCACGCCCCCTGCAAGTGCTGGAAGGAGCACCCGCAGTCCAGTTCCTGATAGTCAGATTGAAGATGTCAGTGTTGAAGTACACCAGGATGAGGAGGATATGGGTGTTGCTGGCGCTGGGGAGGAAATTGACCAGGAGGATTCTGATGGTGAGGTGGTTTGTTTAAGTCAGGCACCCGGGGAGACACCTGTTGTCCGTGGGAGGAATATGGCCGTTGACATGCCAGGTGAAAATACCAAAAAAATCAGCTCTTCGGTGTGGAGGTATTTCACCAGAAATGCGGACAACAGGTGTCAAGCCGTGTGTTCCCTTTGTCAAGCTGTAATAAGTAGGGGTAAGGACGTTAACCACCTCGGAACATCCTCCCTTATACGTCACCTGCAGCGCATTCATAATAAGTCAGTGACAAGTTCAAAAACTTTGGGTGACAGCGGAAGCAGTCCACTGACCACTAAATCCCTTCCTCTTGTAACCAAGCTCACGCAAACCACCCCACCAACTCCCTCAGTGTCAATTTCCTCCTTCCCCAGGAATGCCAATAGTCCTGCAGGCCATGTCACTGGCAATTCTGACGAGTCCTCTCCTGCCTGGGATTCCTCCGATGCATCCTTGCGTGTAACGCCTACTGCTGCTGGCGCTGCTGTTGTTGCCGCTGGGAGTCGATGGTCATCCCAGAGGGGAAGTCGTAAGCCCACTTGTACTACTTCCAGTAAGCAATTGACTGTTCAACAGTCCTTTGCGAGGAAGATTAAATATCACAGCAGTCATCCTACTGCAAAGCGGATAACTGAGTCCTTGACAACTATGTTGGTGTTAGACGTGCGTCCGGTATCCGCCGTTAGTTCACAGGGAACTAGACAATTTATTGAGGCAGTGTGCCCCCGTTACCAAATACCATCTAGGTTCCACTTCTCTAGGCAGGCGATACCGAGAATGTACACGGACGTCAGAAAAAGACTCACCAGTGTCCTAAAAAATGCAGTTGTACCCAATGTCCACTTAACCACGGACATGTGGACAAGTGGAGCAGGGCAGGGTCAGGACTATATGACTGTGACAGCCCACTGGGTAGATGTATGGACTCCCGCCGCAAGAACAGCAGCGGCGGCACCAGTAGCAGCATCTCGCAAACGCCAACTCTTTCCTAGGCAGGCTACGCTTTGTATCACCGCTTTCCAGAATACGCACACAGCTGAAAACCTCTTACGGCAACTGAGGAAGATCATCGCGGAATGGCTTACCCCAATTGGACTCTCCTGTGGATTTGTGGCATCGGACAACGCCAGCAATATTGTGTGTGCATTAAATATGGGCAAATTCCAGCACGTCCCATGTTTTGCACATACCTTGAATTTGGTGGTGCAGAATTTTTTAAAAAACGACAGGGGCGTGCAAGAGATGCTGTCGGTGGCCAGAAAAATTGCGGGACACTTTCGGCGTACAGGCACCACGTACAGAAGACTGGAGCACCACCAAAAACTACTGAACCTGCCCTGCCATCATCTGAAGCAAGAAGTGGTAACGAGGTGGAATTCAACCCTCTATATGCTTCAGAGGTTGGAGGAGCAGCAAAAGGCCATTCAAGCCTATACAATTGAGCGCGATATAGTAGGTGGAATGCACCTGTCTCAAGTGCAGTGGAGAATGATTTCAACGTTGTGCAAGGTTCTGATGCCCTTTGAACTTGCCACACGTGAAGTCAGTTCAGACACTGCCAGCCTGAGTCAGGTCATTCCCCTCATCAGGCTTTTGCAGAAGAAGCTGGAGGCATTGAAGAAGGAGCTAAAAGGGAGCGATTCCGCTAGGCATGTGGGACTTGTGGATGCAGCCCTTAATTCGCTTAACAAGGATTCACGGGTGGTCAATCTGTTGAAATCAGAGCACTACATTTTGGCCACCGTGCTCGATCCTAGATTTAAAGCCTACCTTGGATCTCTCTTTCCGGCAGACACAGGTCTGCTGGGGTTGAAAGACCTGCTGGTGACAAAATTGTCAAGTCAAGCGGAACGCGACCTGTCAACATCTCCTCCTTCACATTCTCCCGCAACTGGGGGTGCGAGGAAAAGGCTCAGAATTCCGAGCCCACCCGCTGGCGGTGATGCAGGGCAGTCTGGAGCGACTGCTGATGCTGACATCTGGTCCGGACTGAAGGACCTGACAACGATTACGGACATGTCGTCTACTGTCACTGCATATGATTCTCTCAACATTGATAGAATGGTGGAGGATTATATGAGTGACCGCATCCAAGTAGGCACGTCACACAGTCCGTACTTATACTGGCAGGAAAAAGAGGCAATTTGGAGGCCCTTGCACAAACTGGCTTTATTCTACCTAAGTTGCCCTCCCACAAGTGTGTACTCCGAAAGAGTGTTTAGTGCCGCCGCTCACCTTGTCAGCAATCGGCGTACGAGGTTACATCCAGAAAATGTGGAGAAGATGATGTTCATTAAAATGAATTATAATCAATTCCTCCGCGGAGACATTGACCAGCAGCAATTGCCTCCACAAAGTACACAGGGAGCTGAGATGGTGGATTCCAGTGGGGACGAATTGATAATCTGTGAGGAGGGGGATGTACACGGTGATATATCGGAGGGTGAAGATGAGGTGGACATCTTGCCTCTGTAGAGCCAGTTTGTGCAAGGAGAGATTAATTGCTTCTTTTTTGGGGGGGGTCCAAACCAACCCGTCATATCAGTCACAGTCGTGTGGCAGACCCTGTCACTGAAATGATGGGTTGGTTAAAGTGTGCATGTCCTGTTTTGTTTATACAACATAAGGGTGGGTGGGAGGGCCCAAGGACAATTCCATCTTGCACCTCTTTTTTCTTTTCTTTTTCTTTGCATCATGTGCTGATTGGGGAGGGTTTTTTGGAAGGGACATCCTGCGTGACACTGCAGTGCCACTCCTAGATGGGCCCGGTGTTTGTGTCGGCCACTAGGGTCGCTAATCTTACTCACACAGTCAGCTACCTCATTGCGCCTCTTTTTTTCTTTGCGTCATGTGCTGTTTGGGGAGGGTTTTTTGGAAGGGACATCCTGCGTGACACTGCAGTGCCACTCCTAGATGGGCCCGGTGTTTGTGTCGGCCACTAGGGTCGCTAATCTTACTCACACAGCTACCTCATTGCGCCTCTTTTTTTCTTTGCGTCATGTGCTGTTTGGGGAGGGTTTTTTGGAAGGGCCATCCTGCGTGACACTGCAGTGCCACTCCTAGATGGGCCCGGTGTTTGTGTCGGCCACTAGGGTCGCTAATCTTACTCACACAGCTACCTCATTGCGCCTCTTTTTTTCTTTGCGTCATGTGCTGTTTGGGGAGGGTTTTTTGGAAGGGCCATCCTGCGTGACACTGCAGTGCCACTCCTAGATGGGCCCGGTGTTTGTGTCGGCCACTAGGGTCGCTAATCTTACTCACACAGCTACCTCATTGCGCCTCTTTTTTTCTTTGCGTCATGTGCTGTTTGGGGAGGGTTTTTTGGAAGGGACATCCTGCGTGACACTGCAGTGCCACTCCTAGATGGG
Organism: Pseudophryne corroboree; assembly: GCF_028390025.1. NCBI lineage: Eukaryota > Metazoa > Chordata > Amphibia > Anura > Myobatrachidae > Pseudophryne > Pseudophryne corroboree. The sequence goes on along the minus strand of NC_086448.1, from coordinate 338,593,433 downwards.
CCCGGTGTTTGTGTCGGCCACTAGGGTCGCTTATCTTACTCACACAGCGACCTCGGTGCAAATTTTAGGACTAAAAATAATATTGTGAGGTGTGAGGTATTCAGAATAGACTGAAAATGAGTGTAAATTATGGTTTTTGAGGTTAATAATACTTTGGGATAAAAATGACCCCCAAATTCTATGATTTAAGCTGTTTTTTAGTGTTTTTTGAAAAAAACACCCGAATCCAAAACACACCCGAATCCGACAAAAAAAATTCGGTGAGGTTTTGCCAAAACGCGTTCGAACCCAAAACACGGCCGCGGAACCGAACCCAAAACCAAAACACAAAACCCGAAAAATTTCAGGCGCTCATCTCTAATTAAAACACGGCGGAGGCAACTAAAACAATTTGAAATCCCTATCACCCCTAGGGGGGCAGACAGCAGCACAGAGTATATCAGGAGACAACATAACTCCAGAATTGCTGGAGCAATGTACTCAAAACTTGGTACACATATGCCTTACAATCTGGGAACAAACACTGTGGGAGGAAGACACCCCTAGCACCCCTAGGGGTGAGACAGCATCACTGAGTATTTCAGCAGACTGCATAACTCTGGAATGCCTGTAGCAATTTACACCAAACTTGATACATATGTGACATACACTCTGGAAACAAATACTGACAACCCTAGCACCACTAGGGGTGGGACAGCAGCACAGAGTATGTCAGCAGACAGCAAAACTGTGGAAGGCCTGGACCAATTTACAACAAACTTGGTACACGTATGACGTACAATCTGGGAACAAACTCTGTGGGGGTTAGACACCCCTAGCACCCCGAGGGTGAGGCAGCAGCACAGAGTTTTTCAGGAGACAGCATAACTCTGGAATGCCGGGAGCAATTTACACCAAACTTGCTACACATGTGACTTACACTCTGGGAACAAACACTGTGGGAGTAACACACCGCTAGCACCCCTAGGGGCGGGCCAGCAGCATAGACTATATCAGGACATGCATGATATGTCAGTAATGACAGGGCCAGTGGCAAAAAGAGAGGAGGGGAATGCATGTAGCACAAACCCACACACTGACAGTTATATAGTGGAAGTAGCAGGGTCCTCCAGCAGCACAGAGTACATCAGGAGATACATAATGTGCTGCGCTATATAAGAAACTGTAAAAAAATCGATAATTTCACAGGGACACTGTGTAAACAGACATTCTTAAAATCCCGGGCAACGCCGGGTACTCAAGCTAGTACACACACATATATATATATATATATATATATATATATATATATATATATATATATATACAGAAGGCAGTTGTGCGGCACTCACAACCACTTGTCATATGAATAAACAGAAATAGGCAGGAACCTCTTTCGACGTTTCAAGCTGTATTCAGTTTTTTTTTCAGGAATCTTCTGTATCTACCCATGTGGCGAGGGCACCAAACCCATTTTTTGGAATATTCATGGAGTGCCGGGCCTACTGTTTTGTGTATATATATATATATATATATATATATATATATACATACATATATATATATAAGCATTTTACTTTAGATTATTTTTCTTTAAGGTGCTGCAAGGTAACATGCTACTTTATGTGGTAATTGTGTGGCTCTACCTAGATCTTCTGTGTTATGTGATGCTCGGAGCCAGGTTTTTGCTATGTGGCTCACAGTACCCTAGAACACAGTCCAACTAGTTAATAGGGGTGGTCTTCAGTATGCCGACTGACGGGATCCCGGCGCACAGTATACCGGCGCAGGGATCTCGACAGCCGGCATACCGACACTTATTCTCCCTCGTGGGGGTCCACGACCCCCCTGGAGGTAGAATAAAATAGCGTGGCGCGCATAGCCACCGTGCCCGTAGCGTGGCGAGCGCAGCAAGCCCGCAAGGGGCTCATTTGCGCTCGCCACACTGTCGGTAAGCCGGCGGTCAGGCTCCCGGCGCCGGTATGCTGGTCGCCGGGAGCCCGGCCGCCGGCATACCGTAGTGAACCCGTTAATAGAGAGTGAGGTTGTTAAAAGGTGGACAACCCTTTTAAGCTGTGATTTATACAATAGTATCAAAATATGAAACAATTCAAAAAGTAGTGTATTGTTGATGCATTTGTATATAGTCTCCACTAGATGGAGCCAATGTATAAACATTTTCGAAAGGAACAAGTATTTCCTTTCTTCTGAAAAGTAACTGTAAAATACTGCACTACAGCACTGTGCTACACTATGCGCAGTTGCTCCTCCATACTGAGGGAGAGTCTGAACACAAATATAATCATTACAATTTTATTTTTATTTTCTTAACAAAATGCAATTTTTCTAGTGATTCATATTTAGGGAGACATTGGGGCTGATAGTGTAGGGAGTGTACACATCCATATGGCTCCAGACCCATGTGGCTCTTCATCCAGTCATGCCCCCTGCAATAAATGGGTCAATAGGGAAGCAGTGATCGGATAATCAGAAATGCATGTAAATAACCTAGTGTTAGATTTAGGCACACACCCTGTGGTTTTTGGGTAATTGGCTTAAATGCCCAAACTGTCCAACATAACAACAGCTTTTGCAGCTAGTATATTTTGATTTATTAAAATAAAATGCCCAGGCTTCTTATTTGGTAGGTTTTCAGGAATAGTATGACTAATCAGCATTCACTCTAAAGCTGGCGATACATCTGAAGGTTATCTCTGACCAACTTATTATCTCTAAATAACACTGCTTAGGACGAAAATCTGGTATTTTATGGGAGCAAATTACATCAACCATTTGCTCCCAAACTGTGGAAAAAGATGGAACCCGTCACTCAAAGGCTAAATCTTTTTGAGTTAAACAATTTGTGTGAGTGACCATTTTAGACCATTTACTAATATTTTGGAGCAAATGGTCAATTGTCATTTGCTCCCTCCCATACATTGCCAAAATTTGTTCCATCCAGCCAACTATAGTAGCTGGATGGTTGGAAAGCTAATCTGTAGGTGTATGGCCCATCCAGCCTCTGGTGATATGGACAGACCAAATATTGAACCTTAAAACATGACATACAAAAATGTTTGCAAAAATCAATCAATCTATCTATCTAGGAGCAATAGTAGTATGACGCCACATATGTGTGTAAAAAGCACTATATAATTGTCACTGTTGACTGATAAATGACACTCCCTTAGCAGTATAGGGTGTCAGCTAACCCCTAAGTATTTAGCATGGGTAAGATGCTATTTAAAAAAAAGGTATGTCTATCGGAATAGGGGTAAAAGCGACCAATGGCATTTTAAATAATATTTTCTATAAAAGATGGCTATAATCTGGAGAGTAATGGTGGAGTTAGTGGCCTGGATATACAAATAGAGGCGGATTCACTTTTTAAAAATATATATAACAGTAATTTTTATTTTATTATTTGGTCTCACTCTTCTTTACTCCATGATTAATTAAACTGCCTTTCAGCCATGTTTCTTGAGTAAGGGGAGAGAGTGGCTCTGGATTTGTTATACGAGAAGAAATAGCTAGTGCATCAATGTCATTATACTATATACATATACTTGATCACAAAATAAGCTGCTGACAGAACGCAGGCATTATTTTCAGTATTCTAATGTTCTTACCGTAACTTATATAGCAATAACAACAAAAAATCATTCTCACCTATTTGGGACTGAGCAACCATTGTTGAATTGCGATCGCACAGTGGAGAAAATGGAAGGCCAAGTTCTGCTTCTTTGTCACCCTGGGAAAATAAAATATTATGCATTATATAATGGATTGTATAAAATTCTTTAAAGGCAAACCACTCAAAACTCACTTCTGTCATTTATTTTATTACTTATATTTAGAGTCTAGGGTACTAGTTCCCAAATTAGGTGCCGGTGGGCACTTGCAGGGGTGCCCTTGGTTGGTGGTCCATGACCATTTCAAATTATTTATTGTCAATGTAATAGGAAAAACCAGTGCTGTTGGCTTCCAAACATAACATATGCAGATAGACAGAAGTGAATCCTGTCCCTCATCACATAACCTGCAGATGGCATATACTGTAAACACAGTTTACTTAATTTAATATTTTTTTCTAAATAATAAACCTTTGGCCTAGGGGTGTCGTGAAAAAATTTCTGAAACTGACTGGCGTATAGCAAAAGTAGTCACAATATTCAAAAGGGAAGTAAATCTGAACCAGGTAACTATAGACCAGTTAGTCTTACATCTGTAGTGGGGAAAGTACTGGAAGGTATTATAAGGGATAGTATATAGAAGTTCCTTGAAGCCAATAAGGTTATTAATAGGAACCAACATGGATTTGTGAAGGATAGATCATGTCAAACAAACTTACTAGGCTTTTATGAATCAGTTAACACGAACTTAGATCAGGGTAAGGAGGTGGATGTAATCTTTTTAGACTTTGATAAAGCTTTCGACACAGTACCGCATATAAGACTTATCCATAAGTTACAAGAACTGGGTCTAGGGAGCACATTATGCACTTGGGTTAGAAACTGGTTAGACAATAGGGAGCAACGAGTTGTGGTTAATGGAACTTTTTCAAATTGGACTGAAGTACTGAGTGGTGTGCCACAGGGGTCTGTACTTGGACCACTATTATTCAACATTTTCATAAATGATCTACCAGTAGGTCTGGAGAGCATGGTGTCAATTTTTGCAGATGATACCAAACTGTGTAAAGTAATAAATTAGGAGGGAGATGCTGTGTCTCTTCAGAACAACTTATTTAAACTGAAGCATGGGCAACAAAATGGGGAATGAGGTTCAATACAGACAAGTGTAAGGTAATGCACTTTGGTAGCAAGAACACAAATACCACCTACATATTAAATGGGGTAAAATTAGGGGTTTCTGTGCTGGAAAAAGACTTGGGTGTTCACATAGATAACAAACTTAGTAGCAGTACCCAAAGTAGGATTGAAGCAAAGAAGGCAAACAAGGTATTAGCATGCATAAAGCTCGGAATTAATGCAAGGGATGACAGCGTTATACTCCCATTATATAAATCACTAGTAAGGCCACATCTTGAATACTGTACACAATTTTGGGCATCATACTACAAAAAGGATATTGTGGAACTAGAAAAGGTTCAGAGGAGGGCTACCAAACTGATTAGGGGAATGGAATTGCTGGATTATGAGGAAAGGCTTGTGAGGCCAGGCCTGTTTACACAAAAAAGAGGATATTAAGAGGGGACATGATTAACATTTACAAATATATAAGGGGACAATACACAGAGCTTGCGGGGGATCTGTTTTTGGTAAGATCAACTCAGAGGACACGTGGACATCCGCTTAGGTTAGAAGAGAGGAGATTTTGCACACAGAGGTAAAAGTTTTTTTCACAGTAAGGACAATACGTCTTTGGAATTCCCTGCCAGATAGAGTAGTAATTGCGGACTTGGTTGATACTTTTAAGACTGGGCTAGATAAATTCCTAATGGATAAGGATATACAGGGTTATGGTGGGCAGGTCACGCACTATAATAATAATTTTTTTTTTTAATAAAAATAGTCCTAAAAATAATACAGTGTAGGAGCCCCCAAATAGGTTGAACTAGATTGACAAATTGTCTTTTTTTCAACCTCAGAAACTATGCAACTATGTAACAATTAAAATCGATTTCAACTCGATCAGAATCGCTTTAGTAAATTTCCCCTAGATCTTATGGTGAGCGGACATAAGATGATACTATGAATGATTTGCCTGTTTTCAAATCGATCGGAATGACAAATCGTCCAGTGTGTGCACACTATCACGATGCTGATGCGTGTTACCATTGTTGGTTGCGTCTTCTGATCTTTTGAATTTGCAGGAAGAAATCTGTAAATATTGTTAACAACAGCATACAGTACTCCGGGTTGTGGCCACTGACAATATCTTTTGTAAGACTGCACAGTGTGTATGCACTATGGGGGTCATTCCGAGTAGATCGCTCGCTGACGATTTTCGCAGCGCAGCGATCATGTGAAAAAATGGCATTTCTGCACATGTGTATGCCCCGCAATGCACACATGAGACGTACGGGTACAAAGCCCTTTGTGGTTGTGCTCAGGTTCTAGCGAAGTTTTTCTACGCACTGACGGCTGCAAGAAGATTGACAGGGTGTTTCTGGGTGTCAACTGACCGTTTTCAGGGAGTGTTTGCAAAAACACAGGCGTGTCTGAAAAAACGCAGGCGTGGCTGGGCGTTCGCTGGGCGGGTGTATGACGTCAAATCCGGACACGAATAGGCTGAAGTGATCGCAAGCGGTGAGTAGGTTCAGAGCTACTCTGAAACTGCACAAACTGTTTTTGCAGAGCACTTCTGCTAAGCTAAAATACACTCCCCAGTGGGCGGCGGCATAGCGTTTGCTGCTAAAACTAGCGAGCGAGCGATCAACTCGGAATGACCCCCTATATCATTTGTATGGGAGTTCCAGGGAGTACAACGGAAACTGTTGACAACATTGCATCGTTTGCAAGTCATCTCGTGTGTACCCACCTTTACTCTCATGCCATTTGCAAATGAGCCAAGTAGTTTAAAACTATCTGAAAATTAGATAGATTAAAACTGAAAACCATCTATGAAGTATCAGGGTTATCTACACAGGTTAAGCGTACAACAATATCAATGAGTATTCTATTAGTGCAGGTGTGTTTTGCAGTAAATGTTTGTCTAAATGGCACAGGTTGATGGTGTGAGGCAGTTGGAATGTTATAGGCATAGTTTGGGATGAGTGGGGCTTAACAATGACCATACTGTAGTAATACTTTTCTTGACCAGCTGCTACATAAAATGAGCTGTTTATAAGTTGTTAATGTGCTAGTATTTATAAGAGACGTAGGTCCTGAGCTGTATGCACTACAGATATCAGACAAAGTGCAGCGATTTTTGCTACTGTGCATCTGTGTAAGTTGTACCACGCGTACGTCCCCATTGTGTCTGTACATAATCATAATCACATAATCACAGTCGTGATTTCAGAGGCACACAAGAAGCGTGTTGAAAATATTGTGGGCGCTCACGGGCAGTGTCGGACTGGGGCATGAATGCCCACCGGGGGAATGCAGTGGTAGGGGCTCATGATTAGGGGTGTGTCCAGTCTTCAAAGGGGGTGTGGCGAGTCATCACAGAGGGTGTGGCCAGCCACCACAGATGCTTGGCTAACCATTAGAGTGTGCATGGTCTAGGTCCCTTGATTACTATATAGTAAATACTGCTAGTGCATGCATGATGATGTATCAGACTAATAACAGCAATACACTGTAGAAAATACACCATAGTCCCGTGCGGTATAAGATAGCATATGTATAATGTATAATTTAAGTGCACACTGTGAAACTTGATCCCTAGAAGAGAAGGTGGAGGGCCGGGCAGTGGGGCCCACCGGGGGTTTCCCTGTGCCCCTGTGGGCCAGACCAACCCTGCTCCCGGGTAGTAACAGGGAGGTATCTTGGCACACGCACAGAGATAGTCTGTCTTATGGGCAAGCTATGGGACTGTCACAAGAGTGTAAGTGAAAGTGGTTGCTGAACCAGTCACATAGGAGGCCATACTCAGACAGAGACATTGCATCTGCCATAAGGCTGGTGCAAGTTTCTATGGTGTGAATGATGGTAGTACCTAAAGACACACCAATCAGTATTTCAGCACATACGGTTGGCCATCTCAATCCTAGCATATTCAGATGAATGGACATACAAACTGAAAGGACATAGGGCCTAATTCAGACCTGATTGTAGCAGCAAATTTGTTAGCAGATGGGCAAAACCATGTGCACTGCAGGGGGGTAGAGGGCAGATTTAACATGTGCAGAGAGAGTTAGATTTGGGTGGGTTATTTTGTCTCTGTGCAGGGTAAATACTGGCTGTTTTATTTTTACACTGCAATTTAGATTTCAGTTTTAACGCACCCCACCCAAATCTAACTTTATCTGCACATGTTATATCTGCCCCCCCCCCCCTCCTCCTGTAGTGCACATGGGGGGTCATTCTGACCCGATCGCACGCTGCAGTTTATCGCAGCGGTGCAATCGGGTCAGAACTGCGCCGGCCGAAGGCCTCTGCCTGATTGACAGGCAGAGGCGGTTGCTGGGCGGGGAAGGGGGGGGGGGGGCGGAACGGCAGCGTGTAGCCACCGTTTCGTGGGTGCGTGGCTGGACCGTGCGGGGGTGGGCTCTTCTGCAGGGGTGGGGGGGCTACGATCAACTCGGAATCACCCAATGGTTTTGCCCATCTGCTAACAAATTTGCTGCTACGATCAGGTCTGAATTAGGCCCATTGTAATAGCATCTGCAGACAGTCACAAATGGGAGAGCTCACCTGATTCAGCGCCATAGTGGATTTTCTAGTAAGGGTGAAAACATGACATGGTTTAAGTACCACTGAAGTTCAATAAATCCCAAATCCACGTCACTGTGAAGCAGTGTTTTACATTGCAAAGAGGGACTCTTTGTCCCCCCTCAGCAGCTGGGCCAGGCCCCCACCGAGTGACTACAGAGGGAACTGAGCACCTCCTCCTCTATCAGAGACTGCTGCACATCCCCAAGCATTAACTGCACCACCTATCTCAGCTGTTTCTCTCTCACTCTCCGCGACTCTCATCTCTGATACTGCTCTGTATTGTGTCTACTCATCTTATATCCCTGTGTGACATCCAATCCTCTGTGACCTGGGATAGCAGTAGAGTAGGGACAATCTCAGTGATATCAGTGGCACTGCTGTCAGAACTCAGCATTAGCCGGAGACAGAGAAAAAAGTTTTACTGATGCCCAGAAGCTGACTCGGTGATGCTAAATACATCACACACAGAATATAGACATGCTGCATATCATTTTAATCAGCAGAAGCTGCTTGTGCATCTCATTGTATTACAATGAAACACCGCAAATAAGATGCTCGGCGCTACCGAGTCATACTGCACTCATGTGTTCTGTGTAACGTAACTTATAGCGCACAGAGCAAAGATGTAAGAGGACACATCTCTAACGTTAGCACCCACTTCTTCAACATAACAGATGTCTGTTGGAGTTGCTGTCTTAGCAATATTTTTTAGTTAATAGCTCCTAAAAATATAGCTTATCATCATCATAAAGAATGGTACCTTCTGGGGCCCTAATGCGATCAATGAAAAATATACATACTTACCTACCCTACCAGAACATCCGAGAGACTCACAAATCATGGGTGGCTCTCCTGGACTCCAGAAGGTATAGGCAAGTCTCTTGTTGCCATCTGCTGCCCACCACATCCCAAGAGAAGTGGGCGGTACAGAAGGCTTGTTGATGTGATTTGTGCTAAATGCATCATCGTGACCCTACCCCTGCTTTTCAATGCCAGGAATCATTACTTTTTATAGTGGAGTTTAGGGACACAATGACACCCCTGGAACCTCCTACCTTCCTGCGATCTTCCATAAGGGGCAGCCTTAAAGTCAGCAAGTATGACACCCATGCTACAGTTTCCCCTCACTGGGATGCTTCATTGCTAAATCTTGTCATCGTGATCCACCCCAACTTTACAGAGTCGGTAAAGTCCCACCTGACATCACCACACCCTGGCACCTTCCACCTGACTGCCCCATCCTAGAAGGGACAGCTTCAATATCGGCAAATATGTAAATATACCCTGTTAATTAAATTGATCCAGTACAAACACACAAATAACTTGCAAGGCACATCATATTATCCCATGCCAGATCACCAGTTAGTCAAGGCTCCCACCTAGGTCAAGGTATGTTCTGCTGTTTTTAGATAACTCTGAGACTGGACCTAAGGGGTTTATTCATGAAAGAATAGGATGTTTAGGGTATAAACATTAGTGTGTAAACTTCGCATTCTTTTATCTTGTTTTTTTTTTTCTTTTACAGTATGTAGCAATTCATTAATACTTACCTTCTCCCCCTCTGGAAACTGGGTCTTCAGCGATCCCTGCTTCTTCCTCTTCTTCTGAGCTTCGGCTTCTTTCATGGTGTTTTTCTTTTACTGCGCATGCGCCGTGGAAAAAAACACTGTGGCAGCAACAGCGGGCACAGTTCTAAGTGGCGTGGGGGAAGGCAGCCAGAGTGGGGAGGGGGCAGTCAGCAGAGGTGACCCGGCATATGCATATGTCGGGTCACCTTGCTATAGCAGCAGTGGGGGTAGGAGCAGTACAAGGAGGCACTGGGGCAGTAAAGAGGAGGTGACCCGGCATATGCATATGTCGGGTCACCTCATAGTGGTAGCCGGTAGGGGCAGAAGGAGGGTCAGGCACAGGGTCAGCATGCAGGCCGGAGGAGGACATATGCATAATTACATATGCCTTGGACTTCTCTGAATTACTCAAACAGCCAATGTTGAACCGATGTACTGTATAGTGGATGGAGGAGTGCATGGATCGGTCAGTGGATCAGCACTGTGCTCAGTTAAGTAAAGTGGGCATATCAGGTATCAGGTTTTGCACATTCCATCTCACACTCATACACACAGGACATGCTTAAACTAGCATTTGCCTATTTTAGCACTTTGACTGCGGACGGGATCACAGTAGCGGCAGCATTAGCATCTAAGTTCCGATTTGTGGTGACTGTCCCGGTGTCCCACAATTTGCTGTCTGTCACGATCTTCAGGAGATATTTCCTCTGCTGCACTAAGGGGAGGCAGGTGCCTGCAGTATGTATGGCAATAAAATTGATTTTTTTTTTGTGAATAATTGCAGTGTATTGATCCTAATGCATTATTGTAAGCACTGAGTACATCTCTTTCATTTGGAGCATTGTTTGCTAAATACAGAAGTTTGGCTGTGAAGTGGAAATACTAAACAATTAAATGATACCCTCAGAATAAACAAAACTATATAAAAATAATCTGCAATTAAAATGAAAACAATACCTTAATCTATTGTATTTCATTTCAGTGTTGAGCATTCAAACTTTATAAAGTATTCTGTTGATTTCGACCTTGTAGGTAATCCACTTGTTGTCTTGTTGTATTTTACATTATATTGTTTCATCTTTGTTTATGTTCTGTAATGATTGACTGTTTACATATCACTATTCAATATATATAATGTCAGCATGCACTGCCTTTACTAATGTAGCGTAGCCTTCTTAGAGAACGCCCAAGGGACTAAGTAAAATATGTACATGTCAACTGAATGTTCAGACAGCAACTAAGCATAAATCCTCCAGATAAGGTTCTTTTTTTGCAGCAAATGCAAGTGGAAAATAACCTTATTGAGGAACTCTCTGTGCTTTCAGCTTATACCTAACAGTAGCGGTGAAAAATTGCATCTACGTACTCCATACTGTTCTCCTGTCCTTGATTCTTCTCAGTATTTTAACTTGAAGTTGAGATAATTAAGCAGGTGCAGTTTCACAACAGATAGATCCTAGTAATGGCAATGGATGCATACGATATCCCGGCTAGCGGGATGCCGGCTGTCAGTATATACCAGAGTTTTGCCCCTGCATACCCTGAATTCACTATTGCATAGTGTCATGCTGAGTCCATTGGTGCCAGTTGTTCAATAGTACCTTGATGGGATAGTTGCAGGTCATTCTCTTTCCAGTAAAGTGCAGTGAGGTCAGTGGCTTGGTAGGCAATGGCTAGTTTCACAGCCAGATTTACACACGTAAAAATTATCATAATAATACAACGATGACTATAAAAATGATTAGAAAAATACAAAGAAAATATTTATAACTTATAATATTATCTTTGTATTATTCTTTATAATACAATCATCTTTGTATTATTCTAATCATTCTAATCATAAATGCAACAGGGAGAAGTTGTCAATATGCTGCAAGCTATAGGTAACAGTCAGTGGCGGAACTACCGCCAGTACAGGCAGTGCCTTGCACTGGGGCCTGCCACTGTCCAGGGGCCCAAAGCATGTAATGCGTCAAACGGACTCATTACATGTCGCTGTGTGCTGCGGGCAACCGCTGCCCGCAGCACACAGGAGAGGAGAGGAGCACAGCGGCCACTGGGGAGAAGTAGGAGGAGGAGGAGGGAGGTGGAGGAGGGAGCCGCAGCAGCGCTGTGTCATTGGTAGAGGCGCTGCTGCTGCTGTCCCTCTGCTTCACCATAGGCTGTCCTCCGTCGATGTGAATGCTGGGAAGCGTATCCCAGCATTTACAGTGGCGGAGGGCAGCCTATGGTGAAGGACAGGGACAGCAGCAGCAGCACAAATGAAAACCAGATAGCAGCGCTAATGAAAAATTTATTGAATAGAAGGATTGAGTACCAATTAATAACATTTAATACCCATAAAAACCGCTTTACTGACAAACACATCCACATACAGTATATAAAATCAAATAGTGCTAAAAAGGGTCACATTAATCACTTCCTTTTACTGTGTGATCCATTCCTGTTTGATATAGACCGGATAGCAGATAGGTGAAAGGTTGACACTGGACCGACAATGCAGTCCTAGGATTGAAAGTTATTTACCACATTTGACCGCTGGAGGTAAAGTCCCTTTGGTTTAAACTCAAGGAAGGAGGCTATTGGGGTCACCATCTTCGAAAAAATACTGCCCAAGTGTGCCCGGACCAAGACTGGACTTTGCTCTTAGCAGAATTGTTGTGGTGATTACTGACAACAGGACTACCACCATTCCTCCCTATGAATGGTGGTAGTCCTAACGCGTGGCGGCGCGTTCAGACGCAGCGGCTGCGAGCTTGCAGAGCCATGGGAGCAGTAGTAGGAGCAGTAGCAGGAGCATCGCTACCTACCATCAGACTCACCCTTTTGTTTGCAACGTGGATCGTGGGCCTGGGGGCTCTGCTGCCGTGTGGTCCATGTGGGATTGTGTACTCGCGGTGGGAGCTGCTCGCGGTCCGTTCCGCCTCTGGTCCCTCTGCTGCATCGCTGTCGCTGGGGGAAGCCGCGTGGGGGATCCTGCGGGCTTCCGGTGTCCTGGTGGCGGGCGGGCGGGCTGGTGCGGCCAGGGGTGTGCGGCCGGCGGGCGCCGGTGTGCGGGCTGGCGGGGACGCTGGCTGGCCTCCGGGCGCTGCTGCTGTGGATGTGGGAGGCGCTGGCCGGCCTCTGAGTGCTGCTGCTGCGGCGGGCTCGCGGGCTAGTTCCGGGGTCAGAGGAGGTGATGGCCCGAGGCATGCTGGGTGCTCCTCTGGTCAGGAGAATTGTGGTGGATCCTGCGGAGGTCTCAGGAGGACCGTGGTTGCTAGGGGCTGGAGGAGGCAAGGAAGCCTGGAATCTGGTCAGCCCGAGCAGCCTGAGCAACAAGACTCTGCCCATGAATGGAGGATGCCTAGTCCCTGGAGGGTATGCAAGCCCAGATGGAAACGCAGACCACGGAGAGAGAGGAAGCAAAAGCGGGGTAAAAGAGCAGGTATTAGGGTAAGACTTTATCTGTGCCCCTATAGACCAGCGCTTCCCAGTTTATTTATGGCAAACGTAAGATCTCTTACGAACAAATTGGATGAGATCCATGTGAGACTGGCAAACAAGTCCCCTTTAAAGACCTGCTCTCTCATGATTTTCACAGAGACATGGCTGAATGACTCTATCCTGGACTCTGTAGTTCAGCTTACAGATAGATCATTATTTAGATCAGACAGAACCATGGAATCTGGGAAAACGCGAGGAGGTGGACTATGTGTATACGTAAATAATAACTGGTGTACTGATGCCAGTCTTGTTGCGACTTTTTGCTCTGTAAATGTGGAATATATGGTGGTAAAGTGTCGACCATTCTATTTGCCAAGAGAATTTTCAGTGGCGTTGGTAATGGCCGTATACATTCCTCCCTCTGCTCATGTAGAATCTGCATTAGATATCTTGCACGCTGCTATAGTTAAACTGGAAACTAAATATGTTGAGGGGGTTCTTTTAGTAGCAGGGGATTTTAATCAGGCTAGATTGAAGGTAGTTTTACCAAAATTCTATCAATATGTTAAAGTCCCTACTAGAGGGGGAAATGTGTTGGACCATGTCTATTGTAATATTAAGGATGCTTATGCGACTTTTAGATATCCCAATATTGGTCATTCTGATCACATGTCCCTATTTTTGGTTCCAGCATACAAAACCGTAGTCCAACGGTTTAGGCCGACTAGTACTAGTATTACAGTTTGGCCTGAGGGGGCAATGCAGAAACTTCAGGATGCTTTGGAATTTACTGATTGGGGGTTGTTCATTGAAGAATCATTGGGGGATGATAATAATGTGAATGTGGACTCCCTTACTTCCATGGTCCTTGGTTATGTGTGTTGTTGCATACAGAGTGTAACAATTAAAAAGTGTGTTCGTACTTACGCAAATGATAAACCATGGATAAATGGTACGGTTCGAACCTTATTAAGTGAGAGAGACAAAGCTTTTAGATCTGGTGACCAAAATGTTTTTAGGGCTGCCCGTCAAAAATTAAAAAAGGGTATAATAGAGGCAAAAAGGGCCTTTTCTGTTAAACTCGAAAGCAAGTTTAAAAATGATAAAGATGCAAAAAGTCTGTGGAAAGGTATTCAAGATATCTCTGACTACAAAGTTAATAAGAACCCCTCTCATAAAGAGGCTGACAGTTCCCTAGGGGAGACATTAAACATATTTTACTCTCGTTTTGATAGCATGGCTGTTTCCCCTGTAGACTGGGATGGGAATCTGGAGAACGCGGAGCCCCTGGTACTGGATGAATTGTCTGTCAGACGGTGCTTTGCCAGTTCTAAATCAGGTAAGGCCCCCGGCCCAGATGGGATTCCGGGAAATGTTATCAAGACATGTGCTGAGCAGTTGGCTGGGATTTTTACTATAATTTTTAACCTTTCTCTTGCCACTTGTCATGTGCCTAAGTGTTTTAAGTCATCTATTATTGTCCCGGTCCCCAAAAATGGTAAGGCCAGTGAGCCAAACGATTACCGACCAATTGCTCTGACATCTCTTATAATGAAGGCCTTTGAAAGATTGGTTATGGGACACATAAAAAAAAGTATCCCAGCCAATCTGGATCCTTTTCAATTTGCATATAAAGCAAATAGGTCGACAGATGACGCTGCTATCACCTTGATTCATCGTGTGGCTACCCATCTAGAATCCACATGTTCCTCTGCGAGAATTTTGTTCGTGGATTACAGTTCGGCATTTAATACAGTAATCCCAACATCATTAGTGTTTAAATTATCTGAGTTGGGATTGAATAACTTTGTATGTAGATGGATCTTGGATTTCTTGACTAACAGGCCCCAATCTGTTAGATTGTACAATTCCCTGTCAAGCGAACTTGTAATCAGTACAGGGGTGCCTCAGGGTTGTGTACTGAGTCCCCTGCTGTACTCTCTGTTTACCTATGATTGCCATTCAAATTCGGAGTCAGTTCACATTATTAAATTTGCCGATGATATCGCAGTCGTAGGTTTAATAAGTAAGGACGATGAGTCAGAATATAGATCTGAGGTCGCTAGGTTAGAAGCTTGGAGTCAAACTAATCACTTAATTTTAAATGTAAAAAAAACAAAAGAAATGATTGTAGATTTTAGGAAAATTCACATGCAGCCTTCTTGTCCCCTAGTCGTAAATAACCAGGTTGTGGAGACAGTTGAGTCCTTTAAATTCCTGGGTATTAACATCTCCAATGACCTGTCTTGGGGTATCCATACACGATGTGTTGTTAAAAAATCTCAACAACGCCTGTTTTTATTGAGGAAAATGCGCATGGCAGGGATACGTAAGGAGATTTTAGTAAACTTTTATTCAGCAATTTTAGAGAGTGTCCTCACATACGGAATTATAGTATGGTTTGGAAACTGTACTGCTATAGAACGTAAGTCCCTTCAGAGAGTGGTTAAAACTGCAAGTAGAGTAATTGGAGTCAGCCTGCCCTGTATTCAGGATATATATGAAAAAAGGCTCCTCACTAAGGTGAAAAGTATTCTGGGAGATCTATCTCATCCAAATGGGGGGATGTTTTCTGTGTTGCCATCTAATAGGCGTTACCGTTCTATTCTTTGTCGGACAAACCGGTTAAGGGGTAGTTTTTTCCCAAAAGCAATAAACATGTTAAACCAGATAGGACCGAGATAAATTGACAATTGGGAATGTCTTGGGTTTAGGAGTGCTCTCTTCGTTCTGTTCTTATGGTCTCTGTATATGCTTGCTTTTTAGTTTCGTTGATTGTTCATTGAACTATTGATGACAATAAAGTATTATTATTATTATTAAAGAGGACACCGCGATGCAGTGAGGACCCGCAAATATGAACTTTTTCATTAGTTTAAACCAAAGGGACTTTACCTCCAGCGGTCAATGTGGTAAATAATTTTCAATCTTAGGACTGCATTGTCGGTCCAGTGTCAACCTTTCACCTATCTGCTATCCGGTCTATATCAAACAGGAACGGATCACACAGTAAAAGGCAGTGATTAATGTGACCCTTTTTAGCACTATTTGATTTTATATATGTGGATGTTTTTGTCAGTAAAGCGTTTTTTATGGGTATTCAATGTTATTAATTGGTACTCAATCCTTCTATTTAATTAATTTTTCATTAGCGCTGCTATCTGGTTTTCTTTTGTTCTGTAATTGAATTGGGTGTGACTATCCCAAATTTTTAGCAGCAGCTTTAGAGAAACAGCACATAAATGCGCCCGATCTTTTATCTTTTTGATAAATTTTCTTCTTGCTACAGCAGCAGCAGCGCCTCCACCAATAACACAGCGCTGCTGCGGCTCCCTCCTCCACCTCCCTCCTCCTCCTTCTCTCCTGCCCAGGATCTCTGCCAGAAGCTGCACCGAGGAGCCTGACTGCCAGCGGAAACAGTAAGTATAATCTATTCTCTTTCTTTCTGTCTGCCATAATGTGTAAAAAGGGGGACGCTGTCTGCCGTAATGTGTAAAAAGGGGAACGCTGTCTGCCGTTATGTGTAAAAAAGGGGACGCTGTCTGCCGTTATGTGTAAAAAGGGGGACGCTGTCTGATGCAATGTGTAAAAAGGGGACGCTGTCTGCCGCAATGTGTAAAAAGTGGACGCTGTCCTGCCGTAATGTGTAAAAAGGGGACGCTGTCTGCCTTAATGTGTAAAAAGGGGATGCTGTCTGCCGTAATGTGTAAGAAAAGGGGACACTGTCTGCCATTATGTGTAAAAAGGGGGACGCTGTCTGCCGTAATGTGTAAAAAGGGGACACTGTCTGCCGTAATGTGTAAAAAGGGGACGCTGTCTGCCGTAATGTGTAAAAAGGGGGATGCTGTCTGCCGTAATATGTATAAAGGGGGATGCTGTCTGCCGTAATGTGTAAAAAGGGGGACGCTGTCTGCCGTTATGTGTAAAAAGGGGGATGCTGTCTGCCGTAATGTGTAAAAAGGGGACGCTGTCTGCCGTAATGTGTAAAAGGTGGACTCTGTCCGCCGTAATGTGTAAAAAGGGAAAGCTGTCTGCTGTAATGTGTAAAACGGGGAATCAGTCCGCCGTAAGGTGTAAAAGGGTCTCTACCTGGTGTAGTGGTGCTACTGTGCGGCGTAATTTGAATAATGGAGACTATTGTGCACCGTACTATGAATTGGTATTATTTTGTGGACACACCCCTTCCCCATGAAGCCACACCCCTATATATTTTTGCGCGCGTTTACGGCGCGCACTGCCCCTGTTTTGCATGCAGGGGTGGGGCCTCGATGCCGTTTCTTGCACACAGTGCTAAAATGTCTAGTTACGGCACTGTTTCTAGGTATCCATTTCTCTGGCCCTGAGCAGGTCCCCCTCACCAGATCCTCTCCAGGGTGAGGGGGTGGACTTGGATGGGATGACGGTGGCCCAAAGCATTTTGACGCACCTGGGCCCACCGCTCGCTAGTTCCGCCACTGGTAACAGTAGAGTAGTGGGCAAATGCAAACTGGATATACAAGAAGGTGATGGGTCAGCAAACAATGTAGAGTAGGGGTCACAAGCAAAAGGTCAGCCAAGGCAACAGACAAAGCCACAGTGCATGGGTCACAAGAATCAGATAAAGGAAAGGAAAATTAACAGGTAAGAGGTCAGTGACAAGCAGCTGACAAGGAAGATGTAGAACATGGGAATGTTAAGATGTTACCATTGTAACCGGCAAAGTAATAATACAAAGGGCTGCTATTTAAAGTAGCTGGTACCAATGAGCAGCCCCATTATGTTACCACTGCGCCCTGTGATGCACCCAAACCCTGATGGTGCTCAAGCCATCATAACTAAACACTCCAGGGGAACAACTAAACACTCCAGGGGAGCAACTAAACACTCCAGGGGAACAACTAAACACTCCAGGGGAGCAACTAAACACTCCAGGTCACACTGCTCTGCTGCTCTGAGCATCTTACAGATGCTCCAAGTGAAACAACAGCTCCCACTCTACTAGGGGAGAAGACATAACGTCTCTCCCTACACAGTGCTGGAGTCATAAGCAGGATGCAGGCTACAGCGGAGGGTAAGTACTGCTGGTACAACCCCCAGGGCATCCCACCCTGTACAACGGCTCCAGCCAAACACCCCTCCTTAAGGCTATACCAATGAAACAGCAGCTAGGGGTATATTTACTAAAATTATGTTAGACATACAATTTTGGCTTCTAAACAGCATTCTAATGGTAGGAAATTGATATTGATGATTTTTTAAGTACTCAAAAGCATGTAGGGCAGTATGGAAGAAGTAATATTGAATATCTAAGGTTATGGTATGTTGTGTACCTACCTGCACAATGCAAATCACCACCTAACTGAAATAACCCTGGTGGATCAACCAGAGCACCATCAGCAGCTTCAGGAGTTGAATAGTGCACATATTTATACTTATAGGGGGATATTCAATTGTTTGAAAAGTCGGTTGGGCGTCTGTTTTTTCCTGTCTATTAGATAGGAAAAACAGACACCCAACTGACTTTTCAAACAATTGAATACCGTACATGTACGGCTCCAAAACGTCAATAAACTAAGCATCTTTCCAAAGACCTGCAGTGCCGTGCCATGCATTAACCCAAGCTAGAGTGTTTTACATTTGGTAACTATACTTATGGTGGCAAAGGCATGTAGGCAGTTGAATCTACAAAAGGAGGGCTGAACCATTTGCCTGGTATATATATACACAATGCCACTCACTTTCCCACAGAGAAAAAATGTATAAACCAACACTCACAACTCAGTTGAAAGCAGCCCTTGAAGAAAACCTGTATGCATTGAAACAGCTGCTGGGCCACAGTTGTTGGATGTATCACTAATAGATTTGTATTGAAGAATAAATCCTCTTCTGCTTTCAACTGAATCGTGAGTGCTGGTTTTTGCAATTTTTTCTCTATGGGAAAGTGAGTGATATTATAATACTTTTTGACCTGGCACCACACTAATGCTTAAACGTTTCTTTGGGACTGAGTGCTATCATTTTCTATGTATATGTATATATATATATATATATATATATATATATATATATATATACACTGCTCAAAAAAATAAAGGGAACACTTAAACAACACAATGTAACTCCAAGTCAGTCACACTTCTGTGAAATCAAACTGTCCACTTAGGAAGCAATACTGATTGACAATCAATTTCACATGCTGTTGTGCAAATGGAATAGACAACAGGTGGAAATTATAGGCAATTAGCAAGACACCCCCAATAAAGGAGTTGTTCTGCAGGTGGTGACCACAGACCACTTCTCAGCTCCTGTGCTTTCTGGCTGATGTTTTGGTCACTTTTGAAAGCTGGCGGTGCTTTCACTCTAGTGGTAGCATGAGACAGAGTCTACAACCCATACAAGTGGCTTTGGTAGTGTCCAGAGCATGGAGGCGCTACCAGGAGACAGGCCAGTACATCAGGAGACATGGAGGAGGCCGTAGGAGGGCAACAACCCAGCAGCAGGACTGCTACCTCCGCCTTTGTGCAAGGAGGAACAGGAGGAGCACTGCCAGAGCCCTGCAAAATGACCTCCAGCAAGCCACAAATGTGCATGTGTCTACTCAAACGATCAGAAACAGACTCCATGAGGGTGGTATGAGGGCTGACGTCCACAGGTGGGGGTTGTGCTTACAGCCCAACACCGTGCAGGACGTTTGGCATTTGCCAGAGAACACCAAGATTGGCAAATTCGCCACTGGCGCCCTGTGCTCTTCACAGATGAAAGCAGGTTCTCACTGAGCACATGTGACAGACGTGACAGAGTCTGGAGACGCCAAGGAGAATGTTCTGCTGCCTGCAACATCCTCCAGCATGACCGGTTTGGCAGTGGGTCAGTAATGGTGTGGGGTGGCATTTCTTTGGGGGGGCCGCACAGCCCTCCATGTGCTCACTAGAGGTAGCCTGACTGCCATTAGGTACCGAGATGAGATCCTCAGACCCCTTGTGAGACCATATGTTGGTGCGGTTGGCCCTGGGTTCCTCCTAATGCAAGACAATGCTAGACCTCATGTGGCTGGAGTGTCAGCAGTTCCTGCAAGATGAAGGCATTGATGCTATGGACTGGCCCGCCCGTTCCCCAGACCTGAATCCAATTGAGCACATCTGGTACATCATGTCTCGCTCCATCCACCACCACAGACTGTCCAGGAGTTGGCGGATGCTTCAGTCCAGGTCTGGGAGGAGATCCCTCAGGAGACCATCCGCCACCTCATCAGGAGCATGCCCAGGCATTGTAGGGAGGTCATACAGGCACGTGGAGGCCAAACACACTACTGAGCCTCATTTTGACTTGTTTTAAGGACATTACATCAAAGTTGGATCAGCCTGTAGTGTGTTTTTCTACTTTAATTTTGAGTGTGACTCCAAATCCAGACCTCCATGGGTTAATACATTTGATTTCCATTGAGAATTTTTGTGTGATTTTGTTGTCAGCACATTCAACTATGTAAAGAACAAAATATTTAATAAGAATATTTCATTCATTCAGATCTAGGATGTGTTATTTTAGTGTTCCCTTTATTTTTTTGAGCAGTGTATATAAGTATATATAAACTACAACTATCTCCCCACTACTGTCACTCCTTTGCGGTATGATAGAAAGAGCTTACTTCCTCTAACAGTACTTGCTTATGAAAATGAAATCATATAAAAAATATCTATATTCAGTACTTGCTTATGAAAATGATATCATAAAAAAAAATCTATATTATCAAAACTATAATTTCACATCTAAAATATTAATCAACTAGCAGTTACCCAGCTCCGGGAACTACACAACCCACAATGCCATGATGTACGAAAATGCGGATGACTCTGCACAGACTTTTCATCCAAAGGAGCAGGCCAACCTGTCCAATCCCTCTACTTATAACTAGAGATGAGCGCCTGAAATTTTTCGGGTTTTGTGTTTTGGTTTTGGGTTCGGTTCCGCGGCCGTGTTTTGGGTTCGACCGCGTTTTGGCAAAACCTCACCGAATTTTTTTTGTCGGATTCGGGTGTGTTTTGGATTCGGGTGTTTTTTTAAAAAAACACTAAAAAACAGCTTAAATCATAGAATTTGGGGGTCATTTTGATCCCATATTATTATTAACCTCAAAAACCATAATTTCCACTCATTTTCAGTCTATTCTGAATACCTCACACCTCACAATATTATTTTTAGTCCTAAAATTTGCACCAAGGTCGCTGGATGACTAAGCTAAGCGACACTAGTGGCCGACACAAACACCTGGCCCATCTAGGAGTGGCACTGCAGTGTCACGCAGGATGTCCCTTCCAAAAAACCCTCCCCAATCAGCACATGACGCAAAGAAAAAAAGAGGCGCAATGAGGTAGCTGACTGTGTGAGTAAGATAAGCGACCCTAGTGGCCGACACAAACACCGGGCCCATTTAGGAGTGGCACTGCAGTGTCACGCAGGATGTCCCTTCCAAAAAACCCTCCCCAATCAGCACATGACGCAAAGAAAAAAAGAGGCGCAATGAGGTAGCTGACTGTGTGAGTAAGATTAGCGACCCTAGTGGCCGACACAAACACCGGGCCCATTTAGGAGTGGCACTGCAGTGTCACGCAGGATGTCCCTTCCAAAAAACCCTCCCCAAACAGCACATGACGCAAAGAAAAATAAAAGAAAAAAGAGGTGCAAGATGGAATTGTCCTTGGGCCCTCCCACCCACCCTTATGTTGTATAAACAAAACAGGACATGCACACTTTAACCAACCCATCATTTCAGTGACAGGGTCTGCCACACGACTGTGACTGATATGACGGGTTGGTTTGGACCCCCCCAAAAAAAGAAGCAATTAATCTCTCCTTGCACAAACTGGCTCTACAGAGGCAAGATGTCCACCTCATCATCACCCTCCGATATATCACCGTGTACATCCCCCTCCTCACAGATTATCAATTCGTCCCCACTGGAATCCACCATCTCAGCTCCCTGTGTACTTTGTGGAGGCAATTGCTGCTGGTCAATGTCTCCGCGGAGGAATTGATTATAATTCATTTTAATGAACATCATCTTCTCCACATTTTCTGGATGTAACCTCGTACGCCGATTGCTGACAAGGTGAGCGGCGGCACTAAACACTCTTTCGGAGTACACACTTGTGGGAGGGCAACTTAGGTAGAATAAAGCCAGTTTGTGCAATGGCCTCCAAATTGCCTCTTTTTCCTGCCAGTATAAGTATGGACTGTGTGACGTGCCTACTTGGATGCGGTCACTCATATAATCCTCCACCATTCTTTCAATGGTGAGAGAATCATATGCAGTGACAGTAGACGACATGTCCGTAATCGTTGTCAGGTCCTTCAGTCCGGACCAGATGTCAGCATCAGCAGTCGCTCCAGACTGCCCTGCATCACCGCCAGCGGGTGGGCTCGGAATTCTGAGCCTTTTCCTCGCACCCCCAGTTGCGGGAGAATGTGAAGGAGGAGATGTTGACAGGTCGCGTTCCGCTTGACTTGACAATTTTCTCACCAGCAGGTCTTTCAACCCCAGCAGACTTGTGTCTGCCGGAAAGAGAGATCCAAGGTAGGCTTTAAATCTAGGATCGAGCACGGTGGCCAAAATGTAGTGCTCTGATTTCAACAGATTGACCACCCGTGAATCCTTGTTAAGCGAATTAAGGGCTCCATCCACAAGTCCCACATGCCTAGCGGAATCGCTCCGTGTTAGCTCCTCCTTCAATGTCTCCAGCTTCTTCTGCAAAAGCCTGATGAGGGGAATGACCTGACTCAGGCTGGCAGTGTCTGAACTGACTTCACGTGTGGCAAGTTCAAAGGGCATCAGAACCTTGCACAACGTTGAAATCATTCTCCACTGCGCTTGAGACAGGTGCATTCCACCTCCTATATCGTGCTCAATTGTATAGGCTTGAATGGCCTTTTGCTGCTCCTCCAACCTCTGAAGCATATAGAGGGTTGAATTCCACCTCGTTACCACTTCTTGCTTCAGATGATGGCAGGGCAGGTTCAGTAGTTTTTGGTGGTGCTCCAGTCTTCTGTACGTGGTGCCTGTACGCCGAAAGTGTCCCGCAATTTTTCTGGCCACCGACAGCATCTCTTGCACGCCCCTGTCGTTTTTTAAATAATTCTGCACCACCAAATTCAAGGTATGTGCAAAACATGGGACGTGCTGGAATTTGCCCATATTTAATGCACACACAATATTGCTGGCGTTGTCCGATGCCACAAATCCACAGGAGAGTCCAATTGGGGTAAGCCATTCCGCGATGATCTTCCTCAGTTGCCGTTAGAGGTTTTCAGCTGTGTGCGTATTCTGGAAACCGGTGATACAAAGCGTAGCCTGCCTAGGAAAGAGTTGGCGTTTGCGAGATGCTGCTACTGGTGCCGCCGCTGCTGTTCTTGCGGCGGGAGTCCATACATCTACCCAGTGGGCTGTCACAGTCATATAGTCCTGACCCTGCCCTGCTCCACTTGTCCACATGTCCGTGGTTAAGTGGACATTGGGTACAACTGCATTTTTTAGGACACTGGTGAGTCTTTTTCTGACGTCCGTGTACATTCTCGGTATCGCCTGCCTAGAGAAGTGGAACCTAGATGGTATTTGGTAACGGGGGCACACTGCCTCAATAAATTGTCTAGTTCCCTGTGAACTAACGGCGGATACCGGACGCACGTCTAACACCAACATAGTTGTCAAGGCCTCAGTTATCCGCTTTGCAGCAGGATGACTGCTGTGATATTTCATCTTCCTCGCAAAGGACTGTTGAACAGTCAATTGCTTACTGGAAGTAGTACAAGTGGGCTTACGACTTCCCCTCTGGGATGACCATCGACTCCCAGCAGCAACAACAGCAGCGCCAGCAGCAGTAGGCGTTACACGTAAGGATGCATCGGAGGAATCCCAGGCAGGAGAGGAATCGTCAGAATTGCCAGTGACATGGCCTGCAGGACTATTGGCATTCCTGGGGAAGGAGGAAATTGACACTGAGGGAGTTGGTGGGGTGGTTTGCGTGAGCTTGGTTACAAGAGGAAGGGATTGCTTCCGCTGTCACCCAAAGTTTTTGAACTTGTCACTGTCTTATTATGAATGCGCTGCAGGTGACGTATAAGGGAGGATGTTCCGAGGTGGTTAACGTCCTTACCCCTACTTATTACAGCTTGACAAAGGGAACACACGGCTTGACACCTGTTGTCCGCATTTCTGTTGAAATACCTCCACACCGAAGAGCTGATTTTTTTGGTATTTTCACCTGGCATGTCAACGGCCATATTCCTCCCACCGACAACAGGTGTCTCCCCGGGTGCCTGACTTAAACAAACCACCTCACCATCAGAATCCTCCTGGTCAATTTCCTCCCCAGCGCCAGCAACACCCATATCCTCCTCATCCTGGTGTACTTCAACACTGACATCTTCAATCTGACTATCAGGAACTGGACTGCGGGTGCTCCTTCCAGCACTTGCAGGCGGCGTGCAAATGGTGGAAGGCGCATGCTCTTCACGTCCAGTGTTGGGAAGGTCAGGCATCGCAACCGACACAATTGGACTCTCCTTGTGGATTTGGGATTTCGAAGAATGCACAGTTCTTTGCTGTGCTTTTGCCAGCTTGAGTCTTTTCATTTTTCTAGCGAGAGGCTGAGTGCTTCCATCCTCATGTGAAGCTGAACCACTAGCCATGAACATAGGCCAGGGCCTCAGCCGTTCCTTGCCACTCCGTGTGGTAAATGGCATATTGGCAAGTTTACGCTTCTCCTCCGACAATTTTATTTTAGGTTTTGGAGTCCTTTTTTTACTGATATTTGGTGTTTTGGATTTGACATGCTCTGTACTATGACATTGGGCATCGGCCTTGGCAGACGACGTTGCTGGCATTTCATCGTCTCGGCCATGACTAGTGGCAGCAGCTTCAGCACGAGGTGGAAGTGGATCTTGATCTTTCCCTAATTTTGGAACCTCAACATTTTTGTTCTCCATTTTTTAATAGGCACAACTAAAAGGCACCTCAGGTAAACAATGGAGATGGATGGATACTAGTATACAATTATGGACGGACTGCCGAGTGCCGACACAGAGGTAGCCACAGCCGTGAACTACCGTACTGTACTGTGTCTGCTGCTAATATAGACTGGTTGATAAAGAGATGTCGTAGTATGTATGTATGAAGAAGAAAGAAAAAAAAACCACGGTTAGGTGGTATACAATTATGGACGGACTGCCGAGTGCCGACACAGAGGTAGCCACAGCCGTGAACTACCGTACTGTACTGTGTCTGCTGCTAATATAGACTGGTTGATAAAGAGATGTCGTAGTATGTATGTATGAAGAAGAAAGAAAAAAAAACCACGGGTAGGTGGTATACAATTATGGACGGACTGCCGAGTGCCGACACAGAGGTAGCCACAGCCGTGAACTACCGTACTGTACTGTGTCTGCTGCTAATATAGACTGGTTGATAAAGAGATGTCGTAGTATGTATGTATAAAGAAGAAAGAAAAAAAAACCACGGTTAGGTGGTATACAATTATGAACGGACTGCCGAGTGCCGACACAGAGGTAGCCACAGCCGTGAACTACCGTACTGTACTGTGTCTGCTGCTAATATAGACTGGTTGATAAAGAGATGTCGTAGTATGTATGTATGAAGAAGAAAGAAAAAAAAACCACGGTTAGGTGGTATACAATTATGGACGGACTGCCGAGTGCCGACACAGAGGTAGCCACAGCCGTGAACTACCGTACTGTACTGTGTCTGCTGCTAATATAGACTGGTTGATAAAGAGATGTCGTAGTATGTATGTATGAAGAAGAAAGAAAAAAAACCACGGTTAGGTGGTATACAATTATGGACGGACTGCCGAGTGCCGACACAGAGGTAGCCACAGCCGTGAACTACCGTACTGTACTGTGTCTGCTGCTAATATAGACTGGTTGATAAAGAGATGTCGTAGTATGTATGTATGAAGAAGAAAGAAAAAAAAACCACGGGTAGGTGGTATACAATTATGGACGGACTGCCGAGTGCCGACACAGAGGTAGCCACAGCCGTGAACTACCGTACTGTACTGTGTCTGCTGCTAATATAGACTGGTTGATAAAGAGATGTCGTAGTATGTATGTATAAAGAAGAAAGAAAAAAAAACCACGGTTAGGTGGTATACAATTATGGACGGACTGCCGAGTGCCGACACAGAGGTAGCCACAGCCGTGAACTACCGTACTGTACTGTGTCTGCTGCTAATATAGACTGGTTGATAAAGAGATGTAGTAGTATGTATGTATAAAGAAGAAAGAAAAAAAAACCACGGGTAGGTGGTATACAATTATGGACGGACTGCCGAGTGCCGACACAGAGGTAGCCACAGCCGTGAACTACCGTACTGTACTGTGTCTGCTGCTAATATAGACTGGTTGATAAAGAGATGTCGTAGTATGTATGTATAAAGAAGAAAGAAAAAAAAACCACGGTTAGGTGGTATACAATTATGGACGGACTGCCGAGTGCCGACACAGAGGTAGCCACAGCCGTGAACTACCGTACTGTACTGTGTCTGCTGCTAATATAGACTGGTTGATAAAGAGATGTCGTAGTATGTATGTATGAAGAAGAAAGAAAAAAAAACCACGGTTAGGTGGTATACAATTATGGACGGACTGCCGAGTGCCGACACAGAGGTAGCCACAGCCGTGAACTACCGTACTGTACTGTGTCTGCTGCTAATATAGACTGGTTGATAAAGAGATGTCGTAGTATGTATGTATAAAGAAGAAAGAAAAAAAAAACACGGTTAGGTGGTATACAATTATGGACGGACTGCCGAGTGCCGACACAGAGGTAGCCACAGCCGTGAACTACCGTACTGTACTGTGTCTGCTGCTAATATAGACTGGTTGATAAAGAGATGTAGTAGTATGTATGTATAAAGAAGAAAGAAAAAAAAAACCACGGGCAGGTGGTATACAATTATGGATGGACTGCCGAGTGCCGACACAGAGGTAGCTACAGCCGTGAACTACCGTACTGTGTCTGCTGCGACTGGATGATAAATAATGATATAAAAAATATATATATATCACTACTGCAGCCGGACAGGTATATATATTATATAATGACGGACCTGCTGGACACTGTCTGTCAGCAGAATGAGTTTTTTATAGAATAAAAAAAAAAACACCACACAAGTGAAGTCACACGACGAGTGTTTAACTTTTTCAGGCAATCACAATATAGTATACTACTAACTATACTGGTGGTCAGTGTGGTCAGGTCACTGGTCAGTCACACTGGCAGTGGCACTCCTGCAGCAAAAGTGTGCAGTGCACTGTTTAATTTTAATATAATATGTACTCCTGGCTCCTGCTATAACCTATAACTGGCACTGCAGTGCTCCCCAGTCTCCCCCACAATTATAAGCTGTGTGAGCTGAGCACAGTCAGATATATAATATATACATAGATGATGCAGCACACTGGGCTGAGCAGTGCACACAGATATGGTATGTGACTGTCTTGTACTCCTGGCTCCTGCTATAACCTATAACTGGCACTGCAGTGCTCCCCAGTCTCCCCCACAATTATAAGCTGTGTGAGCTGAGCACAGTCAGATATATAATATATACATAGATGATGCAGGCATGCAGCACACTGGGCTGAGCAGTGCACACAGATATGGTATGTGACTGAGTCACTGTGTGTACCGTTTTTTTCAGGCAGAGAACGGATATATTAAATAAAACAACTGCACTGCTGGTGGTCACTGTGGTCAGTCACTAAACTCTGCACTCTCTTCTACAGTATCAGCCTCAGGTCAATCTCTCTCTCTCTCTCCTAATCTAAATGGAGAGGACGCCAGCCACGTCCTCTCCCTATCAATCTCAATGCACGTGTGAAAATGGCGGCGACGCGCGGCTCCTTATATAGAATCCGAGTCTCGCGAGAATCCGACAGCGTCATGATGACGTTCGGGCGCGCTCGGGTTAACCGAGCAAGGCGGGAAGATCCGAGTCGCTCGGACCCGTGAAAAAAAACATGAAGTTCGTGCGGGTTCGGATTCAGAGAAACCGAACCCGCTCATCTCTTCTTATAACTACCTTACAGAGGAGACATCACAGTGCTTTCCTCTGTACATAGTGCGCTTCTTTTAAAATTAGGGCAAATCCAGATAAAGCATGCACATTGTTATCAGGAGAATCAATGCGGGAACACCAGGGCCATAACTAGGGGTGTGCGAGCTGTGCTGCCGCACAGCACTAGGCCTTGAGGGGGGCACCCTCACTGAATATGGCATGTAGGGGTATCTGGAATGGCACCCTGCAGCTATTAGCACAATTGCATACCTGAGTGCAGTGCGCTTAAAGGTGATTCAAAAGTCGCAGTACACCCTTTTGTTTCAAAAACTGTGCAGGAAATGGGAAAACTGAATACTCCAGTAAGGTATGGGTGTGGTGGGCTATCTTTTAGGGTATGTACCGAACATGGGCGCCATCTTGAAATTGGCCATCTTAAATCTAAGTCAGTTTTTTTTAAATGGAAAGTGGGTCCTGTAACATGCCAATTGCTGCAAACAGAGTTAAAATAGCAGTTATGGTTCAAAAGTTACAACACTTTTTTGTTGTTGCAGGAACTGAAGATGGCTTTGACAAAAGAGGAGAGATTTGAGGTCATTCTGATGTCTGGAGAACAAAGTTTCCGTGTCATAGCTGCAGATTTTAACAACCGACACCCAGAAAGACCTCCAATTTCACATAACACTGTCAGGTGCCTTCATCCTTCATGAAGAGCCAAAACCATTGTTCGAAGTTGTCTCGTCAGTAGCACTTTTTGGACGACCACTCCGTGACTTGTCAGTCACAGTCACAGTTTCTCAGAATTTGGAAATTTGTCTTTATTTAGCACAGAATTACTGGGCTTTACTGTACACTGTGATTTAGAGTGGAGCCATGATGTAGCCTGTTAACCTGTTTGCATATTTAAAATGTACTCTTCTGTAGATTCTGCGTCTTCTAGCTAGATCTACTCTTGACTCTAAAAGAGACCAAGCATGCGCTAGGAGGGTTCAGTGTGATTTACCGATGAACACAATACGGACGGTCATAATCCCGACAGCCATTGACCTACAGTGAAAATACTGACATGGTCAGAATATCGACATTCATTATGCCGACATGTTCAAAATGCCGAAATAGTCAGAATACCAACATTTGAAATGTCGACATGTCAAAATGCTGATGTTGTTTATTTTTGGGTGTCAATGTCGACACCGTATAAGTGTGCCGCGTCCCCTCGCATGGCTCGCTGCTATTATATTCCCCCTCCACGTCCACTGGGATGGTAAAGTATGAACATGTCTATTTTGGGGGAAAAAATCTTTAAAAACGCATGTTGGCATTTTGACTATGTCTGCATAATGGATGTCGGTATTTTGACTGTGATGGTATTTTGACTGTAGGTCAACGGCTGTCTGATTATGTGTCCGTCGGTAAATCAACTGCTACCCATGCTTGGATGGTAGTGGCAGTAACAGCTTGATGACACACGCCAGGACTAGGCTGTAGCAGGAAACAGCTGTAAATATTATATGTACAAACTGCTGCCTGCTTTCCTGTGCAGAGCAGACAGTAAATAAAAGTGAAATTCAGAACAAGATGTTCCATAATAGGAAAATACATAAAGCCCCATTCAGGGCCGGGGACTGAAAATATTCAAGGGGCTATACTGAGTAGAGGAGAAGCTACGACCAGAGATGTGTGGTTGTGGCCAGAGCTACGTGCGTGTGTCCACCCAGGTACACTATCAGCCCCAATGTCTCCCTAATACATAAATATAGAAAAATTTCATAATTTTATGAGAATACTAGAAATAAATTTTTTGCAATTAGGATCATTGGCTGACTGTGGACAGCTAGGCCATACTTCCCAACATTTGACCTTGAGTTGAGGCAGGGCCGT
Source organism: Pseudophryne corroboree (assembly GCF_028390025.1). Classification (NCBI taxonomy): domain Eukaryota; kingdom Metazoa; phylum Chordata; class Amphibia; order Anura; family Myobatrachidae; genus Pseudophryne; species Pseudophryne corroboree. The sequence goes on along the minus strand of NC_086448.1, from coordinate 338,563,187 downwards.
TTCTTGGGGAGCGCGTGCTGCGCAACCGCATAGGGCGCCCGCCGAGGCACTGACTGTGGCTCCCTGCTTCCCCCTCCTCCCCCTTCCCGAGTACCCCGCTGGGGGGGGGGGGGGGGGCGGTGTTTCGCAGAATGACGTGGTTGCGTTGTGCCGTCACGACGCAACCACATCATTCCACGAAACTCCTCCCTCCCATGCGGAGAACTGAGGAGGAGGAGGGGGAGCCAAGTTACGAAGAGAAGAGGGAGAAGCGGCTGGCGTGAGGAACGACTGAGGAGGCAGGCCGAAGAGCGTGAATCACCTCTGTAAGTATACTCTCTCTCTCTCTCTCTGTCTTTCTCAATCTCTCACTCTGACTGCCATAATGTGTAAAATGGGGACGCCTGCCGTAATGTGTAAAATGGGGACTTTTGCCTGCCGTAATGTGTAAAATGAGGACTCTTGCCTGCCGTAATGTGTAAAATGGGGACTCTTGCCTGCCTCAGTGTGTAAAATGGGGACACTTACCTGCCGTAGTGTGAAAAATGGGGACACTTGCCTGCCGTAATGTGTAAAATGGGGACTCTTGCCTGCCATAATGTGTAAAATGGGGACTCTTGCCTGCCGTAATGTGTAAAGTGGGGACTCTTGCCTGCGATAATGTGGGGATTTAATGTATCAAGGGCATTGTGGTGCAGGGGGCATTACTGTGTGGGGCTTAATATGGTAGAATTTTTTTTTCCCTATGGTGGCCGTGATCTGTTAGAGCAGGGTCAAAAACTGGGGTGCGAGGTAGTCTTTTCAGACGAGGCCATGCCCATTTAAATGAGGCCACGCTCCCTTGTCAGTTTTTTTTTTATCTAGGTGGGGGGGGGGCGCAATTTTTTTTTATGTCACGGGGGGGCACATTTTTACATCTCGCACTGGGAGCCAAATTGGCTAGAAACATTCCTGAGTGGAGAGGGTGTGACCCTGCAGCGCACCCCTGCTGTATGTCACTACCAGAGATGCTGGGATTCCCCCAGGCTCTTCCCGCACACTGAACAGATGCCTTTGTGCAGAGCAGCAAAGAGACTGAATGCTCCTGCTTCCTCCAAAATTTCTTCTTGTAGGCTTGTCATGGGAAGGTTGTGGAAGTGTAGCTAATGCTCTGCTATTCATGTCTACAGGGAATAGAGGCCTATTTTTCTGGAGGGCTGGTGCTTCCCACTTACAGACCCACAGATCTTTGCATTAGCCATGTGGAAAGTTGCAATAGCATAAGGTAGTAAAGCTAGCTTCTGCGGCTACTTGCAAATACAGCCACTTAGCATCTGGCTCCAAATCAGCTCCAGTAATTCTATAATTGGCAAATATCAAGTTTTGCAAATCTAAAATTAATATTTTCTTTCCTGAAAATATGACACTTACTTTTTTATATTAGCAAGAAAGTGACAGATGGACGGTGTTAGAAAACCTGTCACCAGGTTTGTTTTTTTCTTAACTACATTTGGCCTTATTTAGGACCCAATGGACCTGTGGCATATAGCGCAAAGTACCAATGTTTGGCAGTTAGCACATGTGCAGTACTGGTCTGCGAGGGCGGATGCAGGGCTACATCAGGCTGACTGACAGTGTGATGCCATTTGGGCGTGGAAAGAGGGCGATCACGGCCTCCGTTTCTCAAAATGGAGGCGTGTCATCAGCATTGTGGGGGAGGAATGATGCCAGAACCCGTAGCACCTGCAGCGGCTGGCTTGTGCAAAAGCATGTGTCACACAGCCGACAGTGGCCCTCATTCCGAGTTGATCGCTCGCTAGTTGCTTTTATCAGCAGTGCAAACGCTAGGCCGCCGCCCTCTGGGAGTGTATCTTAGCTTAGCAGAAGTGCGAACGAAAGATTAGCAGAACTGCACAAAAATTTTTCATGCAGTTTCAGAGTGGCTCCAAACCTACTCCTACCTTGCGATCACTTCAGTCAGTTTAGTTCCTGCTTTGACGTCACATACACGCCCTGCGTTCGGATAGCCACTCCCCCGTTTCCCCAGGCACGCCTGCGTTATCTTCTGAAACGCGTGAGTTTTTTAGCACACTCCCGGAAAATGGTCAGTTACCTCCCAGAAACGCCCCATTCATGTCAATCACTCACCGATCTGCCGAGCGACTGAAAAGAGTCGCTCGACCTTGTGTAAAAATGCATAGTTTTGTGTGAAAGTACTTCGCGCGTGCGTACTGTGGCCTGTATGCATGCGCAGAACAGCCGATTTTTAGCCTGATAGCTGTGCTGTGAACAACGGCAGCTAGCGATCAACTCGGAATGAGGGCCAGTGTCTGAGATGATCCGATACTGCGTCCTAGGATGCAGCACTGATCAGTAATGCAGAAGGAGGTGTAATGCTTGCTGCTGCATTTGCATATTAGTGCTATCGCTACTGATTCTATGGAAGCCGCAGTGATAGCACCTCTGTCCACATCTAAATCATGCCCATTGTGCCTTGTATAAAGGAAAAGAAAGGTAACAAGCTGACAGAAACAAGCACTTTAGTCTGACAGTCTCAATCAACTTCTACTGTAAGTCAAGATGTCAGACTATTCTCAACTAATGTGCAGCATCACAGTGGTTTATTTTACATACTATATACTGTAATGCCTGAATTAGAGTTAAAAGTACATTTATGTCTTTTGCATTCACATAAAAAGTGGCTACACATGCATTTCTGCAAATGTATTCTTATTTGCACACTTTTTTAAAATACTTTATTTATGGGACAGACCAAGTTCAAATAAATGGGTACAGTAGTATATTAGTACATGAATAATGTAAGGTACATACAGATGTGTCCTCATACATCTAACCTCAATACACCACACAATGAGAGATGCCTGGCGTAAGTGAGCTGACAGGTCCCAAGAGACTCTGCTAGAATCGGGCATCTTTTATGACTAGAAGGCACCAGGAGACTGTGCTGATGAATTTGATATGCAACACTTGTATTATGTGTGTGCGACTGAATCTGTACAATATATGAAGCACAAACGAGCTTGATATGGAAAAAAGTCATGGCTACAGCATCGTAACACTTTATATGCAGATTCCGAGACTCAGATATACAGTTTCACATATCAAAGCATCCCGTCGAACCTAGGATGCATTCTTGGCAAAAAAAAAGACGCCCAATGCTGGCAAAGACCTGGCGTGCTAAAAGGGGCTGTTTGGTGCGATTGCAGCAAAGATGTATGAGGACACATCTGTACATTGACATAAATTACAAGCAATAGAAAACATGGTGGTGTCTGACAAAGCAGAAGTACATACAGTAAGTCCCAGAAGTTTTTATTGATCCATTGTAATGTGATGGAAGAAAGACAAGAGACAAGGGTGGCAGAGTGCATAGCAAAGCTTGGGATAGGAAAAAAGAGGGAAAGAAGAAACATTGGTGGATGAAAGAAGATCAAGCGGGTTACTGTGGTGTAAAGTTGAAGACAAAATATGAAAAGAAAGTGATAAAGAGTGAAGGAGGGGTGTTCATGACCAGCAGCGTAACAGGGCTCTGAAGCACCCATTAATGGGCCAGCCCCCTAAGCGCATGACACCATGAAGATGCCTAGAGGGGGCTAGCTGCTAGCACCAGAAAGTGCAGCAGTGCCCGGAACTACTGAGCGGCTGCAAGGTACCCGTCTAAAGCATCCAAGGCACACTGCTAGCCAGAAACAAGGGTCTCGGGGCATTGATGTGATGAATAGGTATTAATTACCCAGGCCGGGGCTTGATGGACAGGGCCAGTAGTACCCCCCCCCCCCCCCTTAAGGTAATACTTACCTTATTCTAGGAAGTGGGTTCCTCCTCCTGTGCTGTACCATCTTTCCAGTGATATCTTCAGCAAGATGGTACTGCACAATTAAAACAAAGTTCTGGCACTGTGCACATTCTCGCACACCCCTAGTCACAGCCTGTTCTCTAGTGCACATGCACCATCTTCCAGAATATTACTAGGAAGATGGCGCCGGACCAAGTGAGGCAAGATCCCTGGATCTGCACACCACCCCCTCTGTGGAATTGCTTTTTAACTGATTTTTTTTTCACAGGAGATGTGTGATTAGGCCATGCCTCCTGTATCCGGGCCTGGTACCAGTCTCTATGATCCTGCACACTGGAATAGAATACTGTGAAGCAAAACGAAGCAGGTGGCTAAAACACACAAAGACAGAATGCTGGGAAGCAGTACTGAACCAGGAGCCAGGGTACTGATCCTCTCAGGAAGATGTTGTTCTGGCAATGTGCTGGTCGCACTTCCTGGTTCAAATAGGGTGCCCTAGGGCCTTAAAAGCTGGGTGGATCATGTGACTGGAGTTGCTGAGAGCTGGTTTGGTAGCATTGATCAGGTGAAGAACAGTGGCCACTGCCGGTAAGAGAATACCAACCACATTTACACATAAGTGACTAAACAATTTAGAGATGCAACAGGTGGCCAGTGGGGACACAGATGGATGCAAAATGACACCACTGAACCTAGTAACAGGGACTCAGACTCCAGTGTCTGACAAGGGGAGATTATACTATAATATCTATGGATGCCATGTCTATAATTAAAATAGGGTGAGCTGCATGTGCAACTTTCAATTTTTCAGAAAAACGATGAGTGCAGAGATGCAGCTACCATCATCAACGCGGAAACCAGGACCAGGCCAATGGGTTGCAAGAAGATACTACCCCTAAAAGGAGTATCTTAAAGATGAAATCATAATTAGGGACACCTATGAACTTAAACGTTAATGCCCATAAATGCTTCTCCTAGTGCAAGTGGGCGTAAGTTTGACACGCTGTATTACTTTCTAAATACAGTATGGACACAACATGCAAGGTGCATTAGGTTTTATGGTTCTAATAGACTTTGTGAGTCGAGCCTACATTATTTGTCACAAGGCATATAAATCTAAATAACTAAGTCTGAGGTGACAATTGTGGCTTAACAATTAGACTATAAAAATGTACCTGTCTGAAGAATTCTTCTAGCAGTGACATGGTCCACCGATGATGGAGGTCCCAGTTCTTTGCTGGATGGCTTATGTCTGCTGTGTGTAGCAACAGGGATAAGGCTTTTGGCTTGTCAATCCTGAAAATTTAAATAAGTGAATGAGTTAATTTTTAGTAACCAGAAATTAAAGAAAAATAGTTTTTGATAAAAGGTCTTAAAGTACATCTGCACAATGGGGGGGTCATTCCGAGTTGTTCGCTCGTTGACGATTTTCGCAACGGAGCGTTTAAGGTGAAAATGCGCATGCGCATGATACGCAGTGCGCATGCGCTAAGTATTTTAGCACAAAACCTAGTAGATTTACTCACGTCTGAACAAAGAATTTCCATTGTTGAAGTGATCGGAGTGTAATTGACAGGAAGTGGGTGTTTCTGGGCGGAAACTGACCGTTTTCTGGGAGTGTGCGGAAAAACGCAGGTGTGCCAGGATAAAACGCGGGAGTGTCTGAAGAAATGGGGGAGTGGCTGGCCGAACTCAGGGCGTGTTTGTGATGTCAAACCAGGAACGAAACGGGCTGAGCTGATCACAGTGTAGGAGTAAGTCTTGAGCTACTCAGAAACTGCTAAGAATTTTCTATTCGCAATTCTGCTAATCTTTCGTTCGCAATTCTGCTAAGCTAAGATATACTCCCAGAGGGCGGCGGCCTAGCGTGTGCAATGCTGCTAAAATCTGCTAGCGAGCGAACAACTCGGAATGACCCCCAATATACACATGCAGATAGTGTTCCCGCATGGAGGCCTCTGTTTGCTACCACTGTTAAACAAAAGTTTAACTATTTTTTATTTTTGTTTAATGGGACACACTAAGAGGCATATTCATCACGGAAAAACTGTGCAGTGAGAATTTTTAGTTTTCCATTCAATTTACAATTCTCATTGTATTCTCTCACAATTCTTTAATGATTCATCATGCCACCAAGAGAAAATTATAACTTTCGAAAAACTGGGCTTTTTGAGAAGACTGTTTTTCGAACAGTGATAATTTTCCCCACTGGTTGCTGGGGTGCCCAGCTGCAGAAAGGGCAGCACCTCCACCCAGACCACCATCAGCACCCTAAATAGCACCCCCCTCCTCCACATCATATTGCCGGGGCCTGTCCAGCATAAGAGTTGTGCAGCCGCGACCCCCCCCTCCCCACACACACACACACGCCGCCCCCCCTTCACTGTGGCATTGCTTCGCTGGGGGCTGCCTGGCAGTGAAATTTATCACGGGGGGTCTGGGGGGATCGCCCCCCATGCAGGCATGTTATTTGTGGACGCGCCCCAGCACTGGTTGATTATCGCAGCCGCGACTGCCCCCCGCCCCCACTCACGGCACCATGATGACACCCCCCCCAGGTCAGCAGCCGAAGACAGCTGGAGCAGCGTGGCCCACTCACCCCCTGCCAGGACTTTCAAGTCCATGTGTGCGGCTGTAAAGGGAGGTGAGCCATCAGCCACGGACCTCTCACTCCCCTGCCGGCTCCTTATCGCCGGGGCTGCCAGGTCACGCGGCAGCTTATGGAGAGATTCTGGGGATGTTTGCCATCTCAGGATGGCGAACAGTATCATGATCAAACTCCAAAAAAAATGCTTTTTCTCTAGCATTCATAAGGGATATCGGGGACAGATTAGTACAATGGGGTATATATCAATGCTCAATATCATGTGAGCAGTGTAGTCAGTGATCACAAAATGCTAATAACAATGTGGGGGAGAGTTCAGAGCCCTCCAGGCTGGGGACTATCAAAACTATAATGTCTGATGCACTTCTATCAGATACCCCTACACAGGGTACTGAACCCCTGATATTGGCTATTCGGGATGTTAAAGCTACCCCTGGAGGATGCTAATAATCAGCAGTCATTTTTCCTCCCACAAGACAAACTGACAGTCACATTTCCTGACTCCAAGGAGTTGGATGATTTATTTAATCCAGATAAAAAATATCAGGTGTCCAAACGGCTTTTGCATACATTCCCCTTTGCCCCTGAAGGCAGGAAATGCTGGGAAGAATCTCCAGCTGTAGACATGTCAGTCTCTCGCCTTTCTAAAAAGGCGGTACTTCCTGCTCTGGGCTCCTTTACGGTAAAGGACGCGGCAGATAGGAAAATTGACACCACTCTGAAATCTATGGGGGTAAATTCCAAGTTGATCGCAGCAGGTTATTTTTTAGCAGTTGGGCAAAACCATGTGCACTGCAGGGGAGGCAGATATAACGTGCAGAAAGAGTAAGATTTGGGTGGGTTATTTTATTTCTGTGCAGGGTAAATACTGGCTGCTTTATTTTCACACTGCAAATTAGATTGCAGATTGAACACACCACACCCAAATCTAACTCTCTCTGCACATGTTAAATCTGCCTCCCCTGCAGTGCACATGGTTTTGCCCAACTGCTAACAAAATTCCTGATGCGATCACTTTGAATTTACCCCCATTATACACTGCTGCAGGTGTAGCTCAAAGACCGGTCATTGCAGGTTGCTGGATGACACGTGCCATTCATTCCTGGGCTACTCAAATGACCTTAGTTACTACTGTAACTTTCCTAAAACACATTCAGGTCACGGCTAAGGTCCTCTGTGACTCCCTTAAAGAGATTGGCAATATTAATGCTGGGACCACTGCTATGGCTGTGTCTGCACGAAGAGCCATATGGTTGCGTCAGTGGATTGCAGACGCTGACTGCAAATGTAATGTGGAATCTCTTCCCTTCACAGGTGACTGGCTCTTTGGAGGTGAGTTGGATGCATGGATCTCCAAAGCTACTGCTGGGAAATCCATGTTTCTCCCTTCGGGGGCTCTGCCTGCAGAATTACCTACCCGGGCCCATCTACTCAGTCCTTTTGGTCTTCCAGATTCCGATCTAGGGCCAGGGGGGCCTCCAACGCAGCTAGAGGCACCAGAGGTAAACTTAAGAAACCAGCCGTTACCGGCTCCCAGGAACAGAGCACCAGTTCAGCTTCCACAAAGGCTTTGGCATGACTGTGCCCACCCACCCTGAGGGGCTCTCATGGTGGGGGCTCGGTTACCTCACTACAGCCACATCTGGAACAGTTCCTGCCAAGATGCTTGGGTAAGGGAACTTATCTCTCAGAGTTACAAGCTGGAGTTCGACGGTGCTCCTCCCCAACGATTTTTCAAATCAGGCTTACCAGCTTTGGAAAATATGCGTGGTACGCTACTACTGGCCATAAACAAGTTGGTCTGGTCCCAGATCATTGTTCCAGTACCCCTGCAACAACAAGGACAAGGTTACTACTCCAGTCTGTTCGTGGTACCAAAACCAGACGGGTCTGTGAGACCCATTCTGAATCTGAAGTCCTTGAATCCTTACCTGAAGGTTCTCAAATTCAAGATGGAATCTTTGAGAGCAGTGATCGTGGGCCTGGAGCAACAGGAATTCCTAGTATCCCTAGATATCAAGGACACTTACCTCCATATCTCCATTTGGCCTCCTCATCAGGCCTATTTGCGGTTCGCCCTACTGAACGATCACTACCAGTTTCAGGCATTACCCTTTGGCCTGTCTACAGCTCCGAGGGTGTTCACGAAGGTGATGGCGGAAATTATGTTTCAGCTCAAGGTCCAGGGGGTCAAAGTAATTCCATACCTGGAAGACCTCCTGATAAAAACGAGTTCAAGGGAGCTTCTATTGCTCCACATAGATCGCACTAACCAACTTCTAACTCACCACGGATGGGTCCTCAATCTGCAGAAGTCCCAACTGGAGCCGTCTCAGCAGATCCTGTTTCTGGGAATGCTACTGGATACGGTAGCACAGAAAGTGTTCCTCCTAGAGGACAAAGTGAGAACACTTCAAGAAATGGTTCGCATGGTTCTCCGACCTGCTCGAGTAGCCATTCATCTTTGCATAAAATTGTTGGGAAAGTTGGTGGCCTCGTACGAGGCGATACAGTTTGGAAGGTTTCATGCCAGACCTTTCCAATTGGACATCCTGAACAAGTGGTCCGGTTCCCATCTTCAGATGCACCGGATGATTCGGCTGTCACCCCAGGCCAGGATTTCACTCATGTGGTGGCTACAGTCTTCCAACTTGCTAGAAGGTCGACGCTTTGGGATTCAGGATTGGATCCTCCTTATGACGGACGCGAGTTTGAGAGGATGGGGAGCTGTTACCCAGGGGGCGCAGTTCCAGGCAGGTGGTCTGCCCAGGAGGCCCTACTTCCAATCAACATCCTGGAACTTCGGGCCATCTACAATGCTCTGATTCAGACCTCCCCTATGCTCCGGGAATGGGCGATCCAGGTTCAGTTGGACAACGCCACGGCTGTGGCGTACATCAATCGTCAAGGAGGGACAAAAAGCAGAGCTTGCATGCGAGAAGTGTCAAGTATAATCTTCTGGGCAGAAAGACATGCAAGAGCACTGTCCACAATCTTCATTCCGGGAATGGACAACTGGGAAACGGACTTCCTGAGTCGCCACAGGAGTGGGGACTACACCCTCAGGTGTTTCAACAGGTGATCGACAGGTGGGGCTGCCCACAGATCGACATGATGGCCTCTCTCCTCAACAAGAAGCTTTGCTGCTAGTGCTCGCAAACCAGGGACTCTCAGGCAAGCTCAGTGGATGCGCTGACGTTGCCTTGGCCTTACCAGCTGGTCTACCTATTTCCTCTGATTCTGTTGATCCCAAGGGTGCTCAAGCGGATCAGGCATCAAGGAGTGCAAGCAATCTTGATTGCCCCGGATTGGTACACGGCTCTTCTGGACATGTCCGTAGTGGACCCTTGGCCTCTACCGCTAAGAAGAGATCTTCTTCAGCAAGGACCGTTCGTCTACCCGGAATTACGGCGGCTTTGTTTGACGGCATGGAAGTTGAGCGGAACATTCTAGCTCACAAAGGACTTTCCAAAAAGGTCATTGCTACTATGGTGCAAGCCAGAAAACCTGTGACGTCAAAACACTATCATCATATCTGGCAGAGATATGTCTCTTGGTGCGAGGAACGCACATATCCATCTGCAGAATTTCACTTGGGAAGATTCCTTCATTTACTGCAGACTGGAGTGGATAAAGGCTTACTTCTTGGATCCCTTAAGGCCCAGATTTCAGCTCTTTCAGTCTTCTTCCAGAAGAAGTTGTCTATCCTGCCAGAAGTGCAGACCTTTTTGCAAGGGGTGCTTCACATACAACCTCCATTTGTGCCGCCTATGGCACCTTGGGATTTGGATGTGGTGTTACGCTTTCTACAGTCCTCCTGGTTTGAACCTCTAAAGACGGTAGAAGACAAGTACCTCACGCGGAAGACGGTGATGTTACTGGCCCTGGCTTCTGCTAGACGTGTCTCTGAATTGGGGGCCTTATCGTGTAAAAGTCCCTACTTGGTCTTTTACGGGAACAGAGCGGAGCTCCGGACTAGACAGCAGTTCCAGCCAAAAGTGGTCTCTGCGTTTCACTTGAATCAACCTATTGTGCTTCCGTTCAGTTCCGGCACTTCTGCTCCTCCGGAGGCATTGGATGCAGTGTGAGCCTTGAAACTCTACGTCAAGAGGACGGCTCGGATCAGAAAAACGGATTCCTTGATCGTGCTGTATAATGTGCAGAAAAAGGGTTGCCCTGCCTCAAAGCAGTCTATTGCACGTTGGATTCGGCTTACTATCCAACAAGCCTATGTGTCAGCAGCCTTACCTGTTCCACAGTCTCTGAAGGCCCACTCTACAAGATCAGTGGGGTCTTCCTGGGCGGCTGCCCATGGAGTCTCGGCCATGCAACTATGCCGAGCTGCTACCTGGTCGTGGAAGAACAACTTTGTGAAGTTCTACAAGTTTGATACCCTGGCCAAAGAGGATATCCAGTTTGGGCAGGCGGTGCTGCAGATGTCTCCGCACGTTCCCGCACGTTCTGGAAGCTTTGGGACATCCCCATCGTACTAATCTGTCCTCAATATCCCTTATGGATGCTAGAGAAAATAGGATTTTAAATACCTACCGGTAAATCCTTCTCGTAGTCCATAAGGGATATTGGGCGCCCGCCTCTGTGCGGAGACTTTTTGCAGGTTCTCTGTTATGTGTTACCTGTTCAGCTGTTGCTGTTCTTGTTGCCAGCCGTTGCTGGCCCAGTTATGTTATGGTGTGCTGATGTGTAAATCTCACCACACTTGTTGTTCTGTTTCTTCTCTCAAGTATGTAATTCTCCTTCGGACACTGTTTTACCTATAACTGACCTGTAGGAGGAGGCATAGAGGGGAGAAGCCAGCACACCCAGTTGAAGAAATTTAAAGTGCACTGGCTCCTATGGACCATCTATACCCCATCGTACTAATCTGTCCCCAATATCCCTTATGGACTACGAGAAAAGGATTTACCAGTAGGTATTTAAAATCCTATTTTTGGGGTTTGATTAATGTCACAATTTCTACATCTCCTGCGGAGTGTACAAATTGTGACATTTACTGTAAGTGATGATGAATATGTCCCTAGGTCTGCTTGATGCCAACAAAATTCCTTTAAAATCCACACTGGTACACAACCTGCCCTGCAGCAATAAAGTCTGCTCTACAGAAGAGTGCACTCTAGACAGAAGGATATGTTCGTTACCACAGATAACGTTACAACAGACAATCATTTTACCCTGTGTTTTCCAATATACATTAAATATATGGCTCCCTGTATAAGAAAAGTATACCTCGTCTGAGGTTAGGGAGCAAGAAAGTAGCTACTGTGCATAGAAGCCATTCCAGACTTTTCAACTAATTAATCTACACTGCTGTTTGATGCATTGCAATGTACATTTTTGTTGCATTTTGTTTCATATACTTAGGCCATGAGTTGACCATGACCTATTCTACTTCACTCATATCCCATCACATCAGTGTTTGTTGTGTTATTAACTTTTAATCTGCTTAGTTACTTTGTACATCCCTATTTTATTCTTCTCAATTTAGTAATTACTAGCTGGAGTACCCGGCGTTGCCCGGGATTTTAAGAATGTTTGTTTACATAAATTAATTTAAATATTAAACGAACAGTATAAATAACATAGTATAAAAAAAACATGTAAAATGTTATACACATCAATAAAATGAAAACCCAATTTAAAAATAGCACATCACATTATGTATCTCCTGATATACTCTGTGCTGCTGGGGGACCGTGCTACTTACACTATATAACTCTCAGTGTGTGTCTTCCTGCTGCCTACACTCCCCTCCTCACATCATGTCACTGGCTCTGTCACATGCAGCCCTGTCATCACTGAGATACCATGCATGTCCTGATATAGTCTGTGCTGCTGGGCCACCCCTAGGGGTGCTAGTGGTGTGTTACCCCTACAGTGTTTGTTCCCAGAGTGTAAGCATATGTGTAGCAAGTTTGGTGTAAATTGCTCCAGGCATTCCAGAGTTATGCTATCTGCTGAAAAACTCTGTGCTGCTTCAACCCTATGGGTGCTAGGCAGAGGCGGATTGGCCATAGGGTTTACAGGGAAGATTCCTGGTGGGCCGACACACCCATGAGGCCTGTTTTGTTTGAGGACATGTGGTCCTTTTTATATACATAATGAATAAGATGCAAAATACTTTGCATATATGAAAATGACTTTGCCACTTAGCCTGTGATTGCAGATGATCTAGTGCACAGGTTCTCAAACTCGGTCCTCAGGACCCCACACAGAGCATGTTTTGCAGTTACCCAGCAGGTGCACAGGTGTATTATTTACTCACTAACACATTTTAAAAGGTCCACAGGTGGAGCTAATTATTTCACTTGTGATTCTGTGAGGAGACCTGCAAAACATGCACTGTGTGGGGTCCTGAGGACCGAGTTTGAGAACCTGTGATCAAGTGTATGCTCTGTCTGCCTGCTTGGCTGACATATAAGATTGAGTGAATAGTGATTGGGATACGGTTGGTGTAATAAGCAAGAAAATATATCTTTCTAAATAATGATATAGTTTCCTAAATTCTGAAGGTGTATCATATAATGTGCTCATAATATTTAATTTTATTACTTCTTAACTTCCCCCCCTTGATGCTGGACATGCCCACTATCTGGAAAGTCTTGGGGGGAGGGTGCTGCTGCCATGGCCCATGGCTAGACCTTACACCTCTGGTGCTGCCCATGTGGGGCCACTAGTACAAATTTTTCCAGGGCCGCTTTTTGTTCCCAATCCGCCCCTGGTGCTAGGGGTGTCTTACCCCAACAGTGTTTGTTCCCAGCTTGTAAGTCATATGTGTACCAAGTTTGTTGTAAATTGGTCTAGGCATTCGGGAGTTATGCTGTCTCCTGAAATACTCTGTGCTGCTGTCCCACCCCTAGGGGTGCTAAGGGTGTCTAACCTCCACAGAGTTTGTTCCCAGATTGTAAATCAGATGTGTACCAAGTTTGGTGTAAATTGCTCCAGGCCTTCCACAGTTATGCTGTCTGTCAGGAACTAAAGGGACATTAGTGAAAAGCTTGCGCAAAAAGATAAGTCTTGAGTTTTTAAAGGACTCTAGAGTGGAAGCTTCTTGAACTGTGGGGTAATTCAGACCTGATAGTAGCAGCAAATTTGTTAGCAGTTGGGCAAAACCATGGGGGTAATTCCAAGTTGATCGCAGCAGGAAATTTTTTAGCAGTTGGGCAAAACCATGTGCACTGCAGGGGAGGCAGATATAACATGTGCGGAGAGAGTTAGATTTTGGTGTGGTGTGTTCAATCTGCAATCTAAATTGCAGTGTAAAAATAAAGCAGCCAGTATTTATTCTGCAAAGAAATAAAATAACCCACCTAAATCTAACTCTCTCTGCACATGTTATATCTGCCTCCCCTGCAGTGCACATGGTTTTGCCCAACTGCTAAAAAATTTCCTGCTGCGATCAACTTGGAATTACCCCCTATGTGCACTGCAGGTGTGGCAGATATAACATGTGCAGAGAACGTTAGATTTGGGTGGGTTATTTTGTTCCTGCTTTATTTTTACACTGCAATTTAGATTTCAGTTTGAACACACCCCACCCAAATCTAACTCTCTCTGCACATGTTATATGTGCCACCACTGCAGTGCACATGGGGGTTAATTCCAAGTTGATCGCAGCAGGAAATTTTTTAGCAGTTGGGCAAAACCATGTGCACTGCAGGGGGGACAGATATAACATTTGCAGAGAGAGTTAGATTTGGGTGGGTTATTTTGTTTCTGTGCAGGGTAAATACTGGCTGCTTTATTTTTACACTGTAATTTAGATTGCAGATTGAACTCACCACACCCAAATCTAACTCTCTCTGCACATGTTATATCTGCCTCCCCTGCACTGCACATGGTTTTGCCCAACTGCTAACAATGGCCCTCATTCCGAGTTGTTTGCTCGCTAATTGCTTTTAGCAGCATTGCACACGCTAGGCCACCGCCCTCTGGGAGTGTATCTTAGCTTAGCAGAATTGCGAACGAAAGATTAGCAGAATTGCGAATAGAGGCCCTCATTCCGAGTTGTTCGCTCGCTAGCTGCTTTTAGCAGCATTGCACACACTAAGCCGCCGCCCTCTGGGAGTGTATCTTAGCTTAGCAGAATTGCGAACGAAAGATTCGCAAAATTGCGAATAGAAATTTCTTAGCAGTTTCTGAGTAGCTCGACACTTACTCTGCCACTGCGATCAGTTCAGTCAGTTTAGTTCTTGGTTTGACGTCGCAAACACACCCAGCGTTCGCCCCGGCACTCCCCCGTTTCTCCAGCCACTTCCGCGTTTTTCCCAGAAACGGCTGCGTTTTTTCACACACACCCATAAAACGGCCAGTTTCCGCCCAGAAACACCCACTTCCTGTCAATCACACTCCGATCACCAGAACGAAGAAAAATCCTCGTAATGCCGTGAGTAAAATGCCTAACTTTTGAGTAAAATAACTAAGCGCATGCGCTCTGCGAACATTGCGCATGCGCAGTAAGCGACTAATCGCAATATAGCGAAATTCGTCAACGAGCGAACAACTCGGAATGAGGGCCAGAAATTTCTTAGCAGTTTCTGAGTAGCTCCAGACTTACTCAGCCATTGCGATCAGTTCAGTCAGTTTCGTTCCTGGTTTGACATCACAAACACACCCAGCGTTCGCCCAGACACTCCCCCTTTTCTTCAGACACTCCCGCGTTTTTCCCAGAAACGCCAGCGTTTTTTCACACACGCCCAGAAAACGTCCAGTTTCCGCCCAGAAACACCCACTTCCTGTCAATCACAGTACGATCACCAGAACGATGAAAAATCCTCGTTATGCCGTGAGTAAAATACCTAACTTTTGTGTAAAATAACTAAGCGCATGCGCTCTGCAAACCTTGCGCATGCGCAGTAAGCGACTAATCGCAATATAGCGAAAATCAGCAACGAGCGAACAACTCGGAATGACCCCCAATGTTCCTGCTGCGATCAACTCAGAATTACCCCCATGGTTTTGCCCAACTGCTAACAAATTTGCTGCTACGATCAACTCTGAATTACCCGCAGTGTGGGGCAGCAAGTTCCATAGAGCCAGAGCCACAAAGCTGAAAGCTCGACCCCCAGATTAATTCAGGGAGATTCTAGGTACAGCTAATAGACTTTCATCTGCAGACTGAAGAATTTTTTTTTCTGAGTGAATTAGGTGAAGAATATAAATGTAACCTTATCCAAAATGATATTAGTTAAAAAAAATTTTTTTTAGTGAAATAAAGAAATAAAATATTTTTTCTTGTCAAACATCGGAACATCGGTCAGCACCATTGGACCATTGGGAATATCGTAAACATCGTGACTATCGCAACTTTCCTTTTAACAGCGGGGACAGCCGCCAGGTACACAGGAGGGGTTTGATTTAAACTTCCCCAGTGGCTGCATACAATAGCAGGGGGTACTGCTGTGCTAAACGATTATCAATGATCGGCAGCAGGGCAAACACTGGAAGAGGGTACGAGAAGGCAGAGGGACCTTCTCTGAGAGCAACAGCGGAGGGAAGTCCTGCAGCTGCAAACACTGTTTATCTGACTGGCTGCATCCTGTGCGACCAGGTCAGATAAAGCACTTGCTGGTGTGGTCGCATCTGATGCGACCATGCCAGGCAAGTGATTAAATAGACTGAACGTACTGCTCCCTGTCACTGCCAGTGGACACTTCTTGTTTTTGAGCAATTTTTATTTTATAGAGATTCGACTTGCCATAATTTATTCATCCCAGTACATTCTTAATTAGTATAAAGACACAAATGCTCCATCTACAGACACTACACATATGAAAAGCAATAACAATCCATCCCTCCAGTGTACTCCATAGCATCTACTTCTATTTGTATGGTTGCATGTTATTTAATTTGACCCTACCGCTATTTTCTCTTACGTCCTAGAGGATGCTGGGGTTCACATTAGTACCATGGGGTATAGACGGGTCCACTAGGAGCCATTGGCACTTTAAGAGTTTGAGAGTGTGGGCTGGCTCCTCTCTCTATGCCCCTCCTACCAGACTCAGTTTAGAAAATGTGCCCGGAGGAGCCGGTCACAGCTAGGCGAGCTCTACAGAGCTTCTTTAGATAAAAGTTTTTTAGAGTTTATTATTTTACAGGGAGGCTGCTGGCAACAGCCTTCCTGCTTCGTGGGACTAAGGGGGGAGTAGTGTCCACCCTGCGGGGTCTGAGCCACTATCTCCGCTGAGAGGACACTGAGCTCCTGAGGGCATAGATCGTTCCCCGCCACTGGGGATCGCTCACCCCAGCAGCATGCCGCCAACCCCTTACAGAGCAAGAAGATCGGTGGCAAGTGAGTCAAGCGGGGGGTCTGGTTTGAAGATGGCGGCAACAGGGTAGGGAGCGCAGAGGCACACTGTGCGGCGCTGTGAGGTGGCGCCGGCTCCCTGCACTGGTCAGAAAGTCTGTCGGGATCCGTGGATCTCAGCCAGCATTATCCTCAGGCCAATATAATCATTGTGAAGAGTGGGAAGACAGCGCCATTTTGGGGGCGGAGCTTCTCCTCAAAGCGGACCCAGCAGCGTTCAGCGCCATTTTCCTACAGCACTGTGCAGGAAGAGCAAGCCCCTCCACAGCAACTCCAGCTATCTCTCACGGTACCAGGGTGTTGTAGAAGGGGAGGGAGGCTAAATACCTATTAAGGTGCACAGTTAGCGCTGGTAGGTGCTCACCTTTTACCTAAAGGGCGCTGTGTGTGGGTTGGCTCCAATCTCTGTGTCTCTCTTGCCATCCTTGGGGGTGAAACTCTATCTTCCCTCCCCTGTGTGTGTGTAGAGTGTCTGTGGTCTCCATACAGCTATGTCCAGGGACTCTGTGTCATATGCTGCAGAGGATATGTCCTCTCAGGATGATCACATTCCATGTAATAAGGATTGAACTGGTTTAGCACAGATACAAGCAAGGGAGCCCGAGTGGTTATCCTCTATCAAATCTATGATTTCTCAGATGTCAAATAGGGTTGCACTAAATTAATCTGCAACTCAGGCTTTACAGAACTCTATGGCAGTCTGGCCCAGTTCTGGTACCTCAGGGCTCCCCGCTGTATATTCCCAAAAACGTGCTCTTGCACAGATCATGCAGGATGACACGGATACCGATTCTGACACTACAGACGTGATGGGGATGTGTTGCGGGGGGCCACATCTCTTGCTAAAGGGTGCAGTTGATGATAGAGGCTATTAAAGACGTATTGAATATTGCTGATACAACACCGGAGCAGGTTGAGGAGGCTTACTTCACTAAGTATAAGAAAGTCTCGCTAACCTTCCCTGCGTCAAAGGAATTAAATGCTATTTTTTAAAAACCTTGGTAAAACCCGGATAAAAATTCCAGATCCCTAAAAGCCTAAAAGGGTTCTGGTGGCATTTCCTTTCCCGGTAGAGGATAGAAAAAAAATAAGATTTTACTCACCGGTAAATCTATTTCTCGTAGTCCGTAGTGGATGCTGGGGACTCCGTAAGGACCATGGGGAATAGCGGCTCCGCAGGAGACTGGGCACAGCTAAGAAAGAATTAGGACTACCTGGTGTGCACTGGCTCCTCCCACTATGACCCTCCTCCAGACTTCAGTAAGGATACTGTGCCCGGAAGAGCTGACACAATAAGGAAAGGATTTTGAATCCCGGGTAAGACT
The DNA here is from genome assembly GCF_028390025.1 of Pseudophryne corroboree. Taxonomy (NCBI): domain Eukaryota; kingdom Metazoa; phylum Chordata; class Amphibia; order Anura; family Myobatrachidae; genus Pseudophryne; species Pseudophryne corroboree. Next base: position 338,545,161 of record NC_086448.1, on the reverse strand, counting down.
CATACCAGCCACACCAATCACACCGTATAACTCGTGATATTATACCCAGTTAACAGTATGAACATAACAGAGCCTCTCAACAGATGGCTCAACCATAACCCTTTTAGTTAACAATAACTATATACAAGTATTGCAGACAGTCCGCACTTGGGACGGGCGCCCAGCATCCACTACGGACTACGAGAAATAGATTTACCGGTGAGTAAAATCTTATTTTCTCTAACGTCCTAGTGGATGCTGGGGACTCCGTAAGGACCATGGGGATTATACCAAAGCTCCCAAACGGGCGGGAGAGTGCGGATGACTCTGCAGCACCGAATGAGAGAACTCAAGGTCCTCCTCAGCCAGGGTATCAAATTTGTAGAATTTTGCAAACGTGTTTGCCCCTGACCAAGTAGCAGCTCGGCAAAGTTGTAAAGCCGAGACCCCTTGGGCAGCCGCCCAAGAAGAGCCCACTTTCCTCGTGGAATGGGCTTTTACAGATTTAGGCTGCGGCAGGCCAGCCACAGAATGCGCAAGCTGAATTGTGCTACAAATCCAGCGAGCAATAGTCTGCTTTGAAGCAGGAGCACCCATCTTGTTTGGTGCATACAGGATAAACAGCGAGTCAGTCTTCCTGACTCCAGCCGTCCTGGAAACATAAATTTTCAAGGCCCTGACTACGTCCAGTAACTTGGAGTCCTCCAAGTCCCTAGTAGCTGCAGGCACCACGATAGGTTAGTTCAAGTGAAAAGCTGATACCACCTTAGGAAGAAACTGGGGACTAGTCCTCAATTCTGCCCTATCCATATGGAAAATCCAATAGGGGCTTTTGCATGGCAAAGCCGCCAATTTTGCCACCCGCCTTGCCGAAGCCAAGGCCAAAAGCATGACCACTTTCCACGTGAGATATTTTAAATCCACGGTTTTGAGTGGCTCAAACCAATGTGACTTTAGGAAACCCAACACCACGTTGAGGTCCCACGGTGCCACTGGAGGCACAAAAGGAGGCTGAATATGCAGCACTCACTTGACAAATGTCTGAACTTCAGGCAGTGAAGCCAGTTCCATTTTGGAAGAAAATCGATAGAGCCGAAATCTGGACCTTAATGGAACCCAATTGTAGGCCCATAGTCACCTCTGACTGTAGGAAGTGCAGAAATCGACCTAGCTGAAATTTCTCCTTTGGGGCCTTCCTGGCCTCACAGTACGCAACATATTTCCGCCATATGCGGTGATAATGGTTAGCGTTCACTTCTTTCCTAGCTTTAAATAGCGTAGGGATAACTTCCTCCGGAATTCCCTTTTCCTTCAGGATCCGGCGTTCAACCGCCATGCCGTCAACGCAGCCACGGTACGTCTTGAAACAGACAGGCCCCCTGCTGCAGCAGGTCCTGTCTGAGCGGCAGAGGCCATAGGTCCTCTGAGATCATTTCTTGGAGTTCTGGTTACCAAGCTCTTCTTGGCCAACCCGGAACAATGAGTATAGTTCTTACTCCTCTCCTTCTTATTATTCTCATTACCCTGGGTAAGAGAGGCAGAGAAGGGAACACATACACCGACTGGTACACCCACGGTGTTACCAGAGCGTCCACAGCTATCGCCTGAGGGTCCTTGACCTGGCGCAATATCTTTGTAACTTTTAGTTGAGGCGGGACGCCATCATGTCCACCTGTGGCCTTTCCCAACGGTGTACAATCATTTGGAAGACTTCTGGATGAAGTCCCCACTCTCCCGGGCGGAGGTCGTGTCTTCTGAGAAAGTCTGCTTCTCAGTTGTCCACTCCGGGAATGAACACTGCTGACAGTGCTAACACATGATTTTCCGCCCATCGGAGAATCCTTGTGGCTTCTGCCATCGCCATCCTGCTTCTTGTGCCGCCCTGTCGTGTACATGAGCGACCGCCGTGATGTTGTCTGACTGGATCAGCACCGGCCGGTGTTGAAGCAGGGGTCTAGCCTGACTTAGGGCATTGTAAATGGCCCTTAGTTCCAGAATATTTATGTGTAGGGAAGTCTCCTGACTTTTCCATAGCCTTGGAAGTTTCTTCCCTGTGTGACTGCCCCCCAGCCTCGAAGGCTGGCATCCGTGGTCACCAGGACCCAGTCCTGTATGCCGAATCTGCGGCCCCCTAGAAGATGAGCACTCTGCAGCCACCACAACAACGACACCCTGGCCCTTGGAGACAGGGTTATCCGCCGATGCATCTGAAGATGCGACCCGGACCACATGTCCAACAGATCCCACTGGAAAATCCTTGAATGGGACCTGGCGAATGGAATTTCTTCGTAAGAAGCTACCATCCTTCCCAGGGCTCGCGTGCATTGATGCACCGACACCTGTATACGGATTAGGAGGTCTCTGTCTAGAGACGACAACTCCTTGGACTTCTCCTCCGGGAGAAACCCTTTTTATCCTGTTCTGTGTCCAGAACCATACTCAGGAACAGTAGACGCGTCGTAGGAACCAGCTGCGACTTTGGAATATTCAGAATTCAGCCGTGCTGTTGTAGCACTTACCGAGATAGTGCTACTCCGCCGAACAACTGCTCCCTGGACCTCGCCTTTATAAGGAGATCGTCAAAGTACGGGATAATTATTTCGGCCATTATCTTGGTAAATACCTCGGTGCCGGGGACAGACCAACGGCAACGTCTGGAACTGGTAATGACAATCCTGTACCACAATTTTGAGGTACTCCTGGTGAAAAGGGTAAATAGGGACATGCAGGTAAGCATCCTTGATGTCCAGTGATACCCTCCAGGCTTGCAATAATCGCCCTGAGCGATTCCATTTCGAACTTGAACCTTCGTATATAAGTGTTCAAGGCTTTCAATTTTAGAATGGGTCTCACCGAACCGTCTGGTTTCGGTACCACAACATTTTGGAATAGTAACCCCGGCCTTGTTGAAGGAGGGGTACCTAGATTTCACCTGCTGGAAGTGCAGCTTGTGAATTGCCGCCAGTACTACCTTTCTCCGAGGGCAGCAGGCAAGGCTGAGGTGAGGTAACGGCGAGAGGGAGTCGCCTCGAACTCCAGCCTGTATCCCTGTGATACTATTTGCAGAACCTAGGGATCCACCTGTGGGCAAACCCACTGGTCCCTGAAGTTCCCGAGACGCGCCCCTACCGCACCTGTCTCCATGTGCCTTTTATAGGCAGCATCACCTGTCCACTGCCGGGTTTCTAATACCCTCCTGGCAGAATGGACATTGCATTAATTCTGGATGCCAGCCGGCAAATATCCCTCTGTGCATCCTTTATACATAAGACAACGTCTTTAATATGCTCTATGTTAGCAAACTATTTTTCCTGTCTTAGAGTATTAATATTATCTGACAGGGTATCAGACCACGCTGCAGCAGCACTATTTATGCGATTGCAGGTCTCAGTATATAACCTGAGTGTGTATATACAGACTTCAGGATAGTCTCCTGCTTTTTATCAGCAGGCTCCTTCAAGGTGGCCGTACCCTAAGACGGCAGTGCCACCTTTTTTGACAAACGTGTGAGCGCCTTATCCACCCTAAGGGATATCTCCCAACGTGACCTATCCTCTGGCGGGAAAGGGTACGCCATCAGTAACTTTTTAGAAATTACCAGTTTCTTATTGGGGGAACCCACGCTACTTTACACACTTCATTCATTCATCTGATGGGGGAACAAAACACTGGCTGCTTTTTCTCCCCAAAAATAAAACCCCTTTTATGTGGTACTTGGGTTCATGTCAGAAATGCGTAACACATTTTTTATTGCCGAGATCATGTAACGGATGTTCCTAGTGGATTGTGTATATGTCTCAATCTCGTCGACACTGGAGTCAGACTCCGTGTCGACATCTGTGTCTGCCATCTGAGGTAACGGGCGCTTTTTTGAGCCCCTGATGGCCTTTGAGACGCCTGGGCAGGCGCGGGCTGAGAAGCCGGCTGTCCCACAGCTGTTTTACGTCATCCAGCCTTGTAAGGAGTTGATATTGTCGTTTAATACCTTCCACCTATCCATCCACTCTGGTGTCGGCCCCACAGGGGACGACATCCCATTTATCGGCCTCTGCTCCACCTCCACGTAACCTTCCTCATCCCACATGTCGACACAGCCGTACCGACACACAGCACACACACAGGGAATGCTCTGATTGAGGACAGGACCCCACAAAGTCCTTTGGGGAGACAGAGAGAGAGTATGCCAGCACACACCAGAGCGCTATATAATGCAGGGATTAACACTATAACTGAGTGATTTTTCCCCCAATAGCTGCTTGTATAAACAATATTGCACCTAAATTTAGTGCCACCCCTCTCTTTTTAACCCTTTGAGCCTGAAAACTACAGGGGAGAGCCTGGGGAGCTGTCTTCCAGCTGCACTGTGAAGAGAAAATGTCGCCAGTGTGCTGAGGGAGATAGCTCCGCCCCTTTTTCGCTGACTTTTCTCCCGCTTTTTTATGGATTCTGGCAGGGGTATTTATCACATATATAGCCTCTGGGGCTATATATTGTGATATATTTGCCAGCCAAGGTGTATTTATTGCTTCTCAGGGCGCCCCCCCCCAGCGCCCTGCACCCTCAGTGACCGGAGTGTGAAGTGTGTATGAGGAGCAATGGCGCACAGCTGCAGTGCTGTGCGCTACCTTGGTGAAGACTGATGTCTTCTGCCGCCGATTTTCCGGATTTCTTCTTGCTTCTGGCTCTGTAAGGGGGCCGGCGGCGCGGCTCCGGGACCGAACACCAATGGCCGGTTCCATGCGGTCGATCCCTCTGGAGCTAATGGTGTCCAGTAGCCTAAGAAGCCCAAGCTACCACCAGTTAGGTAGGTTCGCTTCTTCTCCCCTTAGTCCCTCGCTGCAGTGAGTCTGTTGCCAGCAGATCTCACTGTAAAATAAAAAACCTAACATAAACTTTCTTTCTAGGAGCTCAGGAGAGCCCCTAGTGTGCATCCAGCTCGGCCGGGCACAGGATTCTAACTGAAGTCTGGAGGAGGGTCATAGTGGGAGGAGCCAGTGCACACCAGGTAGTCCTAATTCTTTCTTAGCTGTGCCCAGTCTCCTGCGGAGCCGCTATTCCCCATGGTCCTTACGGAGTCCCCAGCATCCACTAGGACGTTAGAGAAATGGGAAAACCCGCCCATTGTTGACGCGTCATTATCCAGACTTGCAAAAAAGGTGGTTTTACCTGTTCCAGGATCTACCGCCTTCAAAGAGCCGGCTGATCGTAAAATTGATAATACTATTGCCAGTGCTTGGATTGCCAAAGCTATAGTAAAGTGGTCAGGCACGTTACTTAAAGATTTGGATACTATGGAGAAATGTGATGTTGAATTGTCTTTACGTAACATTCAGGATTCGGCAGGATTTCTGGTAGAATGCATGAAAGACCTGGGTTCCATGGCTGTGGGAATTTCTTCCATGTCTGTCTCTGCTCATCGAGGACTGTGGTTGCGCCAGTGGTCTGCCGACGCGGAATCCAGGAGAAGTGTGGAGACCCTACCCTCCTCAGGTCAGGCTCTCTTTGGGGAAGCATTAGATGCGTGGATCTCCACGGCTACGGGGGGTAAGTCACCTTTTCTTCCCTCCGCTCTACCAGCTCAGAAGAAACCCTTTTCTTTTTTTTTCTTTAATCTGTTTTTATTAAAGCTGTAGATATCAGTAGTACAACATTTTCAAACAATAAAATCCAAAATAAACAAAAGAAAACATTTCTGGTCGTACTTTTCTATTAACTTCGTTTTAAACATAGTAGGGCAGATAGAAAAGTTGTCTGTTCTTCAATCAAAAAATATACAAATGAATATAGACATTATAAAGCATTAACTATGAAAAATGTAGAAAAAGAAATAGAGAATGGAAAAAGAAAGAAAGTGAGAAATATGAAGAAGAAGAGAGTGCAAAAGAAGTAAGTTGGGATGAAGTTTATGTCTAGAGATTTATACGGGGTTGAAGAATTATCAGAATTAATAATGGGAAGATGATTAAGTTACCATATAGGACCTGTATATCGGAGACTCCAAGAAGTCAAACCACGGAAACCAGGTAGCGGTAAAGTCAGTGGTTCTTCCCATCGAGAAGGATATAAGGTCTTCCATGTCTAAAAAGTATGTAATCTTATTAAACCATTGTTTGATCGAGGGTGGGGAGGTGGATCTCCAAAGAGCCGGTATCACGGCCCTTGCAGCGTTGCTAAGGTGTCTCAGAAGTGAGCATTTATAGGAATGTGTACTTGCGGAGGTAAGATTAAAGAGCCAAAACTCGGGCTCCCTGGGTACCACATCTCCCACTATCAGCTCGGAGCATTTAAAAACGTCTTTCCAGAAAGGAGTTATAAAAGGGCAGTCCCACCAGATGTGTAAAAAGCTCCCTGGGGCCCCCTTACACCTCCAACAGAGATTCGAAAGGGTAGGAAACATTTTATTAAGGACACGGGGAGTCCTGTACCATCTATATATAAGCTTATATAGCGTTTCCTTCGTCGACAAACATAGAGAGCTTGCCTGAGCATTACGAAATATAGTGTCCCAATTGGCCTGTGAGGCTATCCCTGGCATTTCCCTCTCCCAAGAAGTCATGAAGGCAGGGGGTTGGGAAAATAGATCCTCCACAATAAGTGCATAAATTTGGGAGATGGCATGTGCAGGGGAACGAGTGGAAACGCATAATTTTTCGAAATTAGTGAGACCTCTAGCTATATCAGAGAGATTCTTGGAGGACGCTAGAAAATGATGAACCTGAAGGAACTTCCAAAAGTCGACGCTTGATATTTTCCAGAGGGACTGAATATCTGAAAATGATCGCACCCTACCTGAGCTCACCAGCTGACCGACCCTGAAAAGCCCTGCCTCAGCCCAAGAGGCAAAGGCCAGGCTGTGGAGTCCTGGAACAAATTCGGGGTTATGAAGAAAAGAAGTCAAGGGGGACCACTTAGAAGAGATGTGAGTCTTTAACCTAAGCTTGTGCCATACTTTAAGCGTGGGGGAAACCGTAGGATGAGCGACTTTCGGAAGGGTGGGTAACCATGGGACTATTTCTATATAATGTGAGAGACAGCCTTCTTCCAGAAGCACCCATTGTTTACAGTCTTTGGCCCTTGTCCATTCCAAAACTCTATTTAATTGTACAGCATGGTAGTAGCTGGGAATATGTGGGAGTTGTTGTTCCCATTGATGTTTTCTCCGGAATAGAATGTCATGTTTGAATCTAGGAGCTTTACCGCCCCAGACAAACGTACGAATGAGGTTCTGAACGTCCCTGAACCACAGAGGAGGGATATATATAGGGAGAGTTTGAAGAAAGAATAAAATCCTGGGGAGAGCGTTCATTTTGACCACGTTAATCCTACCAAACCAGGATAAACGCAGTTTCTTCCACCTCTGGAAGTCTAAGCGGAGGGTTTTCAACAAGGGGCTGAAATTTAAGGGAAATATTTTAGATAAATCGTTAGATAGCATTACCCCCAAGTACTTAACTTTGTGTTCGTGCCAGGTAAAAGGGAAAGAACCCTTCAGACCAGTCACCACGCCAGGGGAAGTAGTTAGGTTCATTGCTATGGATTTGGAATAATTTATCTTAAAATTAGAAAGGGCTCCAAACCTATCAAATTCTAGCATCAGATTTGGGAGAGAAGTCACCGGGTTTGATATTAGAGCAAGCAAATCATCAGCATACAGAGCTAATTTGTATTCGCGTCCTCTTACTAACAAACCAGAGATATTTTGGTTAGCCCTAATGCTTCTCGCCAGAGCTTCCATGCATAAGACAAAAAGTAAAGGGGATAACGGGCATCCCTGTCGTGTGCCATTGGAAATGGTAAAGGGGTCCGATAAGGAGCCATTAATCTTAATTTTGGCGAACGGAGTAGAGTAGAGGGATAAAATTCTATGGAGACAAGCGTTGCCAAGCCCCAGGTGTCTCAGAATGCCGGACATAAAGTCCCAATCCACCCTATCAAACGCTTTTTCAGCATCAGTTGATAATATAATTGAGGGGGATGTGGCCTGGTTGGCATAATAAATCATATTAAGCACCTTAGAGGTATTATCCCTGGCTTCACGACCCAAGACAAACCCCGCCTGGTCTCCATGAATTAAATCTGGCAACAACAATTTAAGGCGATTTGCAATCAGCTTAGCAAAGAGTTTTATATCTATATTTAATAGTGAGATCGGCCGGTAACTAGAGCAGAGGCTGGGGTCTTTACCCTCCTTGGGCAAAACTGTTATATGTGCCTCTAGGGATTGTGAAGCAAACTGTGATTTTTCCGAGACAGTGTTAAAAGCTCTTGTAAGAATAGGGGTTAATTTCTCTTTAAAGGCCTTATAATAAGCAATAGTATACCCGTCGGGGCCCGGACTTTTGCCATTGGGGGAGGATTCGATGACTTTTAAAACCTCCTCAGGTGAGAAGGGTGCGTCCAAACCCTCTGCATCTTCTCTGGACAAAGTAGGGTAATCTATGCTATTTAAATAATCTGCTATGGCTGTTTGGTGTGATATCTTATCTGCCCTCCCAGACGGCCCAGAAAGGTTGTACAGGGCGGAGTAATAAGCCTGAAAGGCTTTAGCTATGTGAAGAGTCTCGTGGTGGGATTTCCCCCGACCATCCTTAACGCAATGAATAAAAGTGATAGCTCGTTGTTCACGAAGAGCCCTGGCTAATAATTTCCCCGGTTTATTGCCCCATTGATAGTATCTGCTCCGACACTTCCGATAGGAGAACTTGACTCTATCAGAGAGCAGTCTGTTCAAATCTGCCCTAGCCGCCTCGAGATCAGTATAGTGTTGAGGGGTGTGGGACTTCTTATGTAGGAGTTCTAGGGAATTTATTTTAAATAATAGATCTTCTCTGAGCTGTTCCCTCTGTTTTTTGCGAAGAGAGCCTATCTGAATGCAAACCCCCCGCAGGACACATTTATGTGCCTCCCACACCGAAAGTTTAGATATATCATCTAGGTCATTGTTGTCAATATAGGAGTCTATAGCCGCTCTTATTTGAGAGCGACATATCTCATCTTGTAAAAGTGTGTAGTTGAAACGCCACGACCATTGGCGCCGTGGACTTGATGGAAGGCGTATCGTGAGATTAACAGGGGCATGATCGGACCATGCAATTTGTCCTATAGAGGTGTCAGAAATTAGGTGTAGGTGTCGGTGGCTTAGAAACAAGTAATCAATCCTAGAATATGTCTGATGGGGGTGGGAAAAGAAAGAATAGTCTACCTCTGAAGGGTGTGTCAGTCTCCACGTGTCGATCAGCTGGTGGTCAAGCAAAGCGCGCCTCACCCTCCTATACTCCTTCTCTGGTTTATGAGATACCTTTTTAGATGAGTCATGGAGAGGGTCAAGAGTACAGTTCAGGTCGCCTCCCATCACTACTACTCCCTCCAGAAGAGGCTCGGCGAGTTCTAAAACCGAGGTCAGGAAGGAAGGCTGCTTAATATTGGGAGCATATACAGTCAAAAAGGAAAAGCGTTGATTATGGATATCACATTTTACCAGCAACCCCCTGCCCTCAACTAATCTATGAGACGTGACATTTTGAACAGGCAAGTGACGGGCAAACAGAATAGCCACACCTAATGTCTTACCAGAGGGGTTATTAGTCATAAAGACATGGGGGTAATAATGACATTTAAGTGACGGTACATGGCCAATCTTAAAATGAGTTTCCTGAATAAAGGCAACGTCCACTTTCTCATCTCTAAGCCATTTGAGAAGTTTGGACCTTTTCTCGGGAATATTTAAGCCCTTAACATTGAGGGAAGTAACATGTAAATCACCTTGACCCATTATAGCCTAAACCTAAGCAGATTTATATCAGTCATCCCAACCATAGTAGAGGGAGAAGAAGAAAATAGGACAGCAAGGAAAGAAAAGAAAGTCAAAACATCACCAAGAAAAATAAAAAAAGAGAATGTAATGTGGAAAACCACAGCACAAAGTGCTATAATACCAAACATAGCTAACCGTAGTATTAGAAAAAGGGTTGCTGCAATAGGGACAGGAGCGGGGTCCTGCCAGCTCCCAGCCCGAAGAGACAGGGGATGCAGCATATAGGGGGTCTTACGGGGGGCCACTGAAGGCGACCACCCACGAGTCAAAAAGGCTATTCAGTACGGAAAAAATTACTAAGGAACGAAGAAAGTATTAACATCGTTAGCAAAAATGCAGTCTAGACATAATCGAAACGCAAGCTAACGAAAACATAACAATCATTTAGAAAAACCATTACAGAACCGATTGTATATATCAGTGACATATTGCGGCACAGAGGAGCAAAAGAAACCAATTATGCGGCTGCAATAACAAAAACATTTATGCCTCAAAAGAGCAAGGCATCACCATCATGGAGGCTCAGAAGATTGAGCGCTCACAGTGCCAGTTCCCCGCGGCCGCGGGGATCGCACTTGTTGCCACCCGTCATCCGGAGGAGTCACCTCTGGTATTTCAGGTTGGTGGTGAAAAGAGTCCCAATCAGGTAACAATATTGGCTGCAAACCCAAAGTCAAGAGGAAGGCTGGTAACTCTGAAGGTCTGGAGAGGATAACCGATCTGCCATTGTGGGTAACCTGGAGAGAAAAAGGGAAGCCCCATCTATATTTCACCTCTTGTTTTCGGAGGGAATCGGTAAGAGGCTTTAAGGCACGGCGTTGTTGCAGTGTTGACCATGCGAGATCCGGAAATAGCTGAATCTTTTCCCCCTGGAAATCGATATCATTCAGTTGACGGGCCTTTCTCATTATCTCCTCCTTTTGGGTATAATAGTGGAGCCTGCAAATCACATCCCGTGGCTTGTCTGATGGTATACCGCGAGGACGGAGGGCTCGATGTGCCCTATCAAACATGATTGTCTCATTCGAATCCAGATCAATGAGCTCTCCAAATATTGAGGTAAGGGCAGACGTCAGATCGGCCTGTTGGACACTCTCAGGGAGGCCTCTGACCCTAATATTGTTCCGCCTCCCGCGGTTATCCATATCTTCGATACGTGACCTGAGAAAGGCAATATCATTCCTCTGATGAGTAAGCACCTCTTGAAATTTAGTTAGAGTGTCCACGCTAGATGTCTCATGGCGTTCCAATATATCAACCCGGGCCGCGACTTGAGATATGTCCTGTTGGAGAGCTGCCACCTCCTGTTTAATAGTAGAGCGCAAGCGTGTCTCTAACGCCGAGAAGTCTTGTTTGGTGGGAAGCGACTTGACGTGAGACAGAATTTCACTAATTTCTGCAGATGAGGAGGAAGTCCATGGGGAATGTGCGTCTTTGGAGACAGACATGTCGCCCTTCGGTATATGAAGAATCGAGGAATCCGGTGTCGCTGGGGTGGAAGTATGGCACGCAGTTGGTGGAGTTAAGAACTGACGCAGGTCCGATGAATGACGTGTCGCGTATTTTGGAGTCTCGTCTGGCTTGGTTTTGGCCTTTTTTTTCCTCGTGCCTCTCACCATGAGATCGGTCTGTAAGAAGGTTGGTGCAGTATTACACTTTCACATAGCCCCGGCAATATAACAAAGCGCGGATCATCGCCATGCAGGAGCCCCCCACGTGGCTTTAAGGCGACATCAATCGAGCAGACACATCTTCCAAGGAGTGTCTAGGGGTCTTCCCATAGTTGCAGGTGAACCTGCGGTCAGGTTTAGAAATTTACTTCAAATAATAGGTATGGTATATGTGTCGGTAGGGGTTAGGAATGTCATCGACGTATGTAGATTATGGGTAGCGACAGGAGCTGATCGTAACCGTGCGGTACCAAGGCTTAGTCCTGCCGATTCGTAGGTATGAGGTACGAGGTACCTGTGAGCCGTCGGGCACCGCACTGTCTCAAGGGTGCACTACGTTCCTGGGGGCCGACCAGATGTGGGATCAGCAGGGTCTAACGACTGTATGGCAGCCCCAGGGGGAGCAGGGATCCAATATCAACTGAGGAGCAATGCACTGTGGCATACAGTATCAGGCCTGCAATTCCTTTTTTCAGTGAGGAAGAGTGAGTAAAGGAGCCCCTTTCTCTGTGCAGCTTGTGTGCACTGTGGCTCGGAAGCCAAGATGGCCGCCGCTGCTGTGACAGGCTGAAAGGTGCAGGTTTGTGTGTGGAGCCTGCGGGTTTTTGGCGGATTCCCCCTTTATTGTAATGTACCTGAGGGTCTGTGGAGAGCTTCCAGGTGGTCAGGGTGCTCAAGGGATGTCCGTGGAGCGCCGGCTGGGTCCCGTTGCGGCCGCGCGCCAGTCCGGAGCTTCCCGCCGGGCCGTCTTCAAACTCAAGGCCCCGGCTTCAGTGGCCGGAATAGGCCGCGTCGCCGGAGCGGCCTGCAGTGACTCGCCAATTCCCGGGGTCTCACAACTGTGCACTCCCTGTCGTCAGTACACCACTTAGGGGTGGTCCAGTCTGGTTTTGGCTGCAGTTAAGTGGGTATATAGGCTGTATTCTCCGGAGCCCTGCTGTAGCACGTCTGCTCAGGGATACAGCCAGGCCACGCCCCCCCGAAACCCTTTTCTTCAACTGCATCACAGCCCTTTCGGCCTGCCAAGCCCGGAAAGGTCAAGCCGTCCAACACCTTCTTTCGGGGAGGTCGGCCCAAGTCCAAGAAACCTGCTGCTGCAGGTTCCCAGGAACAGAAACCTGCTTCAGGTACACCAAAGTCCTCCGCATGACGGTGGATTGCACGCCCCGGAGGTGGGGCCGGTGGGAGCGAGACTCAGGAATTTCAGTCACGTCTGGGTGTCATCCGGCCTGGATCCCTGGGGTGCAAGATATTGTGTCCCGGGGTACAGGTTGGAATTTCAAGATCTCCCTCCTCACCGATTCTTCAAATCAGGCTTGCCAGCTTTGCTGGCAGACAGGACGGTCCTGCAGGCAGCCGTCCAGAAGTTGGTGGAGGCACAGGTTATTGTACCGGTCCCTCCTCATATGCAAAACAAAGGTTACTATTCAAACCTTTTCATGGTACTAAACCGGATGGTTTGGTCAGGCCCATTCTGAACCTAAAATCGCTAAATCCCTTTTTGAAAGAGTTCAAGTTCAAAATAGAGTTTCTAAGGGCAGTGATATCAGGTCTGGAAGAGGGGGAATTTCTGGTATCCCTGGATATCAAGGATGCGTACCTCCACATTCCGATTTGGGCGCCGCATCAAGCTTATCTCCGATTCGCACTGTTGGACTATCACAACCAGTTCAAGGCCCTGCCATTTGGCTTCTCCATAGCACTGAGGGTATTCACCAAGGTGATGGCGGAAATGATGGTTCTCCTCCGCAGACAGGGGGTGAATATAATTCCATATCTGGACGATCTGCTGATAAAGGCGTCGTCCAAGGAGAAGCTGTTACAGTTCATTCTTCTCACGACCCACCTGCTCAGAGAACACGGTTGGATCCTGAATCTTCCAAAATCACATTTGGAACCAACCAGGAGGTTGTCCTTTCTGGTAATGATCCTCAACACGGAGGTGCAGAGGGTGTTTCTTCCAGAGGAAAAAGCGTTGGTGATATGAACAATGGTCCGGAATGTCCAGAAGCCGGCCGAGTGTCGGTTCATCAGTGCATTTGCCTTCTGGGAAAGATGGTGGCCTCTTACGAGGCTCTACAGTATGGGAGGTTTCATGCTCGGTCCTTCCAACTGGATCTCCTGGACAAGTGGTCGGGATCCCATCTACATATGCACCAGAGGATACGTCTGTCACCAAAGGCCAGGATTTCACTCCTCTGGTGGTTGCAACTACCTCACCTTCTGAAGGGCCGCAGGTTCGGGATTCAGGACTGGATCCTTCTAACCACATATGCAAGCCTCCTGGGGCTGGGGCGCAGTCACTCAAAGGGAGACCTTCCAAGGAAGGTGGTCAAGTCTGGAAGGCGGCCTGCCGATAAACATTCTAGAACTAAGAGCCGTCTACAATGGTCTTCTCCAAGCGGTCCATCTTCGGAGAAATCAGGCCATTCAAGTGCAGTTGGACAATGTAACGACAGTGGCGTACATCAACCAACAGAGCTGCAATGTCAGAGATAACAAGAATCATCCTCTGGGCAGAAAAACACGCGTTTGCGCTGTCAGCAATCTTCATTCCGGAAGTAGACAACTGGGAAGCGGACTTCCTCAGCAGAAACGATCTCCAACAAGGAGAGTGGGGACTCCATCCGGAGGTGTTCACGGAGGTAACAGATCTTTGGGGTGTACCTCAAATCGACAAATGTTTCGCAGCGCCATACAAAGGACACTACAGGGAGACAAAACTTAGCATAACAGTAAATAACAAAAATGGAGTGCAGGTAACAAAGAGCGCCACAATTCTCAAAACATAACACAGCTTAGATGTAAGTAGTGAGGGAGTAATCATTGTAGTACTTGGGGCTGGCAGCCATAGATAGAGAGGAGCCTTTACCAGTAGAAGAAAAAGCAGGTAAATATGGTCACTGAGTGAAATGTGTCGAGAAGAGGGCTTAGACAACAAGAGGAAAGAGGGCCCTGCTCTGAAGAGCTAACAATCTAGTGGGGAGGGGCGACAGACATATGACATGAGGTGCAAGCAAGCAGGAGGAAGCCTGATGGCGGTATGCAAGCAAAGCAGAGATGTTCAAGGCATGGGGCAGGGGGATGGAGGAGCAGCCTAAGGAATAGGTTATGCATTGGAGGGGTACGCTTTGATAAATAGGTGGGTTTTCAGTGCCCGTTTGAAGCTTTGCAAGGTCGGGGAGAGTCTAATGGAGCGGGAGAGTGCGTTCCACTGAAGTGGTGCAGCACGGGCAAAATCCTGAACTCGTGCATGGGAAGCCGTGACCAAGGTAGAGGAGAGGTGACGGTCATCAGCCGACCGTAGTGGGCGGGAGGGAGTATGAAGCGAGAGGAGGTTGGAGATGTAGGGAGCAGTGGAATTAGAGATGGCCTTGTATGTGAGGGTGAGGAGTTCGAAGAGGATTCTGTAGGGGAATGGGAGCCAGTGTAGATTTTGTCGAAGGGGAGTGGCAGAAGTGGAGCGGCGGGTGAGGAAGATGAGCCTAGCTGCGGAGTTGAGGACAGATTGGAGGGGAGCGAGGTGGGAGCAAGGGAGGCCAGTGAGGAGAACATTGCAGTAGTCGAGTCGTAAGATGACCAGTGAGTGGATGATAAGTTTAGTTGCACTCTGGGAGAGAAATGGACTGATGCGAGCAATGTTGCCTAGCTGGAACTGACAAGATTGCGCCAGAGCTTGGATGTAGGGTGCAAAGGAGAGGGAGGAGTCAAGAGTGACGCCCAGGCAGCGGAGGTGGGGAACGGTGGAGATGATAGTGTTGTCAACAGTGATAGAGATATTTGTAGTGGGTGTTGCTCTGGCTGGGAGAAAGATAATGAGTTCAGTTTTGTTCATGTTGAGCTTCAGAGAGTGCTCAGACATCCAGGAGGAGATGGCAGGGAGGCAGCTGGAGACCTGAGAGAGGACAGAGGGGGACAGATCAGGAGAGGAGAGGTAGAGTTGTGTGTCATCAGCACAGAGGTGGTATTGAAGGCCAAAGGAGTTAATGAGCGCATCCAGGGAAGAGGTGTACAGAGAAAACAGAAGGGGACCTAGGACAGAACCCTGAGAGACACCAACAGGAAGGATGGAAGGGTGTGAGGTGGTCCTGGAGGCAGACACAGAGAAGGAGCGGTTAGTGAGGTATGAGGTAAACCAGCCAAGGACGGTGCTAGAGAGACCAACGTTTTGGAGTGTGTGCAGGAGAAGAAAGTGATCCACGGTGTCAAAGGCAGCAGAGAGGTCCAGAAGGATGAGCAAAGAGAAGTGGCCCTTGGATTTGTCCGAAAGCAGGTCATTGGTGACTTTTACAAGGGCAGTCTCGGTGGAGTGGAGTGGGCGAAAGCCAGATTGTAGTGGATCAAGGATGGAGTGGTCAGAGAGGTAGCTTGTGAGACGGCTGTAGACCAGTCGTTCAAGTCGTTTGGAAGCAAAAAGGAGAAGAGAGATGGGGCGGTAGCTAGTGAGTGATGAAGGGTCGAGGTTGTATTTTTTGAGAATAGAACCTCTTGTATCAACAAGAAGCTTCAGCGATATTGTTCCAGGTCAAGGGACCCACAAGCAGTGGTGAATCTGTGGGTTTTCCGGTCGGTGTATGTGTTTCCACCACTTCCACTCATTCCAAGAGTGCTAAAGCTTATAAGGAGAACAAGGGTTCAAGCGATCCTCATTGCTCCAGACTGGCCAAGAAGGTCTTGGTACACGGATCTTCTGGATCTACTGCTAGAAGAGCCGAGGCCTCTTCCTCTTTAGGAGGAACTGCTGCAGCAGGGGCCGTTCACCTATCAAGACTTACCGCGGCTGCGTTTGACAGTATGGAGGTTGAACGCCAGATACTAGCTTGGAAGGGCATTCCGAACAAGGTTATTCCTACCCTGATTCAGGCTAGGAAAGGAGTTACGTCTAAACATTATCATCGTATTTGGAAAAAATATGTATCTTGGTGTGTGTCCTAGAAGTTTCCTACGGTGGAGTTTCAACTGGGACGTTTTCTACTCTTCCTGCAAGCAGGTGTGGCTATGAGCCTGAGGTTGGGGTCCATAAAGGTCCAACTTTCGGCCCTATCCATTTTCTTCCAGAAACAGTTGGCAGCCCTCCCTGAGGTTCAGACCTTTTTGAAGGGAGTTCTGCACATCCAACCTCCCTTTGTGCCACCTATGGTGCCCTGGGATCTTAACATGGTGTTGCAGTTCCTCCAGTCGAACTGGTTTGAGCCTCTACAGGAGGTTGAGGTCAAGTTTCTCACGTAGAAGGCTGTTACTTTGTTGGCCTTAGCTTCTGCTCGGCGTGTGTCGGAGTTGGGGGCTTTGTCCTGTAGAAGCCCATACTTGATCTTCCATGAAGATAGGGCTGAGCTTCGGACATGTCAGCAGTTTCTTCCGAAGGTTGTGTCGGTATTTCAATTCAACCAACCTATTGTGGTGCCAGTTGCGACTGACTCCTCAATTTCATCAAAGTCCTTGGATGTTGTAAGGGCTCTGAAAATCTATGTGAAGAGGACAGCTCGTCACAGAAAATCGGACTCTCTCTTTGTCCTGTATGATCCCAAGAAACCTGGGTGTCCTGTTTCTAAGCAGACAATTTCTCGCTGGATCAGGTTCACTATCCAGCATGCATATTCTACAGCAGGATTGCCGTGTCCTACGTCTGTTAAGGCCCACTCTACTCGTAAGGTGGGTTCTTCCTGGGCGGCTGCCCGGGGTGTCTCGGCTTTACAGCTTTGCCGAGCTGCTACTTGGTCTGGGTCGAACACGTTTGATAAGTTCTACAAGTTCAATACTTTGACCAAACTTTAGGTCCTCAGCGGCCATTCAGTTCTGCAGAAGCCTCCGCGCTCTCACTCCCGTTCTGGGAGCTTTGGTACATCCCCATGGTACTCATGTGGACCCCAGCATCCTCTAGGATGTAAGAGAAAATAGGATTTTGGTTACCTACCGGTAAATGCTTTTCTTGTAGTCCATAGAGGATGCTGGGAGCCCGCCCAGCGCTTCGTTTTTCTGCTATCGTTATTTGGTTCAGTACAACTTCGTTTTAGTTGAGTACTGCATTGTTACTTGGTAAGTAATGTTTCAGCGATTGCTGAGTTTTAAAGCTAAGTTAGCTTGATGTGCCTTGTATGTGTGAGCTGGTATGAATCTCGCCACTATCTGTGTTAAATCCTTCTCTCGAAGATGTCCGTCTCCTCGGGCACAGTTTCTAAACTGAGTCTGGTAGGAGGGGCATAGAGGGAGGAGCCAGCCCACACTCTCAAACGCTTAAAGTGCCAATGGCTCCTAGTGGACCCATCTATACCCCATGGTACTAATGTGGACCTCAGCATCCTCTATGGACTACGAGATAAGGATTTACCGGCAGGTAACCAAAATCCTATTTATATCATGATCAATATAAATCTGCACTGCATGTTTCTTTTCAACATGCATAAACTTCCTCTGCCTCATTTCCACCCATGGTTTTATCTTTATTTTAGTTTACATCTATTTATATATGACTAGCCAGTGGCTTCGCTTGTGTGTATGTCTGTTTTTGCTCAACTGAACTAATTTTACAAAGACAGTATTCCTAATCCATTGCTGCAATACCTAACACCGAAAGATGATATATATCAACTCGCACCATGCGTAACCATAGTTTGTAGTGTTTGTCATGGTGCGCCATTTACTGGATTGACGTGTATACTGAACTACTTGAGTTAAGATAACCTGCCTGATTAATGATAGTCGGATTTTCATATGAAATAGACCTTGTGTATCAAATAACTATGTACTTATATATGCATACACATATACACATACAACTCTGCTTTCGGGGTGTTCAATATATGTATATATTGTGTGTATATATAACTATCTATCTATATATGTAGCAGCAAAATTTCCACGAGGTGGAAGGTGCACTCTCGCTATAATAAATGAAGTCCTTTCATAAAACGATTTTTATTGTGAAAATCCAAAAGCCTTATGAGTCGACGTTTCGGTCCGCATAACGAACCTTTTTCAAGACTAATAGCTCTTTAGGTTAACATCATTCATCATAATCATGTGTCTGTGAAAAAAACAACAAAGTATAGACATATTCACATATGCAGGGAACTACGCCTCCCAGGCCAAATCACATCTGTTCTACTTCCCAGAATAAATTCAACTATGGATCATCTCACCAATACCAAATGTGTAAGACCATATTTATTATACACTAATTCACCACCATCACCTGTGTCAGAGCCTCCCAGACTCATAATGCCATGAAATATAGAAAAAGCTCACCTGAGATCGGATCAAACTTAGTCAAAGATTTATAGCACAATAAGGTAGCATATCAGGACGCAGCCATACTAGTCTTAGAAGTAGGTATAGAATGTGCATCTGGAAATCGAATTTCAACAATGAGTTATACTCAAAGTAGGCAAGGAGTACTCACTAGTGCTTCATTAGAAATATTCACTAACATACCTGATCTAACGGATCATGCTACCTTGGTGCAGCTACAGGGTCACGGTATATACGACATGCTGCATAAATAATCACAAAAACTGCATCTGTATTTCGCTTCAATTAGTATTCAGTATAAGTAAATCACTCAAAGTATAACACTTACTGGAGTCTGGAGGAGAGTAGGGCGTCCCTGTGCTGCATACTAAATTGCTGCTGCGGGACTGCTATTTAAATGTCCCGGACCGGAAGTGACCGGATCCGTGTAGAGCAACTCGTAAAAACCTCCCTCCAATCTGCACCCGCAACCAATGCCCCACAAAGGGCCCTCAAAAGCACCTCCGACGGGGCCCCCAGACCGCGCACCACGAGCGCCACGCGGGGCCACCCACAGCTCCGTCCGCAAAGGCAACACCGCCGCTCCGGCTGGACGCGGCCTTCATGCGTTCCACCTGCCGGAAGTGCGTTCCACTAAGCCGGAAGTGACACGGGTGTGTTCCCGAAAGCTCAAACGGTCTAATACTTCAGTGAGTGGCTTCAAACATAGGTTCCCAACCGCTCAAGACTAGATTGGAGTCCTTAATCAAGTGTCTGGGTGTAGTGTATAGGGACGTGTAACATCATTTCAAATGACAAAACATTATCATTATGATAGCGGTGGGGGACGAAATATTTAACACTAGACAGATGTATTGGCCTGGGGGGTAGTCCATACAGACGAGCATAGCATAATGGGGCTATAATACACAAAAAAATGATACACAAAATAATAATAAAAAAATGACAAAAAATGAAAAATAAGCAAAATATCAACAATAAAGAATAAAAAATTGTAAACGTATAACTTTTTTGATTATTTTGATGAGGACCGTTAAAGCCTGTTGAAATTAGGCTACCAATGTATACACAGGGTTGATATATCAAATAACCATTGCTTCATACATTCGAAATAAATTGTGTACACAGTTTCACAGCCTAGTGTAGTAAATTATGCGGAGAACGGAGTTACTCGTCCTCCACGACACTAATATATATCTAATTTCTTAGTAGTAACAGGTCCAAAAATTACCAAAAAAATATATAAATAAATGAATAAACACAGAAAAAGAAAAAGTGAAGCTATTGAATGGTGTTACAAAAACACATTAAATGGATTGGACTCGTTAAGTCCTCTGGGGGAGACCGTATCCAACCGATGTATCCAATAGCTTTCGCGTCTCTTCAACAGCAGGGACCGGTCGCCTCCAGTAGGACATGGTGGGATCCAATCTATCAATTTGCATTTTAAACTAGCTACTTGATGTTTAGCAGTTAAAAAGTGCCTGGCTACCGGTTTATCAGTTTTGCCTGTGATCAATGCAGTATGAATCGAGGACCGATGGTTAGCCATCCGGTCTCGGAATGGCCGTGTAGTCAGACCTACGTATACTAACCCACAAGGACATTTAAGAATGTAAATTACGTGGTCTAAATGGCAATGTAGATGATATTTTAACTTGATCACTTTACCAGAATGAGGATGATAAAACACTGGGCCAGTCAACATAGATCTACATGCGGTGCAGCTACCACACGAGTAGCTGCCTGGTCTAGACTGCATCACTTGAAATGGGGTCAATTCATTTTTAGGGAACAAGGTAGGGCGCATCAATAGTTGTCTAAGATTCGCGCCTCTACGGTAGGCTACCATGGGTGTATTCATTTTGGAAAAGGGAAGATTAGCGTCTGAGGCTACAAGTTAATTTTATTCAGTTAATTTTTTAGAGCCCGGACCGGTGAATATCACCGGATCCGGCAAATACCTCAGAAGCGGCACCGACCGCACACGAGGAGGGGTGGCGGTCAAGCGAAGAGGCCGACAGAAACGCAAGTAAACACCGTTTTCAATTTGTCTTCCAAACAATTAAATGAGGCTGAAATAAAACTTTTATCTAGAGGGCTAACTTTTGTGCCAGTCTGCAAAACACAAACTTTCAACAAATTAGTTGATCAATACAAATTTGGCAGGTCTATGAGGCTCCGTGAATACTTTTCAGATAAATCTACCGTTGGAGAAAAGAGTAGATTCCGTGGTAAATCAAATTTTGACCCTCCATCTTCAAACTCAAGCATTAAAACATTTTTGAGATTAGTACAATCTGACATTGAGTCAGACCAAGCACCTAAGATGCATGACAATCTGACCCCCCCCGAACGTTTGGCACTTAAAGCCCTCAGAGATAACACCTCCATTGTTATCCGTCCAGCGGATAAAGGGGGTGCGGTCGTAGTCCAGGATTGGGCTGACTATGACCAGGAAATCTTACGACAATTAGCTGATGCTAGTACGTACAGACCATTAGATTGTAATCCAATGATGAAAATAAAGAATAAGGTCGATTCCACCATTCAATTTGGCTATGAGCAGGGCTGGATAAATGACTATTTAAAATTTTTTTTGAAAGTTGAGCACCCCAAATGCCCAATACTTTATACGCTCCCGAAAATACATAAAACCTTGGTCCATCCCCCTGGAAGGCCTATTATAGCTGCCGATGGATCTATTTTACAACCACTAGCTATTCTAGTTGACAGTATCTTACAACCACTGGTATTAAACATTAATAGCTATTTAAAGGATACTGGTGATTTTTTGACCCAGTTACATGGGGTACAGGTGGATGGCGAAAATTTGATGTTGGCATCCCTAGATGTCTGTTCGTTATATACAGTAATTCCGCATCAATCAGGGCTTGACACCATCAAGAAAAATCTATTGAAAGTTGAGAACCTTGAATTTCCTATTGAGTTCATATTAGAACTTACTGAATTAGTATTAACCCAAAATCATTTCCTTTATAAGGATAAACATTTTTTGCAAATTGCAGGCACCGCAATGGGGTCTAATTTGGCCCCTGCTTATGCCAATCTCTATATGGCTGATTACGAGAACTCACACTTATTGCCAATTTATGGCCATAAGATTATCTTCTACCGAAGATATATTGACGACATCTTTTTACTTTGGCGAGGCACTGAATCTGAGTTCACTCGCATGGTCGATGAATTAAATGCATTAGACAGCCCTATTCGCTTGACACATACCATCTCCTCTACCGAAATTAACTTCCTTGATGTCACCATTATCAAAACGGAGGCTGGTTTTATCTCTACTGTCTTTCGTAAATCCACAGATCGTAATCTGCTGTTACAGGCGGATAGTTTTCATCCCCCTGCCCTAAAAGAAAGCCTTCCCATTTCACAGTATCTACGCATCATGCGCATTAACTCTGACCCTGACCGCAGAAACATACAGTGTACTGAGGTGACTTCTCGATTTTTGAGTCGTGGATATACACCTAGAACATTAGCTAAATGTCTGAATAGAGCTACTAAGATCTTTTTAGGTCAACAGAGCAGGACTAATAAAAGCGTAGATCGCATGATCTTTCCCACGCAGTTTGACAACACCACTACGATACGGAAATCGTTAAGAAAGCATTGGCCAATTGTAGCCTCAGACGCTAATCTTCCCTTTTCCAAAATGAATACACCCATGGTAGCCTACCGTAGAGGCGCGAATCTTAGACAACTATTGATGCGCCCTACCTTGTTCCCTAAAAATGAATTGACCCCATTTCAAGTGATGCAGTCTAGACCAGGCAGCTACTCGTGTGGTAGCTGCACCGCATGTAGATCTATGTTGACTGGCCCAGTGTTTTATCATCCTCATTCTGGTAAAGTGATCAAGTTAAAATATCATCTACATTGCCGTTTAGACCACGTAATTTACATTCTTAAATGTCCTTGTGGGTTAGTATACGTAGGTCTGGCTACACGGCCATTCCGAGACCGGATGGCTAACCATCGGTCCTCGATTCATACTGCATTGATCACAGGCAAAACTGATAAACCGGTAGCCAGGCACTTTTTAACTGCTAAACATCAAGTAGCTAGTTTAAAATGCAAATTGATAGATTGGATCCCACCATGTCCTACTGGAGGCGACCGGTCCCTGCTGTTGAAGAGACGCGAAAGCTATTGGATACATCGGTTGGATACGGTCTCCCCCAGAGGACTTAACGAGTCCAATCCATTTAATGTGTTTTTGTAACACCATTCAATAGCTTCATTTTTTCTTTTTCTGTGTTTATTCATTTATTTATATATTTTTTTGGTAATTTTTGGACCTGTTACTACTAAGAAATTAGATATATATTAGTGTCGTGGAGGACGAGTAACTCCGTTCTCCGCATAATTTACTACACTAGGCTGTGAAACTGTGTACACAATTTATTTCGAATGTATGAAGCAATGGTTATTTGATATATCAACCCTGTGTATACATTGGTAGCCTAATTTCAACAGGCTTTAACGGTCCTCATCAAAATAATCAAAAAAGTTATACGTTTACAATTTTTTATTCTTTATTGTTGATATTTTGCTTATTTTTCATTTTTTGTCATTTTTTTATTATTATTTTGTGTATCATTTTTTTGTGTATTATAGCCCCATTATGCTATGCTCGTCTGTATGGACTACCCCCCAGGCCAATACATCTGTCTAGTGTTAAATATTTCGTCCCCCACCGCTATCATAATGATAATGTTTTGTCATTTGAAATGATGTTACACGTCCCTATACACTACACCCAGACACTTGATTAAGGACTCCGATCTAGTCTTGAGCGGTTGGGAACCTATGTTTGAAGCCACTCACTGAAGTATTAGACCGTTTGAGCTTTCGGGAACACACCCGTGTCACTTCCGGCTTAGTGGAACGCACTTCCGGCAGGTGGAACGCATGAAGGCCGCGTCCAGCCGGAGCGGCGGTGTTGCCTTTGCGGACGGAGCTGTGGGTGGCCCCGCGTGGCGCTCGTGGTGCGCGGTCTGGGGGCCCCGTCGGAGGTGCTTTTGAGGGCCCTTTGTGGGGCATTGGTTGCGGGTGCAGATTGGAGGGAGGTTTTTACGAGTTGCTCTACACGGATCCGGTCACTTCCGGTCCGGGACATTTAAATAGCAGTCCCGCAGCAGCAATTTAGTATGCAGCACAGGGACGCCCTACTCTCCTCCAGACTCCAGTAAGTGTTATACTTTGAGTGATTTACTTATACTGAATACTAATTGAAGCGAAATACAGATGCAGTTTTTGTGATTATTTATGCAGCATGTCGTATATACCGTGACCCTGTAGCTGCACCAAGGTAGCATGATCCGTTAGATCAGGTATGTTAGTGAATATTTCTAATGAAGCACTAGTGAGTACTCCTTGCCTACTCTGAGTATAACTCATTGTTGAAATTCGATTTCCAGATGCACATTCTATACCTACTACTAAGACTAGTATGGCTGCGTCCTGATATGCTACCTTATTGTGCTATAAATCTTTGACTAAGTTTGATCCGATCTCAGGTGAGCTTTTTCTATATTTCATGGCATTATGAGTCTGGGAGGCTCTGACACAGGTGATGGTGGTGAATTAGTGTATAATAAATATGGTCTTACACATTTGGTATTGGTGAGATGATCCATAGTTGAATTTATTCTGGGAAGTAGAACAGATGTGATTTGGCCTGGGAGGCGTAGTTCCCTGCATATGTGAATATGTCTATACTTTGTTGTTTTTTTCACAGACACATGATTATGATGAATGATGTTAACCTAAAGAGCTATTAGTCTTGAAAAAGGTTCGTTATGCGGACCGAAACGTCGACTCATAAGGCTTTTGGATTTTCACAATAAAAATCGTTTTATGAAAGGACTTCATTTATTATAGCGAGAGTGCACCTTCCACCTCGTGGAAATTTTGCTGTTCAAGTGGACCTAACCGGGTTCATTAGGAGCACCCGCAACGTTGGAATTTATGGGATGAGAGTGCAGGATCACCGTGGATATCTATATATGTATATATATATATATATATATATATATAGTTTCAGAAAGGTCGCACACATGCAGGCCCGGCGCTGCCCGCTCAGCGAAGGGATGCAGTGCAGGGAGGCGCTGGGAGGAAGAGGTGCTCCCCTTGCTCTGCATTCCTTCCCTGCGCTGCGCCGTCCTGACACCCGTGCTGCTGCTGCCAGCAGCTGTGCGGCGCTGGCAGCATGAAAAGCCCACTCCCCTCCTCCCCCCTCCCCTCACCTGTGTGTCAGTGGCTCGGTAAGTATCAAAGGAGGGGGCGGAGCTACACGGACCGGAACGGGCGGAGCTAAACGGGACAGAAGGGGCGGAGCTACACGGACCAGGCTGCTGCAGTGCTGTACTGAGGGAGACAGTGGCTTAGGTAAGTGGAGGGTGACAGAGAAATGTGTGTGTGTGTGTATATATGGTGGGTGTGTATGTGTGTGTCTATGTGTGTGAATTGTGTGTGTGCGCACACGTTTTATGGACGCTACTACTGGGGGGGTGCATTACGTGTAAGGACGCAACTACAGGGGGGGCATTACATATAATGACGCTACTATTACTGGGGGGCATTACGTATAACGACTCTACTACTACTGGGGGGGCATCACATGTAAGGACGCTACTACTACTGGGGGGGCCATTACGTGTAAGGACGCTACTACTACTGGGGGGGGCATTACGTATAAGGACGCTACTACAGGGGGGGCATTACGTATAACGCTACTACTACTGGCGGGCGTTACATGTAAGGACGCTACTACTACTACATGGGGGGGCCATTACGTGTAAGGACGCTACTACTACTGGGGGGGCATTACGTATAAGGACGCTACTACAGGGGGGGCATTACGTATAGCGCTACTACTACTGGCGGGCGTTACATGTAAGGACGCTACTACTACTGGGGGGCATTATGTATGAGGATGTTACTGTAAAGATGTGCCCTGTGGGCACATCCGTGTTGCTGTCCCTAGCTGGGGGCAGCGCTGGGGCAGCTTGTCTGTCCCCAGCGCTGAGTGTGCGGCGGCGGGTGTCTGGTGCAGGGATCGGATGTTTCCCTGCAACAGGCTGTCGGCGGCAAGGAGCGGCGCGGCGGCGCTTTTAACTTGGCACCGCTCGGGCCGCCAATCAGAAGCGCCGCCTGCGGCTTTTTGAATCCGGTGCCTCCAGCGAGCCAATCGCGGCTCGCGGGGCGCCGGCCAATCACAGAGGGGCGCGGCGAGCCAATCGGTGCTCGCCGCGTCATAGGCCCCGCCCCCGGCGTCTGACGGAGCCTGAAGACAGGACGGCGCGGAGGAGCGCGAAGAAAAGAAGACGCGACGGGCGGGAGGAGAGGGCTGCGCGCGCGCGGAAGAGCGCGAGGAGGAGGTCAGCGGTCGGGCTCCGGGAAGAAGATGTCCAGCGGCGGCGACACCGCTGGCCAGGACGGGTCAGCGGTAGAAGAGGACGCTGGAGTTCCCTGGAGCAGGTGAGGCCTCGGTGAGGCAACCTTCACCCCCTCCCCTCTTCCTCCCTCGACCACCAGGGACGGGCATTAGGCCCGAGGGCACAATTCAGGCACTAGGCCTGTGGCGCAGCTAGGAGTTTGGGGGCCAATATTTGATTAGGTGGTTTGGGCATTAGGCCCAAGCCACCCTACCCCTGTGGCACCAGTTAGGCGGGCACTAGGCCCGGGGGCAAATCAGGCAATAGGCCTGCGGGGCATTAGAGGGCGTTAGGCCCTAGTGTATTTTTGGCAATTAGGGAATATTAAGGTGACCCTGGGCACAAGGCCCAGGTCACCCAACGGGCAATAAGTTAGGCGGGCGCTAGGCCCGTGGGTGAAGTCAGGCCTCCGGCCTGGGCGCCGTCAGGGGGTGCTAGGCCCAGCGAGTAAGTACCCCCCCAAGGTGAATAAAGGTGGCACTGGGCACTAGGCTCGGGCCACCCTGAGGTATTTAGGCAGTCGGGCCTGAGGCCCACATAAGGGAAGGCACAGGAGGTGGGTAGGCCGTGCGGTGCCCACCCCCTTCCAACGGCAGGTAGGGATTAAAAAGGGACAGCACCGTTTTATGTTGTATTTCCGATGTGTGTGTTGTTACCGTGCAGGGCAAAATGTTGTTATAGAGTTTGTGCATAGTTGTGTTGCACCACTTACACTTAGGCCAGTTTGAGGGCTTTGTTATGCAGTTAGTGTAGCGGACGCACACTAGATTAGAGTTAGGCCCTGCACGGCTGTTTCTCTCTTTGCCTCCTTACAGGGACCTGTAAGTGGAGAAGATCGGAGTACAAGACGTAGGACGGTGAGTAACATCGGTCTGTGTGTTTCGTCTGTGTGTCCCTATCTATCTCCCTTCCTTCAGGGCAACGGTGAGCCTTGCACGCCGGTGCAAGGTAGAATTTCCACCTGGCGCGAGAGTGCCAATAGGTGAAATTCGGGCTCTGAGGCGGACGCCTGGGATGACCCTCACCTAGCCCGAAAGCACTATTTTTCTTTAGGTTGGAGGGCGTTTCGGTCCACAGTCCGGAGGACAGTACTCAGAAATCTCCTTCCTCCTAGGTCGTCGTGTCCGGGTCCGACGGAAGAGTTGCCAGGTCCGTTGAAGGTTCCGGTACCTGAAGGTGAGAGAGAGCGGCGCCTGGTGAGTACCGAGTCTACACCTGCACGGCAGCAGGCACCACACGCACCGCAGCCGCACCTCTCACACTTGGCGTAGTCGGCAGGATCAAAGAGACCGGATCACGGACACGATGTGGAACGCCACCAAGAAGACCTCCCTGCGGACGGCTCCGGAGAAGACTCACCCCCGGATGTGTGCGGACCAGAGCGACTGGGTGACGGTGTCTGGGGCAGACATCCTGAAGATGGTGCAGCGGTCGATCCAGCGTGGAAAAGAAGAGCGCCGGGAGAAGGGGCGCAAGAAGGCCGCTGTGACGCCCTGCAAGAAATGTCGGCAAACAGGGCACTTTGCCAGCGAGTGTACTTGGCGAGAGACGTCCCCAAAGAAGGTGGTCCAGGAAGCGGACCGAAGACGTCAGAAGGGCCAAGCGAAGAAGGAGTCCTGGTGTTTGCTCTGCGGAAACTACGGGCATGAGCACAACAGTTGTCCCTGGGACGAAGAGTTGAGCCAAGACGAGGTTGATTCCTGGTGTGAAAACTGTGGAGATCCCCGACATCGGCTCCTGGAATGTCCATGGACGGAAGACAGGACGGACTACGAGGCCACGGTGAAGCAGATGACGGAGTCTCGTCAGCAGCTTTGGGACCGGGTGGCTGCAGAGCCTGTGTGTGCGCTCTGCGAGGCGAGAGGACATGCGCTTCCCGACTGTCCGTGGAATGAAGACCGGATGATTGCAGATGGTCGCGCCCAGAGATGGGAGGAGGAAACCAGGGAAATGGAGCGGAAGACCCTGCTGGAAGTTAGTTCGCAGGTGCCCATTTCCTCTGAGCCGGAACAAACGGGTGAAGATTCCCCAGTGAATGAGGTGGACAAGGGACCCGTCTTGGAGAAGGTGGCAGTGGCCCTCCCTTGTTGGAAGTGTCGGCGACCAGGACATGCGGCCAGTGAGTGCCCCTGGGAAGATGCCGCGGACCTACTCTGTCCCAAGAAAGTGACCCCAGTAACGAAGGATCCTTTCCCGCAGCAGGCGGAGGTGGACGACTGGGAGGAGAAGAGACCACGCTGCGAAGAAAAGCGTGAAGACCCAGTGACTGAGACGTCCGGGATCTCCCCGCGATGGAACCGGCCACGTCCAGGACGTGCGGAACGGGAGTGTCCTGGGACGTGCGGAACGGGA
This sequence comes from Pseudophryne corroboree, assembly GCF_028390025.1. Classification (NCBI taxonomy): domain Eukaryota; kingdom Metazoa; phylum Chordata; class Amphibia; order Anura; family Myobatrachidae; genus Pseudophryne; species Pseudophryne corroboree. The sequence goes on along the minus strand of NC_086448.1, from coordinate 338,516,626 downwards.
GTGTCCTGGGTACCAAAAGATGCCAGCGGAAGCGAAGGAGTACGCTGAGGAAGTCACAATGCCAGCGGAAGCGAAGGAGTACGCTGAGGAAGCAGAGGTGCCAGCGGAAGCGAAGGAGTACGCTGAGGAAGTAACGATGCCAGCGGAAGCGAAGGAGTACGCTGAGGAAGTAAAGATGCCAGCGGAAGCGAAGGAGTACGCTGAGGAAGCAGAGGTACCAGCGGAAGAGACTAAGTACGCTGAGGAGGAACACGATACCCCAGTACAGATATCGGAGGAGGACTCGGACTACGGTGAGCTGTCCGCCGACGAATCTCTCCCAGGACAGATGGAGGACGACTCTGGCATCGGTAGCGCCGACGAGAGTGACTGGCAGGATCGGGTGGAGTCATGCTCCCAGTTGAATGCCCTCCGTGAAGAGGAGGAGATAGTCCTGGAGCAAGAATACCTGCCGGGAGTGCCGAAATGGACGGACGTACGGGGAGAGGATCTCGATGCCGTGGGAGGACCCGTTTCAGAGGAAGACACAGGACCTTTGGAGATGCCCCACGAGGAAATGCGACATGTGGTGGCTGTTGCCCGGGAGGAAACGGATGCCCCGGAGGATTCCGCTGTTGGGTGGTGGTCGATACCACACCCGGAAGACAGGGACGAAGCCTCAGACGATATCGAAGGTCAAGAGTGGGTGACTGTTGTCCCCGTGGAGGAAGATTCCCCTTGGTGGCCAACGTCGAGCGACCGTGAGGAGATGCCACTCCCCCAGAGGATCCGCCGATGGAGGTCAGGACGTAAGAGGAACCCGGAGCTGGAGGAGGAAGGGTGTGGGGTCACGGCCGGTCCAGGCTGGGCCCTCGAACACAACCTCGCCGGAGGGACCTCGGAATTCCCTGACCCGCGGACAATGGAAGTCGTGAGGAACTTTGTAGGGACTACAAAGGAAAAAGGGGGGGGGAATGTAAAGATGTGCCCTGTGGGCACATCCGTGTTGCTGTCCCTAGCTGGGGGCAGCGCTGGGGCAGCTTGTCTGTCCCCAGCGCTGAGTGTGCGGCGGCGGGTGTCTGGTGCAGGGATCGGATGTTTCCCTGCACCAGGCTGTCGGCGGCGGGGAGCGGCGCGGCGGCGCTTTAAACCTGGCGCCGCTCAAGCCGCCAATCAGAAGCGCCGCCCGCGGCTTTTTGAATCAGGTGCCTCCAGCGAGCCAATCGCGGCTCGCGGGGCGCCGGCCAATCACAGAGGGGCGCGGCGAGCCAATCGGTGCTCGCCGCGTCATAGGCCCTGCCCCCGGCGTCTGACGGAGCCTGAAGACAGGACGGCGCGGAGGAGCGCGAAGAAAAGAAGACGCGACGGGCGGGAGGAGAGGGCTGCGCGCGCGCGGAAGAGCGCGAGGAGGAGGTCAGCGGTCGGGCTCCGGGAAGAAGATGTCCAGCGGCGGCTGGACGCGGAGCAGCGGAGGCGACGCCGCTGGCCAGGACGGGTCAGCGGCAGAAGAGGACGCTGGAGTTCCCTGGAGCAGGTGAGGCCTCGGTGAGGCAACCTTCACCCCCTCCCCTCTTCCTCCCTCGACCACCAGGGACGGGCATTAGGCCCGAGGGCACAATTCAGGCACTAGGCCTGTGGCGCAGCTAGGAGTTTGGGGGCCAATATTTGATTAGGTGGTTTGGGCATTAGGCCCAAGCCACCCTACCCCTGTGGCACCAGTTAGGCGGGCACTAGGCCCGGGGGCAAATCAGGCAATAGGCCTGCGGGGCATTAGAGGGCGTTAGGCCCTAGTGTATTTTTGGCAATTAGGGAATATTAAGGTGACCCTGGGCACAAGGCCCAGGTCACCCAACGGGCAATAAGTTAGGCGGGCGCTAGGCCCGTGGGTGAAGTCAGGCCTCCGGCCTGGGCGCCGTCAGGGGGCGCTAGGCCCAGCGAGTAAGTACCCCCCCAAGGTGAATAAAGGTGGCACTGGGCACTAGGCTCGGGCCACCCTGAGGTATTTAGGCAGTCGGGCCTGAGGCCCACATAAGGGAAGGCACAGGAGGTGGGTAGGCCGTGCGGTGCCCACCCCCTTCCAACGGCAGGTAGGGATTAAAAAGGGACAGCACCGTTTTATGTTGTATTTCCGATGTGTGTGTTGTTACCGTGCAGGGCAAAATGTTGTTATAGAGTTTGTGCATAGTTGTGTTGCACCACTTACACTTAGGCCAGTTTGAGGGCTTTGTTATGCAGTTAGTGTAGCGGACGCACACTAGATTAGAGTTAGGCCCTGCACGGCTGTTTCTCTCTTTGCCTCCTTACAGGGACCTGTAAGTGGAGAAGATCGGAGTACAAGACGTAGGACGGTGAGTAACATCGGTCTGTGTGTTTCGTCTGTGTGTCCCTATCTATCTCCCTTCCTTCAGGGCAACGGTGAGCCTTGCACGCCGGTGCAAGGTAGAATTTCCACCTGGTGCGAGAGTGCCAATAGGTGAAATTCGGGCTCTGAGGCGGACGCCTGGGATGACCCTCACCTAGCCCGAAAGCACTATTTTTCTTTAGGTCGGAGGGCGTTTCGGTCCACAGTCCGGAGGACAGTACTCAGAAATCTCCTTCCTCCTAGGTCGTCGTGTCCGGGTCCGACGGAAGAGTTGCCAGGTCCGTTGAAGGTTCCGGTACCTGAAGGTGAGAGAGAGCGGCGCCTGGTGAGTACCGAGTCTACACCTGCACGGCAGCAGGCACCACACGCACCGCAGCCGCACCTCTCACACTACTACTACTGGGGGGGCATTACGTATAAGGATGCTACTACTACTGGGGGGGCCATTACGTGTAAGGACGCTACTACTCTTACTGGGGGGGAGGCATAACATATAAGGACGCTACTACTACTGGGGGTGCACTATGTATAAGGACGCTACTACTACTTGGAGTGCACTACGTATAAGGACGCTACTACAACTGGGGGGGGGGGGCATTACGTATAAGGATGCTGCTACTACTGGGGGGGCCATTACGTGTAAGGACGCTACTACTACTACTACTGGGGGGGGCATTACATATAAGGACGCTACTACAACTGGGGGGGCATTACGTATAAGGATGCTGCTGCTACTACTGGGGGGGCCATTACGTGTAAGGACGCTACTACTACTACTGGGGGGGGGGGCATTACATATAAGGACGATACTACTACTGGGGGTGCACTACGTATAAGGATGCTACTACTACTGGGGGGGCATTACGTATAAGGACGCTACTACTACTACTGGGGGGGGGCATTACATATAAGGACGATACTACTACTGGGGGTGCACTACGTATAAGGACGCTACTACTACTTGGAGTGCACTACGTATAAGGACGCTACTACTACTGGGGGGGCATTACGTATAAGGACGTTACTACTACTGGGGGGGCATTATGTATAAGGACGCTACTACTACTGGGGAGGCATTATGTATAAGGACGCTACTACTACTGGGGAGGCATTACGTATAAGGACGCTACTACTACTGGGGGTGCACTATGTATAAGGACGCTACTACTACTTGGAGTGCACTACGTATAAGGACGCTACTACAACTGGGGGGGGGGCATTACGTATAAGGACGCTGCTACTACTGGGGGGGCCATTACGTGTAAGGACGCTACTACTACTACTACTACTGGGGGGGGCATTACATATAAGGACGCTACTACAACTGGGGGGCATTACGTATAAGGATGCTGCTACTACTGGGGGGGCCATTACGTGTAAGGACGCTACTACTACTACTGGGGGGGGAGCATTACATATAAGGACGATACTACTACTGGGGGTGCACTACGTATAAGGATGCTACTACTACTGGGGGGGCATTACGTATAAGGATGCTACTACTACTTGGGGGGCCATTACGTATAAGGATGCTACTACTACTACTGGGGGGGGCATTACATATAAGGACGATACTACTACTGGGGGTGCACTACGTATAAGGACGCTACTACTACTTGGAGTGCACTACGTATAAGGACGCTACTACTACTGGGGGGGCATTACGTATAAGGACGCTACTACTACTGGGGGGGCATTATGTATAAGGACGCTACTACTACTGGGGAGGCATTATGTATAAGGACGCTACTACTACTGGGGAGGCATTATGTATAAGGACGCTACTACTACTGGGGAGGCATTATGTATAAGAACGCTACTACTACTGGGGAGGCATTACGTATAAGGACGCTACTACTACTGGGGAGGCATTACGTATAAGGACGCTACTACTACTGGGGAGGCATTACGTATAAGGACGCTACTACTACTGGGGAGGCATTATGTATAAGGACGCTACTACTACTGGGGAGGCATTATGTATAAGGACGCTAATACTACTGGGGGGGGCATTATGCATAAGGACGCTACTACTACGGGTGGGGCATTACGTATAAGATAAATAAGATTGTGCTACATTTTGGCGTAATTTTAAATGGGGGTACTATTGTGTTGCCATGCCCCTTACTTGTGAGACCACACCCCTTTTCCCGGCGCGCGCCAAAGGATTATGGGAGGGCGCAAATTTATAGTTTGCAGGGGGGCGCCGAACACCCTAGCACCGGCCCTGCACACATGATTCCTTTAAAAAAGTTCACTGTGGGTGCAGGGTCAGCAATAGTTAATATGTAAAAATCCAAACAGTCCACTTCCTGGAACTTGCAGGGATAAACCAGCACACCTTTGCACATAGCCAAACACTTATTTAATCATCCTATTAGCAGCATAAACATATAGCAGCATGGATATAGTCATAAACCTGACTCAGGGTAAACATCATATACTTGCAGCATGTCTCTGAACCCTCTCTGCTACAGCATTGAGGGTTCACAGCACAGCTCCCCGCACTGACTGTGACATGCTGTAAGTATATGATGCTTACCCTGAGTCAGGTTTATGACTATATCCATGCTGCTATATGTTTATGCTGTTAACAGGATGATTAAATAAGTGTTTGGCTATGTGCAAAGGTGTGCTGGTTTATCCCTGCAAGTTCCAGGAAGTGGACTGTTTGGACTTTTATATATATATATATATATATATATATATATATAGAAAAAACAGCAGGTGCCGGCTCTCCCATCAGCTCTCAATTATGCACCGGGTGTCCGCATATAAACAGCAGTATATACACAACAATGAGCGGCACTCACGGCGTCTTCTCAAATGATGCAGTCGGAGACAGTCAAATCTTAGCAACGTTTCAATGTTTTATGCATTTTTCTCAAGCTTGAGAAAAATGCATAAAGCATTGAAACGTTGCTAAGATTTGACTGTCTCCGACTGCATCATTTGAGAAGACGCCGTGAGTGCCGCTCATTGTTGTGTATATATATATATATATATATATATATATATATATAGTAATTTTGGACTTGAGGAGCCTGCACACTGCACACATTATCATTAGCATCAACTTGGACTTGTATCTAAATTTAAATGTCAAATATACATTCCAATATTAATAACTTCTACCCAGTATTTGCTACAAGTATATCTTGAGGTGAAACCAGTTTGACATCAGTATGTATTTGAAAGTAAACACAATCATTGTCATATTTGACAAGGACTGTATGAACTGTGAACTCTGTCTGTGTACATAAAACATATAAAAAAAAGCCTCACTCCATTAGTAAATGCTTTGTATTTTCACATGGCTTAATTGTGTTCCCAATTGGGGTAATTAGAGGTTCAACTGTATTCCATTTGCCTTGATAGCTTTTAATAAACAAATTAAGTCCGAATTAAGTCTGAGTGCCCACTCCAATTTATTTCTCAAAAATACATATTAGAGTTCTTTAAGCAAAGATGAAGAAATATATAATGAAGACATCATTACATGGGGGGAATTCAATTAGCTGCGGTAATTTACCACAGGCTAATTGAAGCAGTGGGATATTCAATATGAGCCAGCGACAACCTGCGAGCTGCAGTTAATGGGACTTCTTTTCGAGCCTGAGCAGGCTCAAAAAGAAATCTGCATTAAATGACTTGTTTGTGTGTGCTGCAGTGCAAACCTATACGTCCAGAAACTTATACCGGATTCTATGGGTTAACACGCATTACAGGGTAATATACCGGCCAAGAAAAAGGGACTGTAATTGAATAGACCCAAGCGTTAAAGCCCGAGCCTACCACCCTTTTTCACCCATGGTACAATAAATTACCACTGCTAATTGACTTGTTTTCAGTTTGTGGCTATAAGGAGTTTAGCTGCATTATATATGTGACTACATAATTTACTCTGAGGTTTAGGGATCTCTTTCATTGGTTTAAAAACTAGCACATGCAATGGGACAAAAGAGGATTTAAGTAAATATTGTTTCTCTGACGTCCTAGTGGATGCTGGGAACTCCGTAAGGACCATGGGGAATAGACGGGCTCCGCAGGAGACTGGGCACTCTAAAGAAAAGATTAGGTACTATCTGGTGTGCACTGGCTCCTCCCTCTATGCCCCTCCTCCAGACCTCAGTTAGAATCTGTGCCCGGCCAGAGCTGGGTGCCCCTAGTGGGCTCTCCTGAGCTTACTAGTAAAGAAAGTATTTATTAGGTTTTTTATTTTCAGTGAGCTTCTGCTGGCAACAGACTCACTGCTACGTGGGACTAAGGGGAGAGAAGCAAACCTACCTGCTTGCAGCTAGCTTGTGCTTCTTAGGCTACTGGACACCATTAGCCCCAGAGGGTTCGATCGTCCGTTCCCGGAGCCGCGCCGCCGTCCCCCTCGCAGAGCCAGAAGAACAGAAGCTGGAAGACGACGAAATCGGCGGCAGAAGACTCCTGTCTTCATTTAAGGTAGCGCACAGCACCGCAGCTGTGCGCCATTGCTCCCAGCACGCTTACACACTCCAATCACTGTAGGGTGCAGGGCGCCCGGAGGGGGGGGGGGCGCCCTGGGCAGCAATTGAAGTACCTTTTGGCAACAAAAATACATATATACAGTCTGGCACGGTATATATGTAAAAACCCCTGCCATTTTTTTTACACAGAAAGCGGGACAGAAACCCGCCACTGAGGGGGCGGGGCCTTCGTCCTCAGCACACCAGCGCCATTTTCTCTTCACAGCTCCACTGGAAGCAGCTCCCCAGGCTCTCCCCTGCAGTATCCAGGTACAAGAAGGGTAAAAAAGAGAGGGGGGGCACATAAATTTAGGCGCAAATAAAACATATAAGGCAGGGGGGCGTGGCCTGGAGTTTGGCTGAGCAGGCTGCTTTTTGTGTGAGCTCCCAGGGACCTGGGAGTTTTTAAGCTATAACTAGATCTATTTAAGCCTACCACCCACCCTAAGTGCCCTTATTTACCTACTATTAGTGGAGCAGGTAGTGGGACGGTGTTGCGGAGTCGGGGAGCCGGTTTACTGGCTCTCGCGGACTGCGGCCCTCTCATTGCCCTGAAGCCGGGGCCTCAATTTCCGTATATCCCCGCGGCCGCGTTGTTAACCCCCCCGGGACGTCTGGGGACCCCACAAAGACACCTCTCCTGCTGAAACCTGGCTGCAGCCTCCCCGGAGATTCGTGCTGATTGGCGGGAGTGCTCCGGGACAAGATCGAGGTCGAGCCGTGTGCTCCGAGGACCGGGCGGCGGCCATCTTGGATCCAGAAAGACGCGGAGGAGAAGCGGAGGAGACGGCCGGCGTCCCCGGGTGAACAGAGCTAGTTGCCACAGCTCTAAAAAGGTGACTGCACCGTCCCCTCCCCGGCGATTCTGGCCAGGAAGCCCGTCTCACGATATCGAGGGCGGACCGCTGGCTTGACCGCAGCCCCCCCCCCCCGCCTGGCAGAAACACGGAGGCTCTCGCTGCAGGTGTACCCTTTATATCGGGGACCCGACATTAGCACTCCCAATCACCCTGAAGTGACAAAAAACAAACAAACAAAAAAGGAAATAAATAAATAAAAATTAAAAAATTAAAAAATAAAAAAGCCCCTGCGGGTGACGAAGACCCCCTCCACCCTTCTGGCCCACCTGTAGACACAACCCTTCTGCCCCCCTGCAAATTCAACCACGGCTGTGGGTAGCTGGCTGGGCGGCCCAGGAGGTCGACGCAGTCCCCGGTGGCCGGCAGCTAGGCTGCAATAAATACAGGGGCTGAAGGTGGAAGCCCATATCAATACAGCCGTAGGGGCAAACACGAAGGACCCGGTCCTTCCCTGTGGACGGGCAGCAACCCCATATCTGCACGTGAGATACCGAGAATTTTTTTTCCCAAACTGTATTATTTCTCTAGGAGGCCCAGATCCTATAAAGCCTGCTGTCTTCTCCTGGGGGTCTCTGGAGGGACCGGGGAGAGGGGATTGAAGTTACCCCCCAAAGTTTCCTTGGTGCATAAAAGAGGATGGCTAACTTAATAGCCCTGTCAGCTCTGCTCATGCCAATGTGATACGGAAGTTACCTCCTTCCCCTGCCATTATCTACGTGATGTCTTGATAACCCATGAAGCAGTGGAACCGTCAGATTTTTTCACCTTACGTGTTTAGTACCGTTGTGCTATCTTACTCGGGGTCTTACTATGCCTTCTAGATGCAACAAACCGTCAAAACCCGCACAGCAGCTTTCATTTTTCAAGTCATCCCCAAAAGTGTCTGGCTCTAAAGTCGCCGGAACCTCGGCAAAAGACGCAATCCCGCAGACCCCTCCCTCCCTGGAGGGACCCCCCTCAACATCTATGGCAACTACAAACCTGGACAAAGTTGGAGATGGAGAGGCCCTCACTGTGGGCACTATGAAGCTACTTTTATCTCACTTTAAAGAGGAGGTGGCGGCTGAGTTCCGTACCACATTATCGGCATGCCAACAATCTATAGATGACCTGGGCGGCCGCACTGACCATCTGGAAACTAAAATGGAGGAAGTTGTGGGGTCACATAACAGTTTACTGGACTCTCATGACGCATTAGAGGCGGAGGTGAAGCTTCTGCGGGACAAAGTCACAGATCTAGAGGACAGATCGCTCCGCAGCAATCTTAAATTACGTGGAGTCCACGAGTCGGTGTCACACAGCAGTCTACATGATTACGCCGTGGCCTTATTTAAAGCTCTATTACCCAAGTCTCCATCTGCGAACTTCATAATTGATCGAATACACCGGTTGCCGAAAGCCAGAGCGGCCCCAGGCGATGCTCCAAGAGACGTCCTAATGAAGCTACATTACTTTCACGTTAAAGAGGCCTTACTGAAAGCATCAAGACCGACGTCCGACACAGCTTCAGCCCTTCAGGGACTTCAACTCTTTGGCGACCTGTCTGCAGCCACCATCTACAAACGACGATCATTTCATCCGATCACTGCGGCCCTCAGAAAGGCTGATATTCCTTACCGTTGGGGTTTCCCCACCAAGCTCCTAATTCCCCAAGATGGTTCCACTGTCTCAATCTCTACTGTAGATGAAGGAGCGAAATTGCTTAAATCATGGAACATTGCAGATTGCTCCGAGGACTCCTCCCCCCGTCGACTTCAGCAGGACTGGTCCTCGGTGAAGTGAGGACGTCTGCTCAAGCTTGGACAGCTTACATAGCTGTTATGTTTCTACCGACATGACTCCAGTGACTCTCCAGAAATAGTCGCCAGCTAGACCAATATTGCCTTTACCCTTGCTTTAGGGGCCGTGGTGTGTCAGGAGAAGCGCTGAGTATAGTGGGCGATGTGTCCATATTTTGATGGTACTTCACAGACTACATAGTTTGCGGTACTAATGGCCCTGTTTTTTTGTTTTTTTTAAGCATTGTGTCTGGCGCCTACCCTGACATAGCAGTTTTTTCTTTATTTTATTTTTTATTGTGGGCCTGTTGATATAGCCTCAGTGCCTGATATACAGAAAGAGTCGCTGGACTGAGTCTAATGTTGGATTTATATGTTCTGTTCCCATGTTAGAATGTTGTTGTTCTGCTTTATTTGCTCTGAAGATTTTGATTGCACATTTGTGCATTAATTTGCTCATATATTATCAAGATGTTCGTAAGTTCTTTGGGTTACAATATAAAAGTATGGCGGCAGGTGGGAGTTATGCCACTAACCCCTCCTTTAGTCTACACAGCCGCCACAGAATGGCGTCTGGATGTGATCTCAAGAGAGATCAATTTAGTTTAGTTTTTTTTATTTTTCTTATGTTTTCCCTCATGTCTTCTGTTATGTTTCCCCCCCCCCTTCTCAGGTAGATCAGCTTAAACGCAGAAATGACTTAACGAAATCACCAGCTCTATTGGAAGCCGAATATGGTTAAGGTAGTTTCTATTAATGCCAAAGGCCTTAATTCTCCCCAAAAGCGAAGAGTGGCCTTGAATTATTTTCAGAAGCTTAAGGCACAGGTGGTTGCGGTACAGGAGACACACTTCCAGAGCCAACCCCCCCCCCTCTTTACTAATTCACGATACCCCCTTTGCTATACTGCAAACGGACCCACTAAGAGAGCTGGAGTGGCTCTTCTTATAGCACAACATTGTCCATTCGTTCTGTCCTCTAAATATGAAGACCCTAACGGGAGATATCTAATCTTAGTGGGTCAACTAGAAAATGTAGAGACAACTCTGGTCTCTTGCTACGCCCCTAACACCAAACAAATCGCATTTCTTAGATCCTTTTGTAGAGTGCTCCAGGAGCATACTAGGGGAGCCCTACTGATCCTTGGAGACTTCAACATGGTGCTGGATCCCATTATAGACCGTTCCCGTCCAACCCGAACCCTGCGTAGCAGTCCGTCCCAGGATCCCTCAGGTAAATTTGGTCAACTCCTAGCTGAGTATGCGATGTATGATATCTGGAGAGCCAAACACCCTGCAGAACGAGATTACACTTTTTATTCCCACGTACACAGTTCATACTCTAGAATAGACCTAGCCTTAGCGGATAAATGGACCTTAGCAACTATAAGTAAAGTGGATATATTACCTATGTCCTGGTCAGACCACTCACCACTTGTTGTAGTTTGGGATATCAGTAAGAGGGTGGTCCCACATGGACCCTGGAGACTGGGTTCATACCTTCTTGCCCGCCCTGAGGCTCGCCAGGCCATCCAGCAATCTATAGATTTATATTTGGAGACAAATTGCCCCAAGGATACATCCGTTTTTACCCATTGGTGTTCTCTGAAAGCCGTAGTAGAGGCTCCGCAATCCAGATAGCATCTAGACTTAAACGGGAGTATAGAAACAGACACGCCTCGGCCGAAAGGGAGGCTGCCCGTCTGGATTCTGCGCATAAAATTGACCCCGATAATAAAGCCCTCTTTAAGCAACTACTTGCCGCCCGCGAAAAGGTAAATACATTTGCCTTAACGGAAGTTCACCGCCATTTGCAGCGGCTCAACCAACAATACTATAAGCTTGGCAACAGAGCGGGACGTCTGCTGGCGCGTAAACTGAGGGGACGCAGAGCAAAAGAACGCATACATGCAATCCATACATCCTCGGGAGTTAAAGTAACCGATCCAGGTGAGATAGCTAATGCGTTTGCTGAATATTATTCGCAGTTGTATAACCTTAGAAAAGACCCTGGTACCCCTCAGCCCACTTTGGCAGACATAGCTGGGTTCTTAGATGGGTTGTCGCTCCCCACTATTGATTCCCAGACTCGCGAGTCCATTAGCTCACCCTGGGTACTCGAGGAAGTCGAAGCAGCCATAGATTCCTGTCCAGTAAATAAGGCCCCCGGTCCAGATGGATACCCATCTAACTTTTACAAAACTTATAAAACAACTCTTGCCCCACTTTTAATGTCGGTTTTCAATGAAGCCTCTGACTCCACATATTTCCCGAAGGAAATGCTGGAGGCCCGAATAGTTACCATCCCTAAGCCGGGTAAATCTCCTACAGCGGTTCAGAACTATCGTCCAATAGCACTGCTGAACACCGACCTTAAATTATTTGCTAAGATGGTTGCAAATAGGATATCACCTCTTCTGCCTGGCTTGATTAACCCGGACCAGGTGGGCTTTGTAAAGGGCCGGCAAGCGTCAGATAACACACGCAGAGTTATTAATTTAATTGAACACTGCCAGGCCCGAGACGAACCTCTCTTGCTCCTTTCTCTGGATGCAGAGAAGGCATTCGATAGACTCCACTGGGACTATCTAAGGGCTACCCTGGGCTGTTTTGGATTTGCGGGCAGAATACTCGACTCCATACTGGCTCTGTATTCCTCACCCTCGGCTTTGGTTTTCACTAATGGGTGCACCTCCTCTACATTCAATATAACTAATGGGACTCGTCAGGGCTGCCCCCTGTCACCCCTCATTTTTGTGCTGGCTATCGAGCCTCTGGCGGAGCGGATTAGGATGTTAGACTCCATTGTTGGTCCAGTGATAGGGGGGATGCCCCACAAAATCTGTCTCTTTGCAGACGATATTCTAGTATGCCTTAGAGAGCCTGAATCGTCGCTGCCACATTTACATTCCCTCTTAAACTCTTACGCAGCAGTCTCCTACTACAAGCTGAATACTACTAAGACTGAGGCCCTCCCTCTGAATGTGCCTGATAACACTCTTAGACGTCTAAAAAACGATTACAAGTACGCGTGGCAACTCAGATCACTTAAATATTTAGGCGTTCATATTTCTAGGGGGCGGGATTTAATGGGGTGTAACTACGACCCTCTCTTTCGGGCATTTGAACTATTTATCAAAGATTGGATGATGCAGGAGGTTTCCTGGGTTGGACGAGTGGCAGCTGCAAAGATGGTCCTCCTACCTAAATTGATGTATCTTTTCCGAACCATCCCCAGAACCTTCCCTAAAGATATTTGCAATAAGTTTAACCGACTGATGACCAACTACGTCTGGGGTGGCTCAAAGCCGAGAATAGCGAAGTCCACTTTAATTGCGCCAAAGGGTGCCGGTGGAGTTGCATACCCAGATTTAGAAAGATACCATAGTGCGTGTTTACTCGCCCAGGCCAGTGATTGGTTCTCCCAGAACACTCCTAAACCATGGGTATCCTTAGAACAGAATGCTGTATCCCCCTTCACATTGCCAGACTTGTTCTGGTTGCCTACCATCTCAATCCCTGCTGGAGTAGCTGAATGCTCCGCAGTCCAAGCAACGATGTTGGTATGGAGAACGGTACTTAAATCTCTCCCTGCTGGCGCTTTGCCCTCCCCCCAATTATCTCTCCATACTATAGCCCTATTGATCCCAGATTTGCACTTACACCATTGGAGGGACATGGGTCTCTCCACCCTACAGGATGTCCTACGAGACGGCGTTTTAGTCCCCTTTTCCCTACTCCAGGAACAATTTCAGGTGCCTAAACAAGATTTTCATAAATATCTGCAACTGAGACATTGGCTTCAAAGCTGCTCTCCCAACCGAGCCCGCTATATCGGTCTCCCTAAATTGCTGATGTCCCTTTTATTGCCTAGCGGTAATAGGGGGGGAATCTCCAGATGGTATCAACATCTGGTGACTGAATCCCGTCATGGGACATTCCCCTCTCAGACCAAGTGGGTGAAAGACCTCCCTACGGTCTTCACCGAAGATATATGGAAAGCAATCTTTAAATCGTGCTTAAAAATTTCTAAATGTGTAAATCACTGCGAAATGTATTATAAATTGGTCCATAGGGTATATTTTACACCGGAGAGGTTGCACAAGATTTGGCCTGATGTCTCCGCTGGCTGTTGGAGGAACTATGGGATGGTGGGTGATATCCTTCATATATTTTGGTTATGTCCAGCAATCCGGTCGCTCTGGAGGGAGGTATTCCTTTTCATTTCCCACATACTGGGAGTAACCCTTACACCTGACCCCCTGTTGGCACTCTTTCACTATTATTACGGTGAAATGTCTAGTCAGGATAGGTATCTTTTGGGACACATTGTCATAGCGTCTAAGGCCGCTATCGCCTCCAAATGGAAGTCGGCAGTCGTCCCCACGTTATCAATGATAGTACAAAGGGTACATCAACATTATGTCTTCGAAACAGCTGAAGGCACCTACTCTTCAGAGACTACCTCTATTAGTAAGAAATGGTATAAATGGTCCCTATATAGTAAGAGATCGGGTCAAATCGGTGTCTCTGGTGCCCCGGCCGACATACCTGACCTCTCTGTGCTTCACTCCCCGGTCCATAGTGGACATTAGTTTGTTACGCGATGCAGACCTTCTGCCCTTCACTACAATATGATATCATTGCTGTATTATGATCTCCCTGATATTTACCTTTCCTTCCCCCTGTCCTTATTAGTTATGTTATGTATATGTACATGTCTCCCCCCCCCCCCCCCTTTTTGGATTACATTTGCCAATTTAAATGTGATTGTAATGTGTATGAAAACTCAATAAAAAATGTAATATTAAAAAAAAAAACATATAAGGCAGCTATTGGGTAATCACTTATTATAAGTGAAAATCCCTGTGTTATATAGCGCTGTGGTGTGTGCTGGCATACTCTCTCTCTGTCTCCCCAAAGGACTTTGTGGGGTCCTGTCCTCAGTCTGAGCATTCCCTGCGTGTGTGCGGTGTGTCGGTACGGCTGTGTCGACATGTTTGATGAGGAGGGTTACGTGGAGGCGGAGCAAGGGCAGATAAGTGTGGTGTCGCCCTCGTCGGGGCCGACACCTGATTGGATGGATATGTGGAAGGTCTTAAACGACAATGTAAGCTCCTTACATAAAAGGTTTGATGACGCTGCAGCCTTGGGATAGCCGGGGTCTCAGCCCGCGCCTGCCCAGGCGACTCAGAAACCGTCAGGGGCTCATAAACGCCCTCTATCTCAGATGGTTGACACAGATGTCGAGACGGAGTCCGACTCAAGTGTCGACGATGATGAGGCACATTTACAGTCTAAAATGACCAAGGCCATCCGATACATGATTATTGCAATGAAAGATGCATTACACATTTCTGAGATTAACCCTGTTAATACCAAGAGGGTTTATATGTTTGGGGAGAAAAAGCAGCCAGTGACTTTTCCCCCATCTGATGAATTAAATGAATTATGTGAAGAAGCGTGGAGTTCCCCTGATAAGAAACTAGTGATTTCTAAGAGGTTACTGATGGCGTACCCTTTCCCGCCAACGGACAGGTTACGTTGGGAAACATCCCCTAGGGTGGACAAGGCGCTGACACGCTTATCTAAAAAGGTGGCCCTGCCGTCTCAGTATACGGCCGCCCTAAAGGAGCCTGCGGATAGAAAGCAGGAAGCTATCCTGAAGTCAGTGTATACACACTCTGGTACTCTACTGAGACCTGCTATTGCTTCAGCCTGGATATGTAGTGCTGTAGCAGCATGGACAGATACTCTGTCAGACGTCATAGATTCCCTCGACAGGGATACTGTTTTGCTAACCCTGGGCCATATAAAAGACGTCGTCTTATATATGCGGGATGCTCAGAGGGACATTTGCCTGCTGGGCTCTAGAATTAATGCTATGTCCATTTCTGCCAGGAGGGTCTTATGGACTCGGCAATGGACAGGAGATGCTGATTCTAAAAAACACATGGAGGTTTTGCCTTATAACGGTGAGGAATTGTTTGGGGACGGTCTATCGGACCTTGTGTCCACAGCGACAGCTGGAAAGTCGACTTTCTTGCCTCAGGTTTCCTCACAGCCTAAGAAAGCACCGTATTATCAAATGCAGTCCTTTTGTTCTCAGAAAGGCAAGAGGGTCAGGGGCGCATCCTTTCTTGCCAGAGGCAGGGGTAGAGGTAAGAAGCTGCACCATGCAGCCAGTTCCCAGGAACAAAAGTCCTCCCCTGCTTCCACTAAGTCCACCGCATGACGTTGGGGCTCCACAGGCGGAGCCAGGTGCGGTGGGGGCGCGTCTCCGAAACTTCAGCAACCAGTGGGTTCGCTCACAGGTGGATCTCTGGGCTGTACAAATTGTATCTCAGGGATACAAGCTGGAATTCGAAGCGACTCCCCCCCGCCGTTACATCAAATCAGCCTTGCCAGCTTCCCCCATGGAAAGGGAGGAAGTACTGGCGGCAATTCACAAGCTGTACCTCCAGCAGGTGATTATCAGGGAAGCTCCTTCAACAGGGAAGGGGTTACTATTCCACAATGTTTGTGGTACCGAAACCGGACGGTTCGGTGAGACCCATTCTGAATTTAAAATCCTTGAACACTTATATAAAGAAATTCAAGTTCAAAATGGAATCGCTCAGAGCGGTTATTGCAAGCCTGGAAGAGGGGGATTTTATGGTGTCGCTGGACATCAAGGATGCTTACTTGCATGTCCCCATTTACCCACTTCACCAGGAGTACCTCAGGTTTGTGGTACAGGACTGTCATTACCAGTTCCAGACGTTGCCGTTTGGCCTGTCCACGGCACCGAGGATATTTACCAGGAAATGGACGAAATGATGATACTCCTTCGGAAGAAGGGAGTTATAGTTATCCCGTACTTGGACGATCTCCTCATAAAGGCGAGGTCCAGAGAGCAGTTGTTGATCAGCGTAGCACTCTCTCAGGAAGTGTTGCAACAGCACGGCTGGATTCTGAATGTTCCAAAGTCGCAGCTGATTCCTACGACGCGTCTGCTTTTCCTGGGCATGATTCTGGACACAGAACAGAAGAAGGTGTTTCTCCCAGTGGAGAAGGCCCAGGAATTAGCATCTCTGGTCAGGGACCTCCTGAAACCAAAACAGGTATCGGTGCATCACTGCACGCGAGTCCTGGGAAAGATGGTGGCTTCATACGAAACCATTCCCTTCGGCAGGTTCCATGCAAGGATCTTTCAGTGGGATCTGTTGGACAAGTGGTCCGGATCGCATCTCCAGATGCATCGGCTGATCACCCTGTCCCCAAGGGCCAGGGTGTCTCTTCTGTGGTGGCTGCAGAGTGCTCACCTTCTTGAGGGCCGCAGGTTCGGCATACAGGACTGGGTCCTGGTGACCACGGATGCAAGCCTCCGAGGATGGGGGGCAGTCACTCAGGGAAGAAACTTCCAAGGGCTGTGGTCAAGTCTGGAGACTTCTCTACACATAAATATATTGGAACTAAGGGCCATTTACAACGCCCTGAGTCAAGCACAGCCCCTGCTTCGAAACCGGCCAGTGCTGATTCAGTCAGACAACATCACGGCGGTCGCCCATGTAAACCGCCAGGGCGGCACAAGAAGCAGGATGGCAATGGCGGAAGCCACAAAGATTCTTCGGTGGGCGGAGAATCACGTGCAAGCACTGTCAGCAGTGTTCATTCCGGGAGTGGACAACTGGGAAGCAGACTTCCTCAGCAGACACGACCTCCACCCGGGAGAGTGGGGACTTCATCAAGAAGTCTTCACACAGATTGCAAAGCGATGGGAACTGCCACAGGTGGACATGATGGCGTCCCGCCTCAACAAAAAGCTAAAAAGATATTGCGCCAGGTCACGGGGCCCTCAGGCGATCGCTGTGGACGCCCTAGTGACACCGTAGGTGTACCAGTCGGTATATGTGTTTCCTCCTCTTCCTCTCATACCCAAGGTACTGAGAATAGTAAGAAAGAGAGGAATAAGAACAATACTCATTGTTCCGGATTGGCCAAGAAGGACTTGGTACCCAGAACTGCAAGAAATGCGCACAGAGGACCCATGGCCTCTGCCTCTCAGACAGGACCTGCTGCAACAAGGGCCCTGTATGTTCCAAGACTTACCGCGGCTGCGTTTGACGGCTTGGCGGTTGAACGCCGGATCCTAGCGGAAAAAGGCATTCCGTATGAAGTTATTCCTACGCTGATAAAGGCTAGGAAGGACGTGACAGCAAAGCATTATCACCGTATATGGCGAAAATATGTTGCTTGGTGTGAGGCCAGGACGGCCCCTACAGAGGAATTCCAGCTGGGTCGATTCCTGCACTTCCTACAGTCAGGGGTGACTATGGGCCTAAAATTGGGGTCCATAAAGGTCCAGATTTCGGCCCTATCCATTTTCTTTCAAAAAGAACTGGCTTCACTGCGTGAGGTTCAGACGTTTGTTAAGGGAGTGCTGCATATTCAGCCCCCTTTTGTGCCACCAGTGGCACCCTGGGATCTTAACGTTGTGTTGGATTTCCTGAAATTCCACTGGTTTGAGCCACTTAAGACCGTGGAACTAAAGTATCTCACGTGGAAAGTGGTCATGCTGTTGGCCTTAGCTTCGGCTAGGCGTGTGTCGGAATTGGCGGCTTTGTCATGTAAAAGCCCATATCTGATCTTCCATATGGACAGGGCAGAATTGAGGACTCGTCCCCAATTTCTCCCAAAGGTGGTATCATCGTTTCATTTGAACCAACCTATTGTGGTGCCTGCGGCTACTCGGGACTTGGAGGACTCCAAGTTGCTGGACGTAGTCAGGGCTTTGAAAATATATGTTTCCAGAACGGCTGGAGTCAGGAAGACTGACTCGCTGTTTATCCTGCATGCACCCAACAAGCTGGGTGCTCCTGCTTCAAAGCAAACTATTGCTCGCTGGATCTGCAGCACGATTCAGCTGGCTCATTCTGCGGCTGGATTGCCGCATCCAAAATCAGTAAAAGCCCATTCCACAAAGAAGGTGGGCTCTTCTTGGGCGGCTCCCCGAGTGGTCTCGGCTTTACAGCTTTGCCGAGCGGCTACTTGGTCGGGTTCAAACACCTTTGCAAAGTTCTACAAGTTTGATACCCTGGCTGAGGAGGACCTTGTGTTTGCTCATTCGGTGCTGCAGAGTCATCCGCACTCTCCCGCCCGTTTGGGAGCTTTGGTATAATCCCCATGGTCCTTACGGAGTTCCCAGCATCCACTAGGACGTCAGAGAAAATAAGAATTTACTCACCGGTAATTCTATTTCTCGTAGTCCTTAGTGGATGCTGGGCGCCCGTCCCAAGTGCGGACTTTCTGCAATACGTGTATATGGTTATTGCTTACATAAAGGTTATTGTTATGAGCCATCCGTTGAGTGAGGCTCAGTTGTTGTTCATAATGTTAACTGGGTAAGGTTATCACAAGTTGTATGGTGTGATTGGTGTGGCTGGTATGAGTCTTACCCTGGATTCCAAAAATCCTTTCCTTGTAATGTCAGCTCTTCCGGGCACAGTTTCCCTAACTGAGGTCTGGAGGAGGGGCATAGAGGGAGGAGCCAGTGCACACCAGATAGTACCTAATCTTTTCTTTAGAGTGCCCAGTCTCCTGCGGAGCCCGTCTATTCCCCATGGTCCTTACGGAGTTCCCAGCATCCACTACGGACTACGAGAAATAGAATTACCGGTGAGTAAATTCTTATTTTTTAATATATAAATCATTGTTTATTCTCATCAGGATATAAGATGCTTGAGTGAGAGGAGACTTGGGTGGAGAATTAAGGTGTTGCAACCTACTGCGATTTTGATGCTCAATTAAGCCAGTTTAGCTCTAATTGGATGCAAATTGCAGCCAGTATAGACCCAAATAGACCAATGATCCCAGTCAATATCTGATCATAAGCTAGCATATATTGATCTGAATGGTGTTAAACGTGGACCATATAATTATACAAACGTGTGATAGGCCCTACACACTGGGGGATATTAGTGAAAGATATGAACGATCTCGTTCATTAATGAATGATATACCGTTCATATCTTTTAGTGTGGGGGCACCAGCGATGAATGATGCGCGTCCCCGCGCTCGTTCATCGCTGGTGCCCCGTCGCTTGTGCATGTAGGCCAATATGGACGATCTCATCCATATTTGCCTGCACTGCTATGGAGCCGAGTGACGGGGGGAGTGAAGAAACTTCACTCCCCCCACCACTGCCCCCCCGCCGCCGGGTTGCCCATCAGCCGTATCCGCCGTCGGGCAGCTCGGCGGCGGACCGCACAGTGTGTAGGTCCCTATAGTGGTGCCTTGTCAGACGTGTATGTATAATGATAAAATCTGACTTTATTCTTGGGCCAAGCAATCAGATCAGTCTGTGTACTGTATTGTTCATTTCAGAACTGAATATTTGGACATAGTTTTTAAGCATGAATACTTTAAAATGACACATATATGAGAATGGTTTTGTAATCACAAATAATACATGTAGTCCCTTATCACCATTTTATTTTGTCCTTTAACATATATTTATTCAGCAACTTTCTTCATATGCAGTTACAAAGCTCCTACAGTACATATGAGATATTAGTGATATAAAGTACAACTGCATTGTTGTATATTTTATTAAGTATATGAACAATTTTTATGTGACTATTTTTCATTACTCACTATGGGAAGAATTCAGTTAGAGCGAGGCTGTATAGTACTTTCTGCACACATTACCATTAATTATGGTCAGAAAAAGATCACAGAATTTCACCCACATTTCTATGAGGTACAACCAAAAATAAGCGAAGATCATTAACTAAATATCATATGGGAACATACCAACAATGCCAGAACCCCCTCCTCTGATCGGCAGTGGAAGGCTGGTGGCGGCTGCTACTCATCCGGGTTTGCTAGACAGGATCATGAAAATTAACTACGCCTGTCCTTCACTGTAGCATAGCAGCGGTGAGGAGTTGGACAGCTTTTGCTGGTGACAAGTCCCAGAGAGCCGGACTAGCCTTGTACCCTGTGTGGAGAGCTCAGGTGGCTCCAGCCAATGACTGCTGATACACTGCTGGAAGCACATCTGGCCGCTGCTGCTACTGCATGGTAAGCTGAGTCCCCTGGCCGCACGTGTTGCAGCTTACTATAACTGTGGACCCTAGTGACCTGCTGGGATGCTGTCCCCATGACTACTGCAGGCCTATAAATGGGATCATTTAAGAACACGTTGGATACTAGGATACACCTTACACTGGTAAGTACCTGGATTTCCTTTTAACTTGGATTTCAGCACCCACTTGGAGAGACTTAGTGCCAGCTATTACCCGGTTACAACTCATTCCTACTCCACCTTCCCATCTGACTTTGTTTCCCAACTGTTATTCTGTTTTTCACCCTTCATGCATGTCACCCTCTGTACATAACCCTCTGTCCATCAACCCCTGCCTGTCACCATTTGCATGTGCCCGTTAAGCTCTCCCTGTCACCCACTGCTTGTTTGCCTCTGCCTTTCCCCACCAACCCCTACTTGTCGCCCGTGGCCTCTGCTCATCACCCTCTCATCATCACTGGCTGCCCATCACCCACTGCCCATTAACCTCTGCCTCTCCCTGCCACCCCTTACATGTCACCCTTTGCTTCTGGCTGTCATCCTCTCACCATTACCCACTGCCCATCACCCTCTACTTCCACCTAGCATCCTCTGCCTCTGCCCATTACCACCTGCCTCTGCATATCACTCCCTACCTGTCAACCTTTGTCTCTGCCCATCACCCTGTCACCCTCTGGCTCTCCCTGTATCCTGCTGCATATCACCCTTTGCCTCTCCCCATCTCCCTCTGCCTCACCCCATATTTTCTGCCCTTTACCCTGTGTTCATTACCATCTGTCTCTGCCCATTACCCACAGCCAGTCACCCTCAGCCTCTCCCCATCACCCACTGACTGACACCATCTGCTTATATTCCTCTGCCACCCTGTCACCCTCTACACATCACCCTCTAGTTTAAAGTTTAATGGGGACACAGATTAATATTACTCAATTAAAAAGGGACCTGATTGGCAATCACATGATGCACTAATGCAGTGATGGCTAACCTTGACACGCCAGCTGTTGTTGAACTACACATCCCAGCATGCCCTGCTACAGTTTTGCTATTTGTCCTTGCTAAAACTGATGCAGGGCAGGCTGGGATGTGTAGTTCAACAACAGCTGGAGTGTCAAGGTTAGCCATCACTGCACTAATGTGTGGAATATTATGAACTCAGCATAGGGACTGGAAGGGTTGGCGCCCAAAAGCATATTTTTGCACCAGTACTGCCACTGATGCTAGTAAGAGGACCTGGTAGGCAATTGAATCAGCTTCTGTATACACATACAGTAAGTAACAGCAGACACCAAGACACCAACACAATAAGCAGCGTGCATTTAGCTTAAGTTGAGTATAATTATAAGAATGTGATCTTAAATACTTCAGATTAACTGATGACTTCGGGAAGCATGATACAGGTTGAGTATCCCTTATCCAAAATGCTTGGGACCAGAGGTATTTTGGATATCGGATTTTTCCGTATTTTGGAATAATTGCATACCATAATGAGATATCATGGTGATGGGACCTAAATCTAAGCACAGAATGCATTTATGTTTCATATACACCTTATACATACAGCCTGAAGGTAATTGAAGCCAATATTTTTAATAACTTTGTGCATTAAACAAAGTGTGTGTACATTCACACAATTCATTTATGTTTCATATACACCTTATACACACAGCCTGAAGGTCATTTAATACAATATTTTTAATAACTTTGTGTATTAAACAAAGTTTGTGTACATTGAGCCATCAGAAAACAAAGGTTTCACTATCTCACTCTCACTCAAAAAAGTCCGTATTTCGGAATATTCCGTATTTCGGAATATTTGGATATGGGATACTCAACCTGTATTATAGCTCTCATAATATAGATTTAAAGTGTAAAATAATAACAAACTACCAGTATTTGCTATAACCTTTTACCACAGGACATCATAACAAGGTTACTCACCCTTCCGGCTGCTGCAAAGCATTCTTCATTGCTTTGATTTGTTGGAAGTGACAGGACATATCTGTGGCCAACACCATTTCAATCACCAAAGCTCGGAATTCCCTTCAGGGTTGTCATAAGGCAGAAAGTAAAAGAACGTGTAAGACATTATTTTTCTTGTGCATTTGCTAATTGTTTGTGACATTTCCTCTGCAAACCATATGTGTCACAAAGCCCTCGCAGATATCTTTATTCTGAGGGAGGTAAGCTTATACTTTCTAAATATCAAATACAGCGTGAGCAACTTATTCAGAAGATTAACTCTGGATAAAATGAATTCAAGACAGAAAAAAATCTTTCCTGAAGCTTTATGTTGTTCTTTAAAATGTAATAAAATAAAATAAAGGAAAATACAGGGTTATTTTCCCTTAACTAACTTTTTCATCTTTCTGCAGAATCTGACAGATTTCACATTGTTTTTAACTGTGTTCTGCATCTAAGTGCAAAGTATTGTTCTTTGCTATTAGCACTTTCCTATTCACACAGTAGTGTCATTCAGTAAGCTTAACCCTTAATGACCTAATGAGGGATGAGAGGTATCAAACATTGGAGAGAGATAAAGTACCAAGCGCATTTCATTTTTTTACTGTATCTCTCTCCACTTTTTCTCTCTCCGAGGCATATCCCCCTGCGTCCTAACATATCTTTGGGACCCATTTTAAAAATTGGGTGATGTTTAGGATAAAATGAGAATCTGGTCAACACGCTCTTACTGAAGCCTTCAATAATAATTTTATATTCATCCAATAACGAGATTTATGGTAAGAACTTACCGTTGTTAAATCTCTTTCTGCGAGGTACACTGGGCTCCACAAGGATTCACATCGGGGTGTAGAGTAGGATCTTGATCCGAGGCACCAATAAGCTCAAAGCTTTTGACTGTTCCCAAGATTCTCAGCGCCGCCTCCTCTATAACCCCGCCTCCATGCACAGGGAGCTCAGTTTCGTTAACCAGCCCAATGCAGTAGCAGGTACCAGAGACAACAATCGCTCGTAGCCAAAAACACCACACACTCACCACAGGAGAGGGTGTCAGCGGCTATGCCAATACCAACCCAAAGAAGCAAAGTGCGTCAAGGGTGGGCGCCTTGTGGAGTCCAGTGAACCTCGCAGAAAGAGATTTAACAATGGTAAGTTCTTACCATAAATCTCGTTTTATGCTGCGGGGTACACTGGGCTCCACAAGGATTCACATCGGGGATGTCCTAAAGCAGTTCCTTATGGGAGGGGACGCACTATAGCGGGCACAAGAACCCGGCGTCCAAAGGAAGCATCCTGGGAAGTGGCGGTATCAAAGGCATAGACCCTAATGAACGTGTTCCCTGAGGACCACGTAGCCGCCTTGCACAATTGTTCAAGGGTCACACCACGGTTGGCCGCCCAAGAAGGTCCAACCGACCAAGTAGAATGGGCTTTGATGGTAGCATTAACCAGACAACCAGCCTGTACATAAACATGTGCAATCACCATTCTAATCCATCTGGCCAGTGTCTGCTTGGAAGCAGGCCAGCCACGTTTGTGAAAACAAAACGAAAAGAGAATCGGACTTCCTAATGGAGGATGTTCTCTTCACATAGATACGGAGAGCCCGTACTACATCCAAAGACCGCTCTTTGGTAGACAACTCAGGAGAATTAAAGGCCGGGGCCACAATCTCCTGGTTAAGGTGGAAGGAAGACACCACCTTGGGTAAATAACCTGTCCGCGTTTTAAAGAACCGCACGGTCACGATGAAAAATCAAATAGGGAGACTTACAGGATAAGGCACCCAAGTCCGAGACCCTCCTAGCTGAAGCAAAAGCCAGCAAGAACAACACCTTAAGGGAAAGCCACTTAAGGTCAGCAGAGGTAAGAGGCTCAAATGGAGACTCTTGCAAGGCCTCCAAAACCGCCGACAGATCCCAAGGGGCCACAAGTGGCACATAAGGAAGCTGAATCCACAACACACCCTGAGTGAATGTATGGACATCAGATAGGGTAGCAATCTTTCTCTGAAACCAAACGACAAGGCAGAGATATGAACCTTGAGGGAGGCCAGACGCAGGCCTAAGTCCAGGCCTTGTTGTAGAAAGGCCAACAGTTTGGCCATACTTAACTTGAAAACGTAATGACTGTGAGACGTACACCAAGTAAAGTAAGCATTCCAGACCCTATGGTATATCCGATCAGAAGCCGGCTTACGGGCCTTCAACATAGTTTGAACAACCGCCTCAGAAAAACCCTTGGCCCTCAGGATGGAAGCTTCAAGAGCCATGCCATCAAAGCCAGACGGGCCAAATCCTGGTAAACAAAAGGGCCCTGAACGAGGAGGTCTGGTCGTTGTGAAAGAAGAAGGGGGCGATCCTACGAGAGACCCTGTAGATCAGAGAACCAGTGCCGCCTGGGCCACACTGGAGCGAGTAACTGGAGCTTGAACTTCCGTATTACTCTGGGCAGGAGTGACACCGGAGGGAACACATTCGGCAGCCAAAAGTTCCACGGGATTGACAGAGCACCCACGAACGCTGCTTGAGGATCCCTTGTCCTTGCTCCGAAGACCTGAACCTTGTGATTGTGTCGAGACACCATCAGGTCCACATCTGGGAGGCCCCACTTGTCCATGTGAAGTTGAAACACCTCTGGATGTAGGCTCCATTCTCCGGCGTGCACGTCCTGACGACTGAGATAGTCCGCTTCCCAGTTCAGAACGCCCAGAATGAACACTGCTAATATGGCCAGCAGATGGCGTTCTGCCCACTGAAGAATACGTGATACTTCCCTCATTGCCATGCGGCTTCAAGTGCCACCCTGATGATTGATGTACGCCACCATGGTGGCGTTGTCCGATTGTATTTGAACAGGTCTTTTCTGTATGAGATCCTGGGCCATTGTCAATGCATTGAACACTGCCCGCAGTTCCAGAATGTTTATCGGGAGTAGTGACTCCTCCTTGGTCCACCTACCCTGGAGAGAGTGTTGTTCCAACACTGCGCCCCAACCTCTCAGACTGGCATCCGTCATCAGCAGGACCCAGTTGGATATCCAGAAGGGACAGCCCCTGCTCAATCGTTGATCCTGAAGCCACCAGTTCAGTGACAGGCGGACCTCCGGAGACAGAGAGATCATGTGAGATCTGATCCGGTGAGGCAGACCATCCCACTTGGACAGAATCAACTTCTGTAGAGGGCGAGAATGGAATTGAGCATACTCCGCCATGTTGAAAGCCGACACCATGAGACCTAGCACTTGCATTGCCGAATGAATCAACACTTGTGGACGGGATAGAAAGCATCGGATCTTGTCCTGAAGTTTCAGGACTTTCTCCTGAGACAGAAACAACCGCTGGTTGTGAGTGTCCAATAACGCTCCCAGGTGTACCATGCTCCGAGCAGGAACCAGGGAGGATTTCTTCCAGTTGATCAGCCACCCATGGGCTTTCATGCACCAGACCGTCAGATTGAGATGACAGGAGAAGTTCCGGGGAATTTGCCAGGATCAACAAATCGTCTAGGTACGGTAGTATCCTGACCCCTTGACGGCGAAGTGAAGCCGTCATGACCACCATTACTTTGGGAGCCGTTGTCAAACCAAAGGGTAACGCCCGAAATTGGAAATGAGGTTGCCCACCGCGAACCTCAGGTACTGCTGATGAGACACTGCAATGGGAATATGCAGGTAGGCATCCTGTATGTCCAGGGAGACCATATAGTCCCCAGCTTCCAAGGCCAGAACAATAGAGCGCAGAGTTTCCATATACGAAACTTGGAGACCCGCACAAACTTGTTCAAGCACTTCAGATTGAGAATGGGCCGCGAGGACTCAGTCGGCTTCGGGACTAGAAACAGCGGTGAATAGTACCCCTTGCCTCTATAAGCCAGAGGCACTTGTACCACCACTCCTGTGGTCAGGAGGGAATGTACCACCAAATGCAAAGTGTTTGCTTTTGCCGGGTCCAGATGGACATCTGTCAGGCAAAATCGATGAGGGGGACGATTCTTGAAGGGTATGGCGTAACATCGAGTGACGACTTCCCTTACCCAGGTATCTGAAGTGGTCTTCAACCATTCCTGGGCAAAACCTAGAAGTCGGCCCCCCACCCTGGGATCCCCCAGGGGGAGGCCCGCCTCGTCATGCGGCAGGCTTGTCAGTTTTGGAAGCAGGCTGTAGGGCCGCCCAGGCTCGCTTAGATCTGGGCTTGGCAGGTCTGGAAGCACGAGTTTGCTTTGGGTACGCCTGACCTTTTGCTTTACCCGGAGGACGAAAGGGCCGAGGGAAAGTACTTTTAGCCTTCTGTGCGGAAGGAGCCGTACTAGGTAGGCAAGCTGTTTTAGCAGTAGCCAGATCAGCCACAATCTTATTGAGGTCTTCTCCAAAAAGAATGTCTCCCTTGAAAGGAAGCACCTCCAGGGTTTTCTTGGAATCCATATCAACCGACCAGGATCTCAACCAAAGGATACGCCTGGCCAAGACTGACATAGTAGCAGCATTGGCCACCAGCACCCTGGAATCGGATGCCGCCTCCTTAAGGTACAGAGAAGCCGTGGTAATATAGGAGACATTGTCGAGCATGCTAAGATGCATTGGAAGGCAGTTCCGCCTCAAGTTCCTGAGCCCACGCCTCGACAGCTTCAGCAGCCCATGTCGCTGCAATTGTTGGCCTATGTACAGCCCCCGTTAGGGTGTAAATCACTTTCAAACAACCGTCCACCCGTCTATCCGTCGGTTCCTTCAGAGAGGTGACGGTAATTACTGGCAGAGCAGAGGAAACAACCATACGCGCCACATGAGAATCAACAGGCGGAGGGGTTTCCCAATTTTTACATACCTCCGCAGAGAGAGGATAGTGAGCCAACAGTCTCTTGTTCTGCATAAATTTTGTCCCTGGATTTTCCCAGGATTCCTGACGTATGTCAACCAGGTGATCAGAATGGGGTAAAACTTGTTTAACCACTTTCTTATGTTTGAACCTATCTGGTTTCTTAGAGACAGCCTCAGGCTCAGTGTCATCAGACACTTGAAGAATGAGCCTAATCGCTTCAATCAAATCCGGGACATCCACTAACGACTTTCCTTCCCCATCAGAAACATCAGTATCAGTGTCTGTGGGATCAGTAGATGCACCATCCTCATCAGAGGATGTGTCTGGGATAGCAGTGGATTGGAAGGAGGTAATAACCTGTTTAGAAAACGACTTAGTCTTAGGCGGGCGAGAGTGACACTTAGATTTAATCAGTGACCGGTTCAAATGCTGTAACTGAGTGGAGATTTGATCTGCCCATGGAGGATTAATAGCAGGGACCATAAACTGCTGCAGCAGCACAGGTGGTCCCACAGGGGGCGCCAATTTAGTTACAAGCGTGTTTAAAAGCGTGGAAAATGTAGCCCAAGGTGGGTCCTGTGAAGCCCCAGGTGCTACCGACCAACTGGGGGGTAAGGAACCCCCTGAACCTGAACTCTCAGCTGCCATATTATCCTCCATTACATCCGCGACCTCACTACCACGCAATGTGGGAGAAGCCCAGCGTCATTGCCACGTGAAGCAGACATAACAGCGTGCACAATGTTGGGCAACCCGGTACAATGTAGCAGCAATATATCTAGCAAGAGCCCCCATGAAATGTGCCTATGATCGCACAGACCTGGGGGGCAAGAGATATAAACGTATATGGTGACTATAAATCACAAAGAAAAATACATAGCAGGTATATCTTGTGATACAATCCTATATCAAACAAAAAAGAAAATACACCTGATACACTTAGCCCCCTCAGGTATAGTAATATAGGAATAGCACGCTGAGTGAAATACCCTTGTACTGAGGCAACCACGCAGCAGCTATATGCACACATACATATATAGTCACAAGCGTACCATGCAAAAATGATGTACCATAAAACTGCACTGGCCTAGCAATACAAAGTAATTCTCAGTATGGCTATATGTGATAACTATAGATATAACAAACACAGTGAGCACTGGATGTATATCACAGGGTGTTTGTACCACACAACCCTGAATGTATGCACTCTTTCTTAACTAACACTGTCCCAGTGACAGGTAGAATACTTAAGTGTCCTGTAAGAAGCACAGCACTGGCAATCAGGCAGTTCTACAGAGGAGGATTTGCCCCAGCAGTCCTAGAAACAGCTCAGCTCAGCTATGATGGCCGCTAATCAGGAATGAGGGAAAGATATGCAGCTCCAGGGCGGGAACATTGCTGAAATGGCGCTCTGGGGCTGGGGGGAGGGGCCTCAGGTCCGACCTGCTCCTCCTGCTGGCATCCCCAACGGGTACTGCGGGCGGCGATAAACGGGGTTAATGTGAAGAAAAAAACCCCTGACCTGTGCCCATGAACGTCCCTGGTAGCTAGTGGAGCAGCTGCCCAGTAATCAGTGTCCACGCCAGCGCGTGCGCGGCCCGCCTCGTACGGCTGCACTGGATCGCGGTAAAGTGCGGCACAGAAGCCCCTTACCTCCCCCTTGTCTGCAACCCCGCGATCCGGGAGGTCGGCGTGTGTGTGACTGACCTTGTGGAAGAAACCGGAGCCTCCGCTGCAGTGACCCGGCAACCAGGGCGCGGGAGTATACAGCGCCGCCGCGGGTGATGGAGCTGCACGCAGGGAAATCTATGAGACTTTGCCTGCTGCAGCCCTTAGTAGTCTGTAAAATAATCTTCTTCTTTTTTCCTAAAAATTAAGCTCTGAATAGGCAGCCTGAGGCAGCCCCCTGTTAAGTGCCTGCATGCTGCATGGCACCAACTTACAAACTGAGCTCCCTGTGCACGGAGGTGGGGTTATGGAGGAGGCGGCGCTGACCATCTTGGTAACAGTCAAAAGCTTTGAGCCTGTTGGTGCCTTGGATCAAGATCCTACTCTACACCCCGATGTGAATACTTGTGGAGCCCAGTGTACGCCGCAGCAGAAATATTAGTATGTGACCCATACTGAGTTTTTTTCTAAAAAGGGTCCTATTTTTAAGCAAATTGTTTGGGCAAATTTGTTTCCTTGAAAAAGTACTGAAAATATTGAAATATTGAAATTAAAAGTTCTTCATTCTTTAAAGCCTGCAATTTTATCTTGACCAGGAACAATTCGGTACATCATAACTAAACTCCAATGCAATATTTCTTCATGTATTAGTGATCATTGTGATTTTTCTGTGTATGTTATGACATGCCATGTAAGTTGCAGTGTGATGGAAAGAGCGTAAATATCCTAAATACTGTGTCAATAAGACCTAAAAGTTTACTCAATAATTGTTCCATTTTTGACTTACATTGTAATTAAAACTCAGCACAATAAAAATGTAAATACATTGAACTGTTTATTCCCTATTTACATAGGGGAGATAGACAACTTCTTAAATTCGGAGGAATTTTGGATACATATCCTAAATACAGTAGTAGCTGCGCACTGGGATTTAACAGAGCAATTACATATATAATAAGTGTTATATAAATAACAATTTTATTATTTCAATTTATCATAGAATGCCTCATACTGCAGTATTGTATCCTCAAGGTGCTATAATAATTGAGTAATTAGTCAACTCCTGATGTTAGTAATATTGACCTAATCGTTATATGTTTCTTGAGTTTCATTTTTTCCCATCAATTATGTATTATATTTCTTGATTTCCAATTTTGGATACTCTTTTTAACTACTATACTATAAATAAATCATGTGTTCCTAATTTTAATCTTACATTTTATAACTTGTTCTCATTGTTTTAATATTATCTATGTTTTCATGTTTTCCCATATGTAGATTAATTATGTAAAATTGCCAGTGTGTAGTATTTATTGTAGCCTAATTTACAGAGCAGGTCTTGAACTTTATTGCATACAGTATATTATTATTATTATTATTATGCTATTAATCAATATTAATTTTAGAATTATGAGTTTTTTATTATTATCATGATTATTATTATTATTATATTATTATGTTATATTATCATGGCTTCCAAAGGGGAGTGCATTAGTTCAACAATCTACCCATATTACCTTAATATCTAACTGTAGCGCCATTGTTCAGGAGACCTGCGCAGCGCTAGAGTTTACTGTGCTCAGAGTCTGTCTACTGTCAGAGTCAGGCAATAGACTTACGCCGCACAGCGCTAGAGTTTACTGTGCTCAGAGTCAGTCTACTGTCAGAGTCAGGCAATAGACTAACGCCGCACAGCGCTAGAGTTTACTGTGCTCAGAGTCAGTCTACTGTCAGAGTCAGGCAATAGACTAACGCCGCGCATCGCTAGAGTTTACTGTGCTCAGAGTCAGTCTACTGTCAGAGTCAGGCAATAGAATAACGCCGCGCAGCGCTAGAGTTTACTGTGCTCAGAGTCTGTCTACTGTCAGAGTCAGGCAATAGACTAGTGCTGCGCAGGTCTCACTAGAGTTTACTGTGCTCAGAATCAGTCTACTGTCAGACTCAGTCTACAGAGGATGTAGACTACACACGGGCCCCCTCCACTCTTAATAAACACCTTCCTACTGTGTGAGGCACAACATGAAATGCTAAGATGGTTCCCATAAATGACCCACAAATTTGTAATTGAAAACAGTCTAAAATATAAAATAATTCTCTTTGTGTTTTGAATGTATTTATAATTAGGAATGTACATAAATTTGTTACTACAGTATATATTATTTCTGATCCTAAGAAGTACAGAAGACTACAACAACAAAAATGATCAGATCTGCATTTTGTTTTGAACAATATATGCCTATAAAATATTGCACCATTCCTCATTGAAAGAAAATATATATTCTGCTAAACAGAGGCAGATATGGACAATCATATATCTTGTGAGCAGCATAGTGTTAAGTGATCTGGTGCATACATTGTTATTTGGAGGGTATATAGAGTAATTATGCCACATTCGTAAAAGAAGCGTGCTCCATCTTTACATGCCATTTTAAACACTCGAGTTTCTAATATGGCATGTAAAGATGGATAGATAACCTGCCAGTGTAAAACTGGTCCTGTACTGTGGCCCGAACACTCGTCCATCCTGGATTCCTATGCTTATTAATTATGGATAGGCAGTGGCCAAGAAATCCATCTCTGCCACTCATCTTCAGCCTGCTCCACAGCCCACCCCATCTGTATGTTCCTTCTGCTTGCAGTTCCAGCAGAGGAGACAACAAATGTGGTTAAGCCTAGGAGGTATATTCAATTAAACATTCAGACATGCATTTGTCAGAATGGATCCGACAAGGGCTATTCAATGAATGGCCAAATCCGACTGTCCGATTTGGCCGTTCCCTCCCGTCTGTGCTGTTGCTATCAGCAGCTACCTGTATGTGAGAACAAAGGGAGTTGCTGGAGGGAGCCACACAGCTGCACTCAGTGTCGGCCGGGGAGCGCTGCCAGGAGAGGGGTGCCTGGCCGGGGGAACTTCAGAGAGGAGCCGTGTCTTCCACCACCAGCTGCCCTCGCCGGTAAGCACTCTCCCTCCCTAGCCCCGCTTTACTGTCTCCTCACCTCAATCTGATTTTTTTTAAAGTTGGATTGAGGTTGTCGGAAATGGGGTCAAAACCTGTCGGATTTGGCCCCATTTCCAACAGAAGCATGCGGATCGGCACCTATTCTGCCTATCCACGTGTTTTACGACAAATCGAGAATTCCCGACTTGTCGGAAAAAAATCAGCCTATGTTGAATAGGTCGGAAGCCCTTCCGACTTAAATCTGTCGGAAGCTGCCATCTTTCCAAAAAGACGGCAGCTTCCGACAGCAATTGAATACACCCCTAGGTCTCCCTCAGACAGCTGAAGGTAAGGCTAAGACTGAGCTGGCAGAATATAAGTACATGAGGAGCTCTGGCATATAAACACCCCCTCCCGAACATTCGCCACCGACACCCATCACATACCAATAATGGGCCTAATTCGGATCTGATCGCAGCAGCAAATTTGTTAGCAAATGGGCAAAACCATGGCCCTCATTCCGAGTTGTTCGCTCGCAAGGCGATTTTAGCAGAGTTACACACGCTAAGCCGCCGCCTACTGGGAGTGAATCTTAGCTTCTTAAAATTGCGAACGATGTATTCGCAATATTGCGATTACAAACTACTTAGCAGTTTCAGAGTAGCTTCAGACTTACTCGGCATCTGCGATCAGTTCAGTGCTTGTCGTTCCTGGTTTGACGTCACAAACACACCCAGCGTTCGCCCAGACACTCCTCCGTTTCTCCAGCCACTCCTGCGTTTTTTCCGGAAACGGTAGCGTTTTTATCCACACGCCCATAAAACGCCGTGTTTCCGCCCAGTAACACCCATTTCCTGTCAATCACACTACGATCGCCGCAGCAAAGAAAAAGCCGTGAGTAAAAATACTATCTTCAGAGCAAAATTACTTGGCGCAGTCGCAGTGCGAACATTGCGCATGCGTACTAAGCAGAAAAACGCTGCGATGCGAAGAAAATTACCGAGCGAACGACTCGGAATGAGGGCCCATGTGCACCGCAGGGGAGGCAGATATAACATTTGCAGAGAGAGTTAGATTTGGGTGGGGTGTGTTCAAACTGAAGTCTAAATTGCAGTGTAAAAATAAAGCAGCCAGTATTTACCCTGCACAGAAACAATATAACCCACCCAAATCTAACTCTCTCTGCAAATGTTATATCTGCCCCACTTGCAGTGTACATGGGGGGTAATTCCAAGTTGATCGCAGCACGAAATTTTTTAGCAGTTGGGCAAAACCACGTGCACTGCAGTGGAGGCAGATATAACATGTGCAGAGAGAGAGAGATTTGGGTGTGGTGAGTTCTATCTGCAATCTAAATTGCAGTGTAAAAATAAAGCAGCCAGTATTTACGCTGCACAGAAACAAAATAACCCACCCAAATCTAACTCTCTCTGCAAATGTTATATCTGCCCCCCTGCAGTGCACATGGTTTTGCCCAACTGCTAAAAAAAATTCTGCTGCGATCAACTTGGAATTACCCCCATGGTTTTGCCCATTTACTAACAAATTTGCTGCTGCAATCAGATCTGAGTTAGGAACAATGGGAAGGCAGCCTCTAGATTCAGCAAGTATTAATGATTTTGCTGGTGCACTAAAGTAAAAAAATCATTCCAGCAATTAGCAGACAAGCCATCCCACAGAGTCATATAACACAGGAAAACATGCTTGCACCAAACTACAGTATTTATAGTAAAGACATTCATACTTACAAAAGGAAAGCAGATTATATATTGCTTACACATCTCACCTCCAGTCATCCTTAGAAAGGTTATAGAGTATATTCATTTCCTCATCATCCTGTAGGAGGCGATATGCTGCACTTACATGATGATTTTCAAGTACAGATCGGTCATTGTATAGAATTGCTGGATCTGATCTGCAACAGGAAAAACAGTAAACATCATCATATTATTATTATTATTATTATTATTATTATTATTATTATTTGTATTATTAATATTTTTATTGATATCATTTAACTCTTTTTGTTTTTTGTTATAAAGCTCCAGCATTCTCTGTAGTCCCTTCTAAATGGGACCAAACACAGTTATACATAAAGACTGGTCAAGAAAATCGGTAAATTGACCTTGCAAGCTTGCAATTTATAGACATGTGGGAGTTTGGGACATGAGGTTAAATGCCCAATATTACAATATACAGCAGATAAAGCTAATGAGTTTTACAAATACATGGAATATGCTGAGTATAAGCCTGTTTATCCATAGCATTGATTACAAGTCACTTTGCTACTCTTTTACATTTTAATAGTGATATTGCTAACACCAGACAAGACGAATCCAAGTAAACATTGGTAATGTGAAACAACGTGTACTTTCATTACTGCAGACATATCCAATTGTAACCATGTTGACGTTCAGAAGGTCAACAGCACAAATGCGACATCTGAGTGTTGACATGGTTCATACTGTCAACAGATTCACAATGTCAACATCTGAAATGTTGTCAATTGAAATGACAACAGTTTCATAATGCCGATGATTAGAGTTAGGCACTGCCGGGAGTGCTAGGGTTAGGCTGCAGGTGGAGGTTAGGGTTAGCCTGTGGAAGGGTATGGAGTAGTT
Source organism: Pseudophryne corroboree (assembly GCF_028390025.1). Taxonomy (NCBI): domain Eukaryota; kingdom Metazoa; phylum Chordata; class Amphibia; order Anura; family Myobatrachidae; genus Pseudophryne; species Pseudophryne corroboree. The sequence continues at coordinate 338,482,081 of NC_086448.1, read as the reverse complement.
AGGGTTAGGCACTAGGGGGAGGGTTAGTATTAGGGATAGAGGTAAAAATACTCACTGGAATGCTGCAGCATCAAAGTTCTGCGCCAGAAGTCACTCTGACAGCACCATCAGGACTGGAAGAAGATGCTGGAATCGCCGCTGCTGTCGCCACCAGGAGTAGGTCAGAAGCCACCAGACCACCAGGGACGGTTTGACGACAGCTAATCATGTCGACATATCATACGAGTGAACTGTCACTATGTGAAATGTCAATAGATTAAGAATGCTGATGGTTAGGGTTAGGAGCCGCTAGACCACCAGGGACTATTTGTTGACAGTTCATTGTGTCAACATATCATCCATGTAGATATGATGAATGTAGACATAACTGTCAACCATTTGTACCCAACCCTAATGTTGGGGTAATGGATATGCCATCAGAAGGTCGGTTGCCATATATAAGAAAAAGAGTATGCTGCATCATTTTCTGATGGACTCTGTGGGACTGGTATAATGTGTAGAGATAAATCAGCCAAGGTGGTATGACCATTCATAATGAATGCTGAGACACACTTCACCATACTTAGGACCATTGGCAGCACTGAGGTCAGGGGCGGATTTAGGAGTTAGTGCGCCCCTAGGCACAACAACATTGGCTACCCCTGCCATCCAATTTTATTATTTTCATTGTTTGAATATAAGTCCTCATTTTGGCTATCAGTAGTTTCGTATAATATAACCTAATGATAAAACAGGCCATGAGCTATGAAATTTCATTTATTTTTTAATTATGTAACATATTTATAACATAGGACAGTATGCGGGGCAATTTGCCCATGACCTACCTAGTCAAACTCAACTCAAGTTAGTGTACAGTACATTAGAGTGGAAATATTTTGAAGTTACTAGTAATTTCGTACTGACAATAATGAAACATGAGCCCAAGTGCTGCCCCCTAAGAAGTGCCGCCCATAGGCACATGCATCACGTATAGGGTGGCCAATCTAGGTTAATTTTTTCAAATGGGTTTGAAAAATTATCAATCATGGGATTCCTGGAATACCCAGGATTGGCTTCTTTTCAATGTGTGTCCCCCCCTTACCCTGCCCAGCCCAGATAACTCACCCTAATCTGGACGGGAAGAACGGTGGGCCACTCGCTGTATGGTGCGAGACAATGCAGGGCGGTGGTGAGGTCCGTCCATCGGGAGGCTGGCTGCACAGCGTGACCTATGACTCCACGTCACGCTGCACAGTGCGCACAGCTGGAGCGAGGGGGGCTGAGAATGGGGAGCTGAGGACACTCAACACTGCCCAGCAAAGAAAAAACTAAGGTGCTGGCCAATCCCGAAATGCTAGTCTTGGAGTAGTGGTATAAGACATAATTGTATGATGGGCATAGAGATATAGTTCCTGGGCAGAGGACTATAAATGATCAACACGAGTAACCAAAATCAAATTTTACAGTAGGGTGCAATATTCATAGTTCTGATCAATTTCTATGGTGATGTTTAACCCTTCACACTCTCCTTCTGTAGTATTAGATAACTTATAATAAACCCTCTATGAGAATGTGAATACCTTCACATACAGTACAAGACGACTAGAGGTAATGGGTAGGTTGCTTGGCTACTCTCAGCCCACCTTAGTATAACCCTATTGATCATACTGCAAGTTCATTAGTGAAATGGAAAAGGGAAACCTGGAAGGGAAAGGGAATACATTGTGTGGAATATAGTCCAGGTACTATAGAGTAGCTGTGCAGTCTTAAGGGCCCTACAGACTGGACGACCCGCCGCAGAGCTGCCCGACCGCCGATATGGCAGACGGACGACCAGGCGGCGGGGGGGGGAGGTGACGGGGGAGTGAAGTTTCTTCATTCCCCCATCACCCGGCTCTATAGCAATGCATGATAATATGGACAATCTCGTCCATATTGGCCTGCATGCATAAGCGTCGGGGCACCAACGATTAACGAGCGCGGGGCCATGCATGGTTAATCGTTGGTGCCCACACACTGCACGATATGAACGAGTTCTCGTTCACTAATGAACAAGAACGTTCATATCGTGCAGTGCGATCTGCCAGTGTGTAGGGCCCATTAGACATCTTCATGGATAACTATTATCTCATCAGTTATAGAGTCTTGACTCTGTTTTCCTAGTCATCTATTAAGTAGGTGGGCTTACCGAACACTAACTCATATCATATCGGGAGTTTCTTGGTTGCAGTCTGCGTAGTTTCTTTAGGGGTTTTCTTTTAAACTGAATGGATTATGGAGGATCTAGATAAGAATGTAAGTAATTAAATTGCTACTACACCACAGAGGATATTAGAACCAAAAAAAATATTTTACAAAAATGGGAAAAAATTATATCTTATATTAGCTAGAGGTAATATTAATTATATACATGAGACACTATTCACTAGGAATAATTATACAGGGAATAATTTCTTAGTGAAGATACAGGGGCACTGATGTTAATTATTGAAGAAACAGGGGCACTGTTGTTTACTTTATTTCCATCGTACTCATCAGCCAGGAGTGATAAGATAGGAATTATACTGATACACTGCATTGGGTCAGGCATTCTTAGGTGGGAAGGGTGTGCTAGACTAGTAGAATGGCCCACTGATGATAGAGAGTTAAAGTTTCATTTACAATATTATTGATAGTGGGTTTTCTACACCGCATGCACAACATGGCTATTTGAGTTTTTATTTGCAAAACCACTTAATAATAAATGCAGCAGTTTACAGATCAAAACCGTCACATCAACAATTCTGTTCCTTAATAAGTAACTCGCCATGTATGTTTTTTACCTGCTGTTTGTCTGTAATTGGATAGAAATATAGGTCTTGGATAGAAGAATATAGTAAGAGCCACAAAATAAACATGTCATCTGTAATGTAAAGTGTCTCATCCCTATCATAGCACATCTCTATGTTAGATCTTCAGTATAAAAATCTAGGACCCATTCCACATTCCTATTTTTGGAAATACCTTCAGGTCAGACACTTTTTGAACTTGGGCGACAGGGCCTCCCATGCCTCTAGAGAACTGACAGCATATGAAATACTTTGTATTGCCCCAAACAGCCCAACCCACACAATTTCACCTTGTACAAGCTATTACAGTTTTCCACCTCCCAGACACCTCCCCTATTTGCCTCAGCTCGGGAAAAAGATTTGGGTATCTCCCTTTTGTACAAAGACTTAAGAATTAAAGCTCATAGAAGCTCTATTTGTATACAGGTGAGGGAAACTCAATACAAACTATTGAGGCAATGGTATAGACATCCCCCTCTTTTACATGCTACAGTATGTACCCCACTGTGTCAGATAAATGTTGGAGATGACCAAAGGCTGTTGGTACTCTGTTGCATATTTGGTGGGATTGCCTCTAATTCTGACCGTTCTGGGACTCTGTTATCGTTACTTCCCAAGATATTATTAAGGCCCCTGTTCCTACTACACTGGCCTTTTGGCTGTTGACCCACTCACCACTGTCATTGTCAAGTTATAAACTGTCCGGGCTTCGCCACCTGAGTAATGCCGACCATGCGGTTATAACCACCCTTTGGAGATCTACTACCCCTCCTACTCAGAGAAAATGGTTCACTAGAATTGATTTCTTTATGAATATGGATTATATCCTCCTGGCCTCTAGAAATAAGCTGTCTGACTGTATTACTATATGGCTTCCCTGGCTGGACTACAAATCTTCGTCAACTTATAAAGATTATATTTCCTCGACGAAAGATATGGGTTCGGCGACTATACCCTGAGTTATTTATGATGGCTTCTCATATCGAAACTTCCCTGGTCTAGGCCACTATTCTCTTTCTCTTTTTCTCTGTCTTTTCCTTTCACACGCTGTCTTTTCCTTTCACATCATTTTCCCTGACCTTTCTCTATCTCACCCTAATCTTCCTAATTGAAGTACTTTGATTTCATATGACAATATGTATGCCTTTGGCTCTGCTAATCTTATATTGGGTTTGTATTTTTATTGTGCCATACTTCATGGTATGTACAGGTTTATCCTTTTGATTTTTTATTGGCTACTCGCAACGTAGCATACTGTTACCTCTTTTTTATTGTCAAGATGTTTGTCTTTTTGTTCATGCTTTGGAATGTACTTCCTTATTTCTTCAATAAAAACAGATTGCATAAAAAATATAGGACCCTATTCAGGTTCACTTGAGCATTCTGCTAAAAAACAGAATGTGCAACTGCTTCTGTAGCATGATGGGGGCCAGCGCAGGGCAAGGCCGCCCAGCATGCTAATTGGCGGCCAGTGATGCGATCGCAAAACAACTGCGATCGCATCGCTGAGTCTAGAATTAATGCCAACCCCCTGCATACACAGCTAGGCTGCATATGCAGGTGGTCCACCTGCATGGAGCGGCTGCATGTTACGTCATGCAGCCACCCCAAAAACTGTCCGGCCATGCCTGCGATGGCCACACAACTCCCCCCGCAATGCTGTCATTCAAAGAGTGCTGACACATGTGCTGTGTGGCGGCAGCACATGCGCAGTTTTCAGAAAATCGCTCATTTGCGATTTTCTGCAAACTGTGATCCATACTGAATAACCCCCATAGTCTTTAGACAGAAATGTGAGTGTCATAGACATTTTAAAAGTCCCAGTTATTTAATTTTGCATTATTCTTAGATTATGAGTAAAGGACTTCAGGTGTATTTTTGTCTGGTGAAATGGTAATGACAATAGGCATTTCTCCTTTGAATGGCTGGTTTCATCCAGACTTGGAAATTGTTTAATGACATTTAAGGAATGCATGCGAAATAGCACAATTCAGGACACACTGTGCAAAAGCATTATGGCTAGAATCAGGCAGTCATTTTTATTTGGGGAGAGTAAAGTTGTACACTTAAAAATATATTCAGCATCACACAGTCCTTCACTGCTTGGGAGTCCAACTTTAAGTGATTGGTATCTGTAGATACCAGTGCAATTGCAATATCTTATATGTCTACAGTATACTTACCTGTAAAGCCGGGTACTATCCGATGTGTGTACCCGGCGACATTGGCTGCGGCAGAGACCCGGCCAGGGTGCCGGCATTGGCAAGTGCATACACACTTGCCGATGCCGGCATGAAGGGAGCAACAGCGGGGGGCCCTCGTTAATGAGATCCTCCCTCAGCTGGACTGTTCAGACGAGGGAGGGGGGCGTTAATGATGCATGGGATTGCGTGTACACACTAGACAAGATACTGTAGTAAAAGATATCACTCAGAATGGCTCTTCTGAGCGATAGCTTTAACTTTCTCATCTAGTGTGTATGGGGCTTAAGAGGTCATTTTTATAATAGTGTGATTTAAGATCAAAAGAAGGGATGTACATTATATCTATGGAAAGATGGCAGTCTTAAATCCTTTCCAGATACATTATCCTTGTACTGTGAGTGCAGCTTGAACTGATGTATAAATAGACCACCGTAAGTATACTGATTGTATTAGTGAGACTTTCTATTTCCAACACTGACCACAATGTCAGCAGTCTCTGCGTGAACACATATTATAGTACTTGATTTTTCTATAATGGGCTTTTACACTATAATGAAGTTTGGAAGCCAAGGGATAAGTGGAGTAGTGGGTCTGCCAACCAGTCAAGTGGCTGCCTCAGACTGCTGAGCATACTGACATATTGTAGGCAATTAGGCAAGTAGGTGTATAACTAATAAAAATAGAAGCAATGTTTGAAGGGCTGGGTAAGATTAATAACAGGTGAAGAAATCCTTTAAGGAGAGAGCAGCCATCACATTTGGCAGACGTAGACTCGTATATAAATATCATTATTTCATGTTTTAATAGAATATATTAAATATATTTTGATGACAGGTTTAGATCAAATGTCTTTTCTCTGATAGGGTTAGAACATATGCACTTCCACTGTTGTTACTGTGCTATATTGTAGCTATTTATATTTCTAAGCATTTTAAATCCAGAGGCACCAAATTACTGTTATTACTGCTGTATCATCAGCATGGAAGTTCCTAATGAAAATACAAATCAATCAAAGGGAAGGCGTGATGCAAATCTATCTAAAAGGATTAAATTATAGATCCAGATTAAATGCAATGCTTTATAAATCAATCAAATTAATCCTTGCCAGCCCCCTTATTTTTAGAGTAGTGTTGGTGTGTGTATAGTGTATGAGTGCCTGTATATAATAAATGCTGGCCTTAAACTAACAATGATCAGTAGTACCAAACTAAAAGGAAAAAAAAATAGTTTGTTACATGTAATGGTCTTTAACCACTGGCTAATATTTTCTCCAAAAATACTAAGAAATTGACAGGGTTTTTTTTTTAAATAATTGAATTAGGTCAAGAACATCGATGTAAAACTTTTCAATGGGATTTTATAAAATAATGTTGTTGTTTTTTAAACACAGTGCACCATAAACATACTAGTTTTTATGATATACTGTAGTGATGACCATTGAAGGCTGTACCAACCACTGATTTTTCAACAATCTATGGTCACTTTATGCGCAGACCGCAGCCATCATGGTTGTGTTGTTGATTTTTATTTAACATGGGGGGGAGGGGCTACCATCGACGGCATGGGTTGATGTAAAATCACTTGTAATTGGTTAGGTTTAGGTTGATTGTTGACCCTAGTGTGAGGCCCCATAATCAAAATGATCCATGAAACTAGCTTTCATAGTAATACTGATATTTAAAATGGAAAAATACATATGTATATATCTACAAAAAAAGAGAGAGAGAGAGAGTTATTATTACTCACCCATCTACCAAATAATCGGTAGATCCTGATAATCTGTAAAAGTGCTGGAGGTTGATCCTCTGCTGTTTATATGTCCCTGACGGCTGCACTGGGGGCAGTCCTGGAGGCATTTACATTTCCCAGCAGCTGCAGCCACTGGGTGCTGGTAGGGGAGGTCACCAGACTGTGCTATCACTGCGACTAGCAGTGATCGGCAAATACTATGGGTGCATAAAAAGGTGCAGACGGGCTGGAGGTCCTCCTGAGATTGACGACTGCTGGAAGATTATCTTTCGGCAGCAAACTAGTGGGCATTTCTGACTAATCGCATCAGATGTGACCATGTCAGGGAAAGCCCAGTCACGCAAGTGGATAAAGATAATATTGCACCTCTGAATCCTTGGCACAATGATGATAACTCTGCTGTGCGGTGTGGTTGGCAGACAATCAGGAATATGTACACCAAATTCTGATTTGTGAAATGTAAATATTTTTAACATTTTGCTCCTCTCTATACAAGAGCCGTAGCTTTAAGCAGAATCCCTTATTCAAATATGAACAGATACTGTATAATATACTCAAAATACACTTCCCCAGCAACTGCTATTGTTTGCAGCCGCTGGGTGGGGGGTCCTGCCATGCTGACCGATCAACAGTGATTGGCAGCATGGCAACACTGAGGGGAGAGTGCAGGGAGCCAGAGGGACCTTCTAGTCCCTCTTACAGCAGCAGCGGAGGGAAGTTTCCCTTCCCCGCCGCTGCAAACACTACTGTCTATCTGACTGGTCACATTCTGTGCGACCAGATCAGATAGAGCACTTGTTGGTAGGGTTGCATCTGTTGCGACCATGCCAAGCAATTGGTTAAGAGTTAGTAAGTGGCCCAGTTTTTCAGAAGACCCATGGAGAATGGGAAAAAGGAGGGATATATCAAACTTATAAGAGGACGGGTGAAGTTGTCCATAGCAGCAAATCAGCTTCTAGCTATCATTTTATAGATTATACTTGATAAATGAAAACTAGAAGCTGATTGGCTACTATGGGAAACTTCTCCACTTTTCCTTTCTAGAAGGTTTGATAAATCTTCCCCTAAATCTCACTACTTTGCCCCAAATACTCTTTACCTGTGCTGCACATGTACCACCAAATGCTGCTCTATATGCATTTGGAAATGCAACCAGGCCATCTCAAAAACATGATCCTGCCTGGCTCCTAGATCTCATCTAGGCTGTTTAGATGCCACAGCCAGAGCCTGGTGCTGGTTTTTAAAAAACTGGGAACCCCTACACAATTTGTTCCCAGTATATCAACAACGAGGACCGGCTCAAAGAGCCTGGGGCTGATTATGCTTATGAGGAGGGACACCACACAATGTTTTATTTTATTTTAACTATTTAAATACTTTACACATTGAAGCCCTGCACGGATCTCACTGATCCGGCTGGGCTTCTATGTGTCATGTCCGGCGTAGTTTTACTAATCTCTCACGCAAAACACTGCCCGACAATATGAATTACATCGACATTGGTGAACTCAAATTGAAAAAAACACGGTAGTTTAGTAAATTTTCCGTGTTTTTTTCCAAAAAGTTGCGATATCAAACGGTGCATGTGCTCAATGCATGCGCACAGCGTCAATTAACCGGAGCCAACTGCCCCACCCACAATGGGACACTGAGGCCAACGGCTGGGACAGTGGCACACTCCCCAAAAAATTAGACTGTCCCGCGAAAATCGGGACAGTTGGGAGGTATTGATACAGATCCAAAACCAGAACACAGGGTTCGGTGCACATCTCTTGTACCAAACTCTTACTGGCAAATGTTCTATTGGAAGGCTCTATTAGTCTCTGGATTATCCTGTTGCTAACTTGGCTTAATGTGAAGTACTGCAGAACAATAGCAATCTGAAGAACTTTGGCCCTCATTCCGAGTTTTTTGCTCGCTAGCTGCTTTTAGCAGCAGTGCACACGCTAAGCCGCCGCCCTCTGGGAGTGTATCTTAGCTTAGCAGAATTGCGAACGAAAGATTAGCAGAATTGCGAATAGAAATTTCTTTGCAGTTTCTGAGTAGCTCGGGACTTACTCTGCCACTGCGATCAGTTCAGTCAGTTTCGTTCCTGGTTTGACGTCACAAACACACCCAGCGTTCGCCCAGACACTCCCCCGTTTCTTCAGACACTCCCGCGTTTTTCCCAGAAACGCCAGCGTTTTTTCGCACACTCCCAGAAAACGGCCAGTTTCCGCCTAGAAACACCCACTTCCTGTCAATCATACTACGATCACCAGAACGATGAAAAATCCTCGTTAGGCCGTGAGTAAAATACCTAACTTTTGTGTAAAATAACTAAGCGCATGCGCTCTGCGAACCTTGCGCATGCGCAGTAAGCGACTAATCGCAATATAGCGAAAATCGGCAACGAGCGAACAACTCGGAATGACCCCCTTTATGTAGTGTCTGGGTGTGATGTGCAATTTTATTCCCAGAGCTGTCACAGCCTCTAAGTGCAGGCAGGAGCTCTCCTCAGCAGCTGGCCGGTCTCTCTGTTAGTGTTCTCCCTGCAGCAGCCACCCACCTCTGACATATATTGTATGAAGCCACCTCCTTGCTGTAGTCACTGCTGAGAGAAACAAGGTTGAACGGGAGCTGACCCGGGCACTCAGGAACTGCTGCACGGCATTTCTGATATAGGTGCTTACCATTAAATAACGCTTGCCTATACTGTATCTTACTTTCTTTCCTTGATTTATACTTGTTTAAACTAGAGATAAGCGGTTTGGATTTTAAGAAATCTGAACCACTCCGAACTTCCGGGATCCGAGACAATCAAGTCGGGGCTCAGATCTTCCCCAGCTGCCTTGGATCCCGACCAGAGGCGAAACCACGAGATACCGCTGTCGGATCTCGTGCTTTTTGGCTTAGGCTCCAATTTCAAAAGTCCAATTAAATTAATGGGTTGACCGCTGATTGTCTGAGAAAGCCGTCTGTCACGGCTCTCAGCCAATCAGTGTTTCCCCATTGGCTTTAATGTGACTGGATAAAGGCCCGGACCGTGGCAATTACACCAACACCTGCACTGCCGACACCTCCACACTGCCGACACCCCCACACTAAGAATACCGCCGTCACTCATGCTCTGCCGACACCCCCACACTAAGGACACCACCAGCACTCCAGCAATGCCGGCACCCCCGCAATGAGGACATTGCCAGCACTCCTGCAGTGCGGGCACAACCAGCACCCCGTACTGCTGACTCGGCTGGCACTCCCACACTGCTGACACACCTCTGCACGGAGGACACCACCAATATGCCAGCATCCCAGCAATACTGACACCATCAGCAACCTCGCACTGAGGACACTGCCAGTACTGCCGACTCTGCTAGCAACTCCGCACCGAGGACACTGCAGGCATCCCCACACTGAGGATACCACCATCACTACTGACATCACCCCAGCAGTACGGACACCACTGGCAACTCGACACTGAGGACACTGTCAGCACTACCGACACTGCCAGCACCCCTGCAGTGAGAACACCCCTGGCACCCCCACACTGCCGAAACAGCCAGCAGTACCGACACCACGCTGAGTACACCACCATCACTGCTGACACCACCAGCACCCCAGCAGTACCGACACCACCGGCAACCCCACACTGAGGACTCTGCCAGCACCCCTGCATTGCCGACACTACTGCACTGAAGATCCTCTGTCACAGTAAGTGTACTATTGGTGTATCTGCCCTGCACTGTATCTTGCATTGTCTAAGACCCGCACTGTATCCCGCAGTATATCTTTACCACACTGTATACAACCTACACTGTATCCAACCATCAATGTATCCCACACAGTATCCTACCCGCACTCTATCCAACCAGCAACGTATCCAGTACTGTATCGATCCAAACTGTATCAGACCCACACAGTATCCAACCAGCAGTGTATTCCGCACTGTATCCAACCCTCACTGTATCCAACCTGCACTGTATCTAAACCACACTTTATCCCACACTGGGGTATATTTACTAAGGTCCCGATTTTGACCGAGATGGTGTTTTTTCTTCAAAGTGTCATCTCGGGAATTTACTAAACTCAAATCACGGCAGTGATGAGGGCATTTGTATTTTTTTGGTAGTCCTCGGAAAAAATTACGAATGAAAACACCATCGGTCAAATACGGCTGGAATTTGGTAGAAATCGGTCATTTACTAAAAAGTGCAAATCACAAACACTGCCGACAATAGCCAAACACTGCCGTGATTAAATGCAAATCGTGAAAAAGTGCTAAAAAAAACAGATCTGCTTTTTTTTACCGTGTTCGGATAGGCATGCACGGATCCATGAGATCCGTGCATGTTTTTCAGTGGGAAGGGGTGGGAAAGTGTTAATTTTTTTTTTTTTTTAAATGCGTGGGGTCCCCCCTCCTAAGCAAAACCAGCCTCGGGCTCTTTGAGCCGGCCCTGGTTGTAAAAATATGGGGGGAAAAGTGACGGGTTCCCCCATATTTAAACAACCAGCACCGGGCTCTGCGCCTGGTCCTGGTTCCAAAAATACGGGGGACAAAAAGCGTAGGGGTCACCCGTATTTCTGAAACCAGCACCGGGCTCCACTAGCCAGATACATAATGCCACAGCCGGGGGACACTTTTATATTGGTCCCTGCGGCCCTGGCATTACATACCCAACTAGTCACCCCTGGCCGGGGTACCCTGGAGGAGTGGGGACCCCTTCAATCAAGGGGTCCCCCCCCCCTCCAGCCACCCAAGGGCCAGGGGTGAAGCCCGAGGCTGTCCCCCCCATCCAAGGGCTGCGGATGGGGGGCTGATAGCCTTTTTGACAAAAGTTGAATATTGTTTTTAGTAGCAGTACTACAAGTCCCAGCAAGCCACCCCCGCAAGCTGGTACTTGGAGAACCACAAGTACCAGCATGCGGTGGAAAACCGGGCCCGCTGGTACCTGTAGTACTACTACAAAAAAAAATACCCCAATAAAAACAGAAGACACACACCTTGAAAGTAAAAGTTTAATACATACATCCACACCTCCATACACACATACTTACTTATGTTCACACGAGGGTCGGTCCTCTTCTCCATGTAGAATCCATGGGGTACCTGTTGGAAAAATTATACTCACATAATCCAGTGTAGATGGGTCCTCTTCTTTTCTATTTGTAATCCACGTACTTTGCAAAATAAAAAAACGGACACCCGACCACGCACTGAAAGGGGCCCCATGTTTTCACATGGGACCACTTTCCCCGACTGCCAGGAACCCCCCCTGACTTCTGTCTAAGAGGGTTCCTTCAGCCAATCAGGGAGCGCCACGTTGTGGCACCCTCCTGATTGGCTGTGTGCTCCTGTAGTGTATGACAGGCAGCACACGGCAGTGATACAATGTAGCGCCTATGCGCTCCATTGTAACCAATGGTGGGAACTTTGTGGTCAGCGGTGAGGTTACTTTCGGTCAACCGCTGACCACAAAGTTCCCACCATTGGTTACAATGGAGCGCATAGGCGCTACATTGTAACACTGCCGTGTGCTGCCTGTCATACACTACAGGAGCACACAGCCAATCAGGAGGGTGCCACAACGTGGCGCTCCCTGATTGGCTGAAGGAACCCTCTTAGACAGAAGTCAGGGGGGGTTCCTGGCAGTCGGGGAAAGGGGTCCCATGTGAAAACATGGGGCCCCTTTAAGTGCGTGGTCGGGTGTCCGTTTTTTTATTTTGCAAAGTACGTGGATTACAAATAGAAAAGAAGAGGACCCATCTACACTGGATTATGTGAGTATAATTTTTCCAACAGGTACCCCATGGATTCTACATGGAGAAGAGGACCGACCCTCGTGTGAACATAAGTAAGTATGTGTGTATGGAGGTGTGGATGTATGTATTAAACTTTTACTTTCAAGGTATGTGTCTTCTGTTTTTATTGGGGTATTTTTTTAGTAGTAGTACTACAGGTACCAGCGGGCCCGGTTTTCCACCGCATGCTGGTACTTGTGGTTCTCCAAGTACCAGCTTGCGGGGGCGGCTTGCTGGGACTTGTAGTACTGCTACTAAAAACAAAATTCAACTTTTGTCAAAAAGGCTATCAGCCCCCCATCCGCAGCCCTTGGATGGGGGGGGGGACAGCCTCGGGCTTCACCCCTGGCCCTTGGGTGGCTGGAGGGGGGGACCCCTTGATTGAAGGGGTCCCCACTCCTCCAGGGTACCCCGGCCAGGGGTGACTAGTTGGGTATGTAATGCCAGGGCCGCAGGGACCAATATAAAAGTGTCCCCTGGCTCTGGCATTATGTATCTGGCTAGTGGAGCCCGGTGCTGGTTTCAGAAATACGGGGGACCCCTACGCTTTTTGTCCCCCGTATTTTTGGAACCAGGACCAGGCGCAGAGCCCGGTGCTGGTTGTTTAAATATGGGAGAACCCCTGTCACTTTTTCCCCCATATTTTTACAACCAGGGCCGGCTCAAAGAGCCCGAGGCTGGTTTTGCTTAGGAGGGGGGACCCCACGCATTTTTTTTTTCAAGATTTTAACAATGATTTATTTTTTTATAGAGGTGCACAATGAAGCCCAGCACGGATCTCACAGATCCGGCTGAGATTCATTGTGCTAAAGTCGGCAGTGTTTTACAAGTCACTCACGTAAAACACTGCAAAAAAAAACGAATGACATCGACATCGGTAAATACGAAAATGCAGAATATGACAGCTTAGTAAATTAGTCGTAATAAATTCAAAAAGTTGCAACTTTACACTTTCGATGTCATTCGTGATTGAACTTTAACCTCGGGAAAATACGAATTTTAGTAAATATACCCCACTGTATTTAACCAGTAATATATCCCGCACTGTATCTGACCCGCACTGTATCCAACCCACACAGTATCCAACCAGCGATGTATCCCGCATTGTAACCAACCAACACTGTATCTTACCCGCACTGTATCCAACCCACACTGTATACCGCAGTTTAGCAAGCCAGCCTTTGGCCAGTATTGGTGAAAACAATATTGTGAGCAGAGAGGTGGTCAAAATTGAGTGGAAATGACTAGAAATTAATGTTATTGAGGGTAATAATACTCTAGGAACAAAAAAAGGCCCAAATTAAGTGATTTTAGCTTTTTTTGTAAATTTTTCAAAATAATCCAAAACCAAAGCCAGTCACGGTGGTTTGGCAAATCCAAATCCAGCTGACGAATCAGAACTAAATCCAGCAAAATGGCCCGATGCACATCCCTAGTTTAAACAATCCCCAGCACTAGATCACCTACCGTCACATGGTATGTTTCTTAGCTCCCCAAAACTCTACCCTATTTCTAATTTGATTGTATTTTTTTGTACCACAGGTTAAATCTTATGTGCACTCCTCAGCCAAACTGGACATAATTATTATTAAAGTTAAGCAGATAAGCATTCAATTTAATTTATCATGATAGGCAGTCACTTATGGCTTTCATCAAAAATCTCTTTTATGGGTTGTCTTCAATGACCATCTGTTCTTCCTGTTCACATTGCTTCACACAGTGTGCAGCCACAGAGATTCTTATTTAATCTAGATCACATTGTTTATCCTTGCTCACTGTTATAATCATTTTGAAAGTAGGTATGTCATTCTCTTTCATGGGGAGCTTATTGGACAATGCCTTACACAATCATTGATTGCATCTATGTATAGCTTCAAAACTATTTACTTTAACTGTCATTGTATCTTTTCACATTACATACATACATTCATATTTTTCATTCTCATTCATTTCTACCATGTATTATATCAATAGTGCATGTTTCTAGTCTGCTGTTTTAACTTTCTAATTTTATCTCATTTAATTATGTTAGTTGTACTTCATCTGACACCCCTGTCACTAATCATTATGTGTTTGCATTTCATGGTTATTCATTCTCACTGAATTCATTTCTCATTCACTAAAGTTATTCAAATGTTATTCACCGGTTTTACCTAAGACCACCCCCAGTTCATCAATCCTATGGGAACCATCTGTCAACCCAGCCTCTCTCTCCAACTTTATTCTATTTCTTTCCTGTCTTTGCCTCCAAACTACAACTTATATACCGTACAACCACCTATCTCGCTTACTCTACTCACTCCCTACTCTACTCTCTGCAATCGGGTTTCCACCGAGACTGTACTTAATAATTTACTTGCAGCAAGTATATGGCCAGTTCTCCATACTCATTCTTTTGGACCTCCCTGCTACTGTACTTTTGACACAGACCACCTTTATCTGTGCACCCTTTACTCCAGTGGTCTTTTTTGACGAAATTCTTTTCTATTGAACTGCTCCTTGAGGGGGAGATGTATCAAACATTAGCGATAGATAGCATGTAGAAGTTGCCAATAGCGACCAATCAGCTTATAATGGCCCCATAAATCTGCAATGGAATGAGTCAATTCCTTGATCCCCAGACTGTGGGGTTGTAGAAATCGCGTAAATCCAACATGCTGGATTTCCATGATATGCTGTTCCTGCCCAAAAATTGGTTGTGATCGTCAAATTGGGAATTTTTAACTTGAAGCGTTTCCTCCAATTCCCAGACAAATCGCGGATCATATCAGGGAATCGATACCTTGTTGTATGGTCTGCATACAGTAACTCATTTTATAGACCATACCGGCAGTGGGCACAGCGAGTCCCCTCACAGACTTGCTGTTCTTACTGCGCATCGGGCCCGCTGGCGAGCTTGGCTCACCACAGGTTATATTCCCACTTGGGTGGTGGGTGGACCCACCACCCGAGTGGGAATATGGGGCTGCAGTCGGGATTTTGACCGCTGGCATTTAGCTGCCTGTCAGGATTCCGGTGGCGTGATCTTGAATGCTGGGATCCCAACAGGCGGTATATTACATGCATACCCTCTGTTTAGGTCTCACATGGCCCAATTCTCAGCCCTCTGCTTTTCTCTCTCTGCATCTCATTTCTTGGTGAACACATTTGCTCCTATAGCTTAGTAGGACATCTATGCTGAAAAATTTGACTCTCCTCTCCTCTCTACTTCAAAAGTTTCTCATTTAATCAAAATTCAAATCTCTGTCACAATCAATAACACCATAGTTTCTCCAGCTCCCAAGACTACTGCCTTGGTGTCACACCTGACTTACATTTTTACTTAATTCTTCCCCCTATATTTTCTCTCCAAGTGAGAGATGTATCAAGCCTTCTAAAGAGTGGAGCAGTGGACAACTGTAGCTTTGAGGTAGAAATGAAGTATATTCAATAAAATGATAGATAGACGTTGACTGGTTGGTATGAGCAACCTCTCCAATTGTCCTTTAACACACTCTTTAGATGGCTTGATAGATGTCCTCCCAGTCTTGCAGCCTCCGTCGTCACAATATTTAGAACATGTAATTTCTTATCCAAGATGCTGTCAAATCTCTTTTCCATTTTTTTATCTCTTGTGTTTATTAGTGTGACCTCCTATCTGGCATGCCCTCACTCACTTATCACCACTTTAATAAGCCTAAAATGCTGTAGCAAGACTAAACTTCCTCTCCTGTGGCTAAACGCTAGAAATACCAGTCTACAAATCTCAATAAATTTGTTTTGAGAATGACACAGGATGCTTTACTGATGGCAGTGCTCACCTTTCCTTCTCCAGACAAGGGCAGCAAAGAAGCCACTTCTTTCCAGGAAAAACATCAAGGACAGACTGATATTCTGCAAAAAGTAGAGGGATTGGACTGCTGAGGACTGGGATAAAGTAATTTTCTCTGATCAATCCCCTTTCAGATTGTTTGGGGCATCTGGGAAAAACGCTTCTCCAAAGAAGGAAAGGTGAGTGATACCATCAGACCTGTGTCATGTCAATAGTGTCATTCTCAAAACTTTTGGCTGTATGTAGAGATGAGATTTGAGATCTGAGAAGGGGTATTGTTGTTAATGAGAACTTTGAAGGTAGACCATTCATGTGTGGGGTTGCTTCTCAACCAAGCGAGTGGGCTCACTCACAATTTTGCCTAAGAACACAGCCATGAATAAAGAATGGTAGAAAAACATCCTCTAAGAGCAACTTCTCCCAACCATCCAAGAACAGTTTGGTGACGAACAATGCCTTTTCCAGCATGATTAACCACCTTGACATAAGGCAATAGTGATAACTAAGTGGCTTGGATAATAAAATATCAAAATTTTGGGTCCATGGCCAGGAAACTCCCCAGACCTTAATCCCATTGAGAGGTTGTGGTGAATCCTCAAGAGGCGGCTGGACAAACAAAAACCCACAAATTCTGACAAACTCCAAGCATTATTAGGCAAGAATGGGCAGCCATCGGTCAGTATGTGGCCCAGAAGTTGATTGATACCATGTCAGAGCAAATTGCAAATGTCTGAATAAGAAGGGTCACCACTGCAAATATTGACTCTTTGCATAAATTTAATGTAATTGGCAATAAAAGCCTTTGACACTTATGAAATGCTTGTAATTTTACTTCAGTATACCATAGTAACATCTGACAAAAAAGTCTAAAAACACTGAAGCAGCAAACTTTATGAAAACCAATATTTGTTTCATTCTCAAAACTTTTGGCCACAGCTGTATAGTACTCTCCCCCCTACATCTATCTTCTACCTGTGCCTTATCTTTGTCTACAAGACTTCTCTTGTGTTACCAGTTTATAGAATACATAACCATGCCTAGTCATTCACCTTCACAGCCTTCGTATATTTATATTATCTCTTGAAACCCTTCACTTTTTACAACTTACCATACTCCAACTTCATTAAGGCTTCTAAAACTCATAAAGTGCACAATATGTTTATACTAATCACTTTAAAATGGACACTCCCATTTACAATTTAACAAGCTTTATGTAGAGCCAATTTACAACATACCTTTGACTGAGAAGCTACAAATTGTATGTATACACTTCGCAAATTCATTTTTGCGCTTGTTCAATTGCAGGAACCAAAACGCCACACACTGTATTTACAATGTAGTCAAAGGGGGAGTATCCTGTTAGCTGCAATAATTTACCGCTCCTAATAGGTTCGCCGGGGGCTATCCAATTAGCCCTGATAATAGGCACTTATCGGACATTATGCTTCTGGTGCCTCATTATGCTTCTGGTGCCTTTCTAATCCAGAAATTAGGAAAATAGCAAATTCATGTAGAACTTTATATTATTCCTGGTTCAGGAGGTAAAATATGTGGGGTTAATTAGCTAGGCCGGTAAAGGCAAGAGTTATGAGCACTTTAGCACAAAACTCCCATATTAAAAGTGTCAATGTGAAGGTAGGAAGAAGTTTCAATGTGAGGGTAGGCAGGAGTGCATTGTTTGAGGCTTGTGATTATAAGAAAACCAGAACAGGTATACAGTGAGAGAAATCCAAGAGTCTGCTTCATCTAGATCAACCCACACTCAAAGGTGGGAGTTTGCATGGACTAGGACTGCTTGAGTAAGGTAAGTGGCTAAGTACTGTAGTATTTATGAAAATACCTGACTTGCTTACACAGAAAGGAACCCCAACCCTCTAACTCAGAGGTTCTCAAACTCGGTCCTCGGGAGCCCACACAGTGCATGTTTTGCAGGTAACCCAGCAGGTGCACAGGTGTATTAATTACTCACTGACACATTTTAAAAGGTCCACAGGTGGAGCTAATTATTTCATTTGCGATTCTGTGAGGAGACCTGCAAAACATGCACTGTGTGGGCCCCCGAGGACCGAGTTTGAGAACCTCTGCTCTAACTAGACCATACACATTTTGAATCACAATAGTGGAAAGTTGGCAGTAATGGGTGTGGAAGACAAGCTGGGTCTGGAATAAGTAATGAAACCTAGGGAGGATGTTCATTTTAGTATTGTAGGTTTTATACAGACTATCCCACATTTGTACATATTATTCCAGGTAGTCAACTTTGTCTTTATAGAATTCATAAAAGTAAAGGAAATACAGTAGCTGGTCATAAGATTTATTAAAGATGAACACCTAAATAGTTTAGAATATAGATTCGCCAGTGGAAATCATAATTCTGGTTGAGCAAGGAGAGCATGTTTAGGTCAGTATTCAAGGGAAGGGTTTTCATTTTAAAGTTAAAGAACACCCCGTGATGTCTGGTGAGCAAAGATGAAAGAGTGGCAAGAGTCACACGGATTTCTCTTAACGGAAGCAAATAGCGAGTTGTTGCTTACAGTACATGCGTAGATGAGAATTTACGCATATTTGTGTATGTCTGTCCTAATCTGAGTCAGAAGCAACAAGCCCGGATCTGTATTTCTGTGAAATAGGGTATTTTGGAGTGGGAACTGGGTGTAATCACCTGATTTGTATGAGTGTCATGGCAGTTTCAAATAAGTGTTGTCTGGTGATTGCAGCAGCCGTCGTAAAATCATTGGGCGGAATGGTTCTCCACTTGCACAAGCATGATCCTAAACATTAGCTTAAGGTTGTAAATCAGGCTAATGCGGCTGCTCGCAACTACAGCTACTTTGCATGGAGAGCTAGGTTATAGTCCTAGGGACCAATCAGATTATCATAAATATCTGGGGTCCTAAACAGCTTGACTGCAAGAGGTTACACAGTTCAGACAAACAATAGAGGTCATAGGGAACACCCCTGTCTCCAGCCATCATTGGTATTAAAGGGGGTGGAACATAACCATTGGATAACGTCAAAGTCCAAATATTAAAATAAATGCAGCTTTGAATAAGAAATTCCCATGGTGTCCAAAGCCTGTAACTTAAAGCACATAAGAGACCAATCGATCCCCTTTGAGGGCATCTCCATGGTCACCATCAGAGCAGACAAAAAACCCTTATTTAGTACTTAAATGAGGTTGATTGTTTTGCAAGTAATATCCACCAATTATAGATATAAATGCTATATACTCAGAGTAATATGGTCAACTTGACAAAATCATTGTATTGGGATTAAAAATGTATAAAATGAAGATGTAATGAAATAATTGTATTACCTTGTTTGGATGTGGAAGTTGTTTGTAGTGCCAGTGTGTTCATAGTCATGGACAGCAGCTGCAAAAATCATTGCAAATATCTCCAGTTCTGTTAGCCAGTGCTAGAAAAGCAAAAGTAGATGATTGAAATGATCTATCATGTAACTTATTTGCTACTATTATCTAATATTCAAGTACTGTATGTAATAATTCCCTTCCTTCATTAAAATCTACTAGTAAAATTAAATATTTGATGCCTTTAGATAAAGCACCTCAAAATATCCTTATTCAGTTTTAGAGTAAATAGATCAATATTATATAGTCTAGGCCAGTGATTTACAACCTTTTTTTACTCGCGGCACACCGAACAATATTTTAAAATTGCCAAGGCACATCACCAATTCCCCACAGAAAAAAAACAACACACACATTGGCCCTCACAGTAAAAAAAAAAAATCCACACATACATTGGCCTACACAGAGAATACAATCACATTGCTCCCCACATAAATCACGTTGCTCCCTATATAAATCCTATTGCTTCCAACATTAATTATTCACATTGTCCCCCCCCCCATAAATCCTATTGCTCCCCACAGGAGAAATAACATAACAAATATTAGCCCCTACCGGTCAGCTGTCCTCCTCCCTGTCCCTGGCGAGGGTTGTTCATAGTGGAGTGCTGCGAGTACTGAGCAGCGGGCGGTCGGGCAGGTGTGGATGTGGGTGGGCAGGGAAAGCTGTGTATGCAGGCGGGAACTCGAACTTGTGTATGCAGGTGGGTGGGCTAGCTGAGTGATGAGACGCGGTGGCCGTGACCTATGATATCACACCCCCGCATCACAAAGGCATAGGTCATAGCCGGTGCATGACTGATCCTCTAAGAAGAGCCCAGGCCAACAGTTCATTCTGAAGGTGCAGGAAGCTGCTCTGGCTCCGCGGCACACCTAGCAACTGGTCACGGCACACTAGTGTGCCTCGGCACACTGGTTGAAAAAGACTGGTCTAGACAGAGGCGTCACCAGGTGTGGGTACACCCGGTGCGCACTCTGCATTACCACCCCCCCACACACACACACACACACACACCCCTCTTCCCACACTCACACCGCCAGAGCAGTGGGCGGGCCAAAAAGGGGCGTGGTCTACTTTAAAGGGGGCGTAGCCTCACGGGTCTCCTTCACTCCAGAGGGTGTATCCAGCTTCCTCGGAAATGCTGGCTGCCCCCAGAGACTAGGCAGCGTGCAGTGCCAGCTCCTTTTCTGTGACAGGATCCGAGTGCTGCAGAGGATTATCACACTGCAGCACTCGGCTCCTGTCACTGCAGAAGAGCCAGCACTTGGTGTCACCCCTTCCGTGGGTGACACCTGGGTGCGGGCCGCACCTGCCTTCTGACTCCACTGAGTCTAGATACTGATTAAATGTAATATTAATTTAACAGATATGCCTTGTTATTCCCAGCACATACTATAAAGCTCACTTTTTTGGGGAGCAGCTCTGTCCTGACGGATGCAGCTTTGATACACAGTTCTGATCCCCAGTTAGCTTACATTCCCGCAGAAACCCAACAATATTAAATAAAAACCTTTACGGGTATAGTTAGTAAATTATGTTTTATCCAGCTTCCCTCTGCAAGTTATGGTCTGTGCTGCAGCCTTGGGTTAGCAACCACCACTGGTGGTCACTAATGCTGTCTGTATTATATGGCAGTCACAAGTGCTGACAGTAGTATACTGTATAGCGGTCACTAATGACCAGAGGCGTAACTCTGGGAGGCAACGGAGTCATCTGCCGCCGGGCTCCTGCTCTGAAGGGGGGCACCTCTCCTCCCATTCTGTGACACCATTGAATTAAGTTAATTTATAGCTGCTGCTATCTCTTCAGTGGCCGACTTCCTCACTGGTCCCTGCACCTAACACGTCACAGCCTTTTCATTATACTGTAGATACACATATTGCAAGTTTCATACCCAGGATTAGGACCCACGACCTATTACACTGGAAGCAGAAACCTTACTGATGAAGCTGTTTGCTCCTGTATAGGAAATATGAGAATTCTAACTATATGAAGTTACTTCTCTGACAATTACACGTAACTTCATATACAGTGGGGATTGAAAGTTTGGGCACCCCAGGCGAAAATTCATTTTAATGTGCAAAAAGAAGCCAAGGAAAGATGGAAAAATCTCCAAAAGGCATCAAATTACAGATTAGACATTCTTATAACATGTCAAAAAAAGTTTGATTTTATTTCCATCATTTACACTTTCAAAAGAACAGAAAACAAAAAATGGCATCTGCAAAAGTTTGGGCACCCTGCAGAGTTAATACCTTGTACTGCCCCCTTTGGACAGCTGAGACCTGGCAGTGTCATGGATTGTTCTCAATCATCGTCTGGAAAGACCAGGTGATGTCAATCTCAAAAGTTTTAAAAACCCAGACTCATCTGACCTTGCTCCAACAATCAGCACCATGAGTTCCTCTAAGCAGTTGTGTAGAACACTGAAACTGAGAATAGTTGACGCTCACAAAGCAGGAGAAGGCTATAAGAAGATAGCAAAGCGTTATCAGATGCCCATATCCTCTGTTCAGAATGTAATTAAGAAATGGTAGTCATCAGGAACAGTGGAAGTTAAAGCAAGATCTGGAAGACCAAGAAATATATCAGACAGAACAGCTCGCAGGATTGTGAGAAAAGCAAGTCAAAATCCACGTTTGACTGCACGATCCCTCCAGGAAGATCTGGTAGACACTGGAATTGTGGTACACTATTCCACTATAAAGAGATACTTGTACAAATATGGTCTTCATGGAAGAGTCATCAGAAGAAAACCTCTTCTACGTCCTCACCACAAAAATCAGCGTTTGAAGTTTGCAAATGAACATATAGACAAGCCTGATGCATTTTGGAATAAAGTTCTGTGGACCGATGAGGTTAAAATAGAAGTTTTTGGCCAGAATGAGCAAAGGTTAGTTTGGAGAAGGAAGGGCGCAAAATTTAATGAAAAGAACCTCTGTCCAACTGTTAAGCATGGGGGTGGAATAAAAGAAAAACCAAAGAACAATTGCGCATAAAACCACACGTGCAGCCCAGGTCAACTCAAAATGGTTCACCACACCATAAACAATGCATACAGTAGAAAGGAGAGAGACCCAGTGGCGCAAATGGGGTAATATAATTAGAAATAATACAATACAATTCCCTTTAAAAGGGGATAATAAGTTCGTTCCAGGATTTTCGTTCTCCTTTCAGGGATTCCACATCAGATAGATACCTCAAGCAGGGAAGAAAAAATATCCTTAGTGTAACACTGTTTCAAATAGGTTTGTCACACTTTTATCGTATGATTACGCACTCACATTTTATAAATATTATATGTGCTCACCATCCTCCACACCTGTTTTTTTCTTCCTTCACCGCAGTATATGAAACTCAGAAAGGAAAATATATTTAGTGCAACACTGTTTTTTTAAAAACAGAAAGGTTTAATACAGAATTACACTCACAATGGTGAGTTGACACTTTTTGCGGTTGGACCGGCTGGTTCCGAATCCCTCTGTCGTGAGAGTCATTCTGTCCTCTGAGGAGGTCCTATATGCTTTGTTTCTTTTTTACCATTGTGAGTGTAATTCTGTATTAAACCTTTCTGTTTTTAAAAAAACAGTGTTGCACTAAATATATTTTCCTTTCTGAGTTTCATATACTGCGGTGAAGGAAGAAAAAAACAGGTGTGGAGGATGATGAGCACATATAATATTTATAAAATGTGAGTGTGTAATCATACGATAAAAGTGTGACAAACCTATTTGATACAGTGTTACACTAAGGATATTTTTTCTTCCCTGCTTGAGGTATCTATCTGATGTGGAATCCCTGAAAGGAGAACGAAAATCCTGGAACGAACTTATTATCCCCTTTTAAAAGGAATTGTATTGTATTATTTCTCATTATATTACCCCATTTGCGCCACTGGGTCTCTCTCCTTTCTACTGTAAGCATGGGGGTGGATCAATCATGCTTTGGAGTTGTATTGCAGCCAGTGGCACAGGGAACATTTCACGAATAGAAGGAAAAATGGATTCAATAAGATTCCAGCAAATTTTGGACGCTAACTTGATGCCATCTGTGAAAAAGCTGAAGTTAAAGAGAGGCTGGCTTCTACAAATGGATAATGATCCTAAACACACCTCAAAATCCACGGTGGATTACATGAAGAGGCGTAAACTGAAGATTTTGCCATGGCCTTCACAATCTCCTGACCTCAACATAATTGAAAATCTATGGATAGACCTTAAAAGAGCAGTGCGTCACAGACAGCCCAGGAATCTCAAAGAACTGGAAGACTTTTGTAAGGAAGAATGGGTGAAGATACCTCAAACAAGAATTTAAAGACTCTTGGCTGGCTACAAAAAGCATTTACAAGCTGTGATACTTGCCAAAGGGGGCAGTACAAGGTATTAACTCTGCAGGGTGCCCGAACTTTTGCAGACGCCATTTTTTGTTTTCTGTTCTTTTGAAAGTGTAAATGATGGAAATAAAATCAAACTTTTTTTTGACATGTTATAAGAATGTCTAAACTGTAATTTGATGCCTTTTGGAGATTTTTCCATCTTTCCTTGGCTTCTTTTTGCACATTAAAATGAATTTTTGCCTGGGGTGCCTAAACTTTCAATCCCCACTGTAGTTAAAATTCTCATGCTTCCTGTACAGGAGCAAATATCAGTAAAGTGTCTGCTGTCACTGTAACATATCATGGGTTATAATCCTGGGTACGACTGCTAAGAAATGTGTGATTTAAAATAAAAGACAAAGAAATGTATATATATACAGTAAATACTTTATTTTTTTCAGAACACTCCACAAAAAAACACACACACACACGTGTGTGTGTGTGTGTGTGTGTGTGTGTGTGTGTGTGTGTGTATATTATATATATATATATATATATATATATATGTATGAAATATACGAACACATGCATTCATATATTTATCTAAATATAGGGGGTGGGGGGCACCAATATTTATCTTGCCTCCGGGCAACTGGGACGAACTTCCGCCACTGGTAATGACTCAGATTAGGATGTACTAGTTAGGATTACTTAGTATAAAGAAACATGCTTTAGTGGTTGACTTGGTAAAGACTATCCACTGCATGGGAATATATATAAAAAAACAACAACTTTATTTAAGCCACTTTTATTTTTTATAATCATATAGATACTAGCCCGTCAAAATGACGGAACAACATAACCGAACAGAGCAACACTTGAATTACTCCATCTGGTGCTATCTAGTGGCTGCCGGTGCGCAAAACACTTGAATTCCCCCCATAGAGGTGAAAAGGAGCATTAGGTTTATATTAGATAGGATTAAAGCAAGGGTTGGCAGGTCTGTGAACATGTAAAATTACAGACTTGAGTATCATCCCATGCTTTAACACAATTAACGTCCACATGTCAGAATGCTAACGGAATAAGTGCCAAGAAAATTCTACGTCATCACAAGTGTTTCAGTCTATAAAAAAAAATCTTGTTTTTATGGATTTTGTGGATATTAAAGAATGTTATATTGTACTTAACCTGCAGCACTTTGGACTGTCCATGATTTTAACATTGTCTTGTGTTAAATTTAATCATGTTATATTTTTCCTTGCACATTTTCCTTTTATTATTCCATAGGCATAGTCACAAATAGACTTTCATGACCTTATGACTGCACTTGCGTGACATTTATACAATAGTTTTGTAAATGTCCATTTCTGTGTATGATAGGAATTTCTCATGCTTGTTTACACATATAGATGTGTCCACATACAGTACAGCTATCCTGAAGTCGCACCAAATAGCTCTAGTTGGCGCACTACAGACTTTGGAATGTAGCCGCGCCAAAACACTAATCTTAATTAACTGGGGCGTAACTAGAACTTTGGGGGCCCCATAGCAAAAACTTGAAAGGGCCCCCACTACAATGCTCGCAGGAGAGAGAGTGAGGAGAGTTAGAGAGAGACACACACACAGAGGGTGTCAAGAGAGAGAAGAGTGAGGCGCAAGAAAGAGAGGGAGGTCAGAGAGAGAGAAAGTTTCATGGAAAAAGAGGGAATGAGAAAGAGAGAGACAGGAGTGAGAGAGAGGGTGTCGGAAAAAGAGAGAGAAAGGGATGGGGAGAGAGGGCATCAGGGAGAGAGAGAGAGAGGGTGTCAGGGAGAGAGAGAAAGTGTCAGGAAGAGACTGTCAGAGAGAGAGTGTCACAACTGAGGGCTGGAGACCGTGACTGGGAGCCTCAGTTGTAGGGGCTGACGGGTACTTAAATTTAGGAGGAGCTATGTGACTCCTGGACATGCGTATTGGCAACAGCAAAGAATGCCCGAGGGCGTGACCACGACAACTGGGAATTCCTTAAGTGCTTTTATTAAATAAAAAGTCAAGTAACGTGCAAAAGAATAATAGAAAGTCACAAGTGATAATTAGGTGCACAATTGGTAAAGACCAGTAACCTGGAATATGGAGGAAAGTTCTGTAAACAATAAATGAAGCTGGGGTTCACTGGAAGATGAGTAATGAAGCTGGGGTTCGTAGGTAAATGAGAAAAGAAGCTGGAGTGCGCTGGTAACTGAGGAATGAAGGATGGTTACTGAAAAGCAAAAGTCCAAGCACAGGAATCAAAAGTAGACTGTAGAGGGTTAATCACTGGAGAGTCGGGTTACACTGCAGAGTGTGATCACCAGGGAAGTCAGGCTGAACTGCAGAATGGAATTGCAGGAGAAAGTCTGTAGTGAAGCTTGCAGGCTGGAATCACAGATGACAATGAAAGCACTGACAATCTTTTGGGAGCTGGGACAGGATATTTATACCTGCTGCATAGCAGGGATTGGTCTGGCAATTATGACAAGGCTCCAGCACCGTGGATAGGAGGAATAATGTCATGTGACTGGAGTCTAACATGGCTGCGCCCATGAACACACAAAGATGGGGAATTAAGTACTATAGGACAGGTGTAACAATGGCGATGAAGGCCGCAGTAGCAGAATCACATGCGCCCAGCGGCGCGCGGCGGTCAGCGAGACAGGAGCGGCAGCAGAGGCCCATGGAGGACGTACATCCAGAAGGCAGAATGGTGTCTCAGTACCCGGATCGTGACAGTACCCCCCCTTTTAGGAGTGGCCCCAGGACACTTCTTAAGTTTACCTGGCCATCTGGAATGGAACTTCTGGATGAAGACTTGTGCCAACTTGGAAGTGGGGAATCCATGACAGAATCCATCGAGGGATGAGCCCACGGACGATGAGGAACAGACAAGGAAACCAGTTGCCTAGTGGGTGACTGGCGGGATACTTTGTGCTGGGCACATTTTGGGCAGGAGGCCACAAATTCAGCAATGTCCTTTTTTAGGGTCGGCCACCAATTTGACCTGGAAACGAATTTTAAGGTCTTGCGTATGCACGCGTGTCCAGAAAAGCGAGAGGAATGTGCCCGATGCAAGAGCTTCCTCCTGAAAGCCGGCTTCACGAAATTTTTCCCTGGCGGGGGCATAGAGTCCATCCTCACTGCGGAGAACACCACTGGATCAACAATACAATGCTTGCCAGTAGACTCAGACTCATTTTCTTGCTCCCAGGAGCGGGAAAGGGCATCAGCCTTGTGATTCGGTGACCCCGGACAAAACTGTAGTTTGGAGTCTTGGCACGGAGGAGACGGGACATCAGAAGACTTGTAGGAGGATATGCAAACTGGAAGCTCTTTTTTGGAGACAAGTCTCTGAGCAGGAAGAACCCCATGCCAGGATACGGGTCGACTTCCAATCAACTTGAGGATTATGCAGACGTAGCCATGGGAGGCCTAGGACAACAGGATGGGTGGCCCTGGGGATAACCTGGAAAGAAATCAACTCTGTATGCTGGTCCCCTACCTTCAGACGGATAGGTAGGGTCTGGGAGGTAATCACCGCATCAGGAATCCTACTGCCGTCCACGGCAGTTAGAGATATAGGAGATGACAGTCTCTCAGTGGGTAGAGACCACTGCTTAACGAACCTCTCTGTAATAAAGTTTCCGGCTGCTCCAGAATCCAATAAGGCAGTGAGATTCTTTGTACGCTGAGCCACCTGCAGAGAAACTGAGAGATTGCAGTTACTTGGAAATGGAGAGAAATTCGTCACTCCTAGCTGGTCTTCTCCTTGGTGGGCTAGGACTTGAGGTTGTCCCGGACGCTTGGGACAGGACTTGATAACGTGAGAAGATTCGGCACAATACAAACAGAGACGCTCCGCAAGACGTCTACTACGCTCTGCCTGAGATAAACGAGAGCGACCTATCTGCATAGGTTCCTCCCTAGATGGAGATGGCTGACGAGGAATGGAAACAGTAGGAATCTTGGGAAATGTGGATCTTCCTCGTTCAACAGCCCTTTCACGGAACCGTAAATCGACCTTAGTGCAGAGGGAAATGAGCTCGTTTAACGTTAAAGGTAAGTCTCTAGCAGCGAGCTCATCTTTGATACGCTCAGATAGCCCTCCCCAGAAGGCTGCATAAAGAGCGTCATCATTCCAGGAGACTTCAGATGCCAAGGTCTGGAATTGCACCAAATACTGACAGACAGTTCGCGTCCCCTGACGCAGCCGAAGGATCTCTGAAGAAGCTGATGTCACTCGACCTGGCTCATCGAAAATTCATCTGAACGTTGCCACGAAGTTAGCATAGGATGACAACAGGGCATCAGACCTTTCCCATATAGGTGAGGCCCAGTCTAGAGCGGCACCACTGAGTAGAGAAATTAGGTATGCCACCTTAATGCGGTCAGTAGGGAAACTGCTGGGTTGCAATTCAAATTGGATCTCGCACTGGTTTAGGAAACCCCTGCAGGCTTTAGGGGACCCATCATATTTAGCAGGAGTCGGCAATTGAAGGTAGGGAGCAGGAACGGGTATGGTGGGTGGGGACACCACCGGAAGCGCTGGAGTCGACACACTGGATGCCCCTAATCCACGGAGGGCCGCTTGAATTTCATCCAGCTGGGAGGAGAGATCCTGGAGACAGCGAACAACATGACCTTGAGCAGCCTCCTGACGTTCAAGGCGGATTGCCAGTTCTTGTATCAGCCCATTCGCTTGGGCCTGATCTCCGGCTGGATCCATGTGGTCAGTGCTTACGGTCACAACTGAGGGCTGGAGACCGTGACTGGGAGCCTCAGTTGTAGGGGCTGACGGGTACTTAAATTTAGGAGGAGCTATGTGACTCCTGGACATGCGTATTGACAGCAGCAAAGAATGCCCGGGGGCGTGACCACGACAACTGGGAATTCCTTAAGTGCTTTTATTAAATAAAAAGTCAAATAACGTGCAAAAGAATAATAGAAAGTCACAAGTGATAATTAGGTGCACAATTGGTAAAGACCAGTAACCTGGAATATGGAGGAAAGTTCTGTAAACAATAAATGAAGCTGGGGTTCGCTGGAAGATGAGTAATGAAGCTGGGGTTCGTAGGTAAATGAGAAAAGAAGCTGGAGTGCGCTGGTAACTGAGGAATGAAGGATGGTTACTGAAAAGCAAAAGTCCAAACACAGGAATCAAAAGTAGACTGTAGAGGGTTAATCACTGGAGAGTCGGGTTACACTGCAGAGTGTGATCACCAGGGAAGTCAGGCTGAACTGCAGAATGGAATTGCAGGAGAAAGTCTGTAGTGAAGCTTGCAGGCTGGAATCACAGATGACAATGAAAGCACTGACAATCTTTTGGGAGCTGGGACAGGATATTTATACCTGCTGCATAGCAGGGATTGGTCTGGCAATTTTGACAAGGCTCCAGCACCGTGGATAGGAGGAATAATGTCATGTGACTGGAGTCTAACATGGCTGCGCCCATGAACACACAAAGAAGGGGAATTAAGTACTATAGGACAGGTGTAACAATGGCGATGAAGGCCGCAGTAGCAGAATCACATGCGCCCAGCGGCGCGCGGCGGTCAGCGAGACAGGAGCGGCAGCAGAGGCCCATGGAGGACGTACATTCAGAAGGCAGAATGGTGTCTCAGTACCCGGATCGTGACAGAGAGAGAGAGTGTCAGAGAGGGCGAGAGAGTGATAGTGTCAGACAGAGAGAGGGGGAGAGAGGCAGTTTTAGGGAGAGAAGGTCGGACACTATCAGGGAGAGAGAGTGTCAGAGAGAGACAGTGTTAGGGAGAGAGGGGGTGCAGTATCAAGGAGAGAGAGGTAGATAGGGTCAGAGAGAGAGAGAGAGAGACCGTCAGGGAGAGAGAGGGAAAGAGCGACAGTACCAGGGAGAGAGAGAGTGATAGTATCAGGGAAAGAGAGACAGTCTCAGAGACAGATACATAGTGTGATACATAGCACCCAACGCCCCAAGGTCATTTCCATTTTTTTTATTACAAATTACCACTTTGGTTGAATTGGGATACCCTAATGGGAAGAATTAAAATCTTATTGTGGGTCCCCGCACTCGCAGCTATTCTAATGTTGCTGCCGACGGGCGCGAGAAGTTCATTTCAGCTCACTACCCCTGGGGGTGGCAAGCTAAATTGCACGTAAAAAGACCCATTTGGGCACCCAAATGGAGTTTTTCATGCTCGCGCCCATTAGTTTAGTTGGGTTTAGGTGCTTTGCGCACCTAAACCCAGCTCTAATGGGCACGATCAGTGCGATAAGTGGGGGCAACTGAATATCGCCCTGCGATCTCCCGTCACTTTAGACGGGAGATCGGGTTCAATTAAACAATTGAATTCCCCCCTACACTATGTCTTGACCCAATGGCTTGCATATGCTCTCAATGAAATCCTCCACAGCCGTTAGCTGTGTTGTACAGGCTGAAAGCTCCAGCCTGTGTATCAACCTAAGACAGGAAAGCCGCTCCGTGCTGTGCCCGCAGGCAATGAATGCGCTGCTGTCTCTGTGAGATGCCTGCTGGCATTGTACAGATGCCGGGACCAAAGAGACTCAGGAAGATTGGTTCAGGCAGCGGGTGACCGGGAAGCACCGGGAAAAAGAGAGCTGGTGGGCGGGGAGAAGCGGTGAACCTTTATGACAGGTGGCGGGTGTGCGGGCAGTGGTGGGAGATGATGCCCTTGCAACTGGACACCGTACGCAAATGCATACTTCACGTGGCCCCCATGGTGGGAGGAGCTGCTACTGTGTCCTGGGGAGGAGGTGCGCAGCGCCCAGCAGCCAGACAACGGACAGCAGTGGAAACAAGGTGATTCTGCCTCCGCCCATTACTCCAGCACTGGCTCCTGTGTCACCGCTATCTCTCTCAGCCGCAGCTCGTACGGCAGCGGCTCCTCCTCACTGCATTCTGCTACAGAACATACATACACAGGCAAAGCCTTGTGAGTGCTTCAGTGTTACTGACTTGGTGCAGGGTGAGCGGTGGGTCCCGGGCCCCTGTGACAGCCTGGGCCGCATAGCAGCCGTATCCCCTGCATCTATGGTAGTTACGTCACTGCTAATTATCTAGTACACTATAAGCAAACTACGGTGCAAAATTGAGGAAAAAGTATAAAAGACAAATGAAAGGTCCTATACGGTTCAGTGGCAGATCTGGAAGGGGGGGGGGGGGGAATCATGGTAAATGGCCCCCATAATACACAATCATTTTCCTTTGGGAAGTCACGACCTCCCTCTTTCCTCTGTTCAGGGCCAACTTAGAGGAGGTGGAGGTCACGCCCACCCATGTCTAACATGGGGCGATATGAGTGACGCCTTGCCATGTATCATTATGCCTAATCTGCAACTTTATGGTCTTTATACTGAGGTCCAAGGGGGGCTATCCTATTACCAATGGTCAATGACCATTCTATTAGCCGCGATCCGGTGCACTCCCCCTCCCTGATGCTGGCACTCATCACAGATTATGCTTTGGGTGTCTCAGGCACCCGAAGCATAATCCGCAATATGCAGGCTGCTGGAGCCACCATAACACATGGTATCATAGGCGGATCCAGGGTGGGGGCACTCAGGCCCGTGCCCCCCTTGTCGTTTCTGACTGCTTCTTTTTTTCAAAAGGAGAACAGCAGCAGCACTACTGCTATTTCCGTCAGTCAGATTTGATAAAAGAGCCGGCAGGCACTAGGACCTGCCGCGGCTCTAATAGAAGTCCGTGTGGTAACCAATGGGGAGGCTGGAGCTCACACCGCAACCTACCTCCCCCACTGCCAGCCGTCCAGAGTCCAGCCCAGGCGCAGGGTTCAAATGCCAGCATCGAGTAAAACTGTTACTTATGATGGCGCAGAAGGCTTCATTAGCCCTCACTGCACCGCACAGTTTCCCAGCACTTCCTCCTCCACTTCTTTTACCACCATGCTAGGTGCAGTCAAACTCAGCCTTTGTTTTGAGAAGGCGGCCCGTGTGATTGTGACAGGGCTGTCCTGCAGATGTCTTATGCTGCTTGTTGGAGATCCAGCTGGCTGCTTCTGCTAATGAAAGATGGGCAGTTCGTGTCCTGCAGTCTGAGTCTCAGTGCAGTACCAAAAACAAGGTATGCTGCACCTGCCACCACCAACTAAAAACTATAATAATTATATTGTGCTGGGCTGCCTTCCAGGCTTTCATAACTAATGGAACAGGAGACCAACATTTCAAGGCCCAAGCAGCCTTTACATCAGGGTTAAACATTGGCAATAAACCAGGATGCGCTCCTACAGCCAATCATTACCTGATGGCGTATACTGTGAGGCCACGCCCCCTGTGATACCACACGCCATATCTGGGAGCACACGTGCCTTAGGCGCATGTAAATATAACTATTACCGTTACCCTATCATGGTGCCCCCCCCCCCTTTCATTTTCTTCTGGATCCGCCCCTGCATGGTATCGGAGACTAATCCATGATCCCAAATGTTTTCGCGCATGCGTGGGTCCGTTTTCGCCCGATGAAAATGGCCTGTAATAGGATACCACAATAATGACTATCGGTCATTAATCGCGATATATGTCCGCTTTTCATCCGCCAAACCAGCATCGCTGGTAATTGGATACCCCCCTAAGAGGTTGCTGAGACTGAAGAGTATGTTTACCCTGTGTAAAGTACATAAACAGATACAATACAAAACAATAATAAATTGACTTGCAGTACAATGCATAGGAGGACATGGATAAGGTTTATCATTGCTGCATCAGCAGTCATAAGACCCAAATAAACAGCAGGGCAGCCGATACCAAACGTTTGGCGCTGCTGACAGTGAGGAGATGATTGTATCAGTGAGTGAAGAAAAAGCACAGGAAGGAATAGGGCCCTGCTCCTGAGAGCTTACAGTCAGGGGCAGACAGACAGAGGTGATGGGGGACAGTGTGCCAGGAGCTTGGAGCAGAGGGTAAGGACGAGAGCTGGAAGGCTTTGCTAAAGAAATGGTTCTTGAGAGACTGTTTGAAGCTTCGTAGAGAGATTGTCAGTAAAATCATTTCCACAAAATCTATATTTTCATTAATTCTTTTACATACAACTATTAAG
This sequence comes from Pseudophryne corroboree, assembly GCF_028390025.1. Lineage (NCBI taxonomy): Eukaryota > Metazoa > Chordata > Amphibia > Anura > Myobatrachidae > Pseudophryne > Pseudophryne corroboree. The sequence goes on along the minus strand of NC_086448.1, from coordinate 338,448,980 downwards.
CATTTGCTAAGTACAAGTTTAAGTTTTTATATTATGCATACCTTCCTATCCTCCAGGATTGGGCGGGAGGGTACCGAAAATCGGGTGGCGCTCCCAGCACCCATCTCCCACCCACCAAGGAAAGGTAGGCAAGTCTCCGCAATCTGGCCTCAACCCCACAGGCCCCCCCGCAGCCATTGTTTATAGTGGGGGGTCGGGGGGGGGGGGGCTATGACGCTATTCATTTTGAATTGCATCATCATAAGCCCTCCCTGCTATCAAGATATTGAATCAGGGCATTGAATAGCGGGCGTGGGGCCACAGTGACGCAATCACAGATCCATGCCCAATACCGCCTATCCGCGATGAGGCCACACACCCTCCTGCATGGGACAGCCAGATATTTTGTGTAACATTTTTCATTTCTCTTTAAATAAATCTCCAGTGTAATATTTTCAATATCATATATTAGATCAGCCTGTGTCATAATTGATTTTTCTATACAATTTCAAATCCTATCGTTTAATATCATGTCAGATCTGTGCAGTAATATGGGTGACACTGCCGATAGCTGCCATAACTACATTATTAAAAGGGTAATTTATCCTAGAGATCATTAAATATTTATCTCCAAAACAGTGTGAATTTGATAAATGCTTGTTTACACTGCTGCTCTTTTAGATTCATGTATTTACAGAACTCTCCTGAGTGTTTCAAAGGAGGAGCAGTTCTCGCAGACAGACACTGGGTCCCTGGAGTCTATGTACATTTAATTAAGCTGTTTCATTAGAAAAGTGGAAGCTGGCAAATTACTCTACAGTCATTATTTACACTGCTTACTATACAAATTATTTCATGTCTATTGTAGCATAATTTTTATTAAATGATGTTTGTTTTTACTTTATAGTATTGTCCCTAAGCATGTTTTGCTTTTCATTGAAATGTGTATTTACTTATTTTCTATATTATATATTGATACTATACAACATTTCTCCTGACCCACATTCCTAAGATTAAGGCCAAGTGATTTTTTTTTTTTTTTTTTATTTCCTTCATCCTCTACTTATACTCTGCATTACAACAAGACAAGCAATAATATGGGTGTGGGATGATAGACCGTGTCTAGTTAGACAGTCAATAGATAGACACCACATGTTAGACAGACATTAGGTGAATGGGTCAGAACGTCGACAGGAAGAAAAGGTCGACATGAAAAGATAGCCAGTACAAAATGTTGCCAAAGGTCAAAAGGTCGACAGGGTCTAAAGGTCAACATGAAAATGGTACACACAAAAAAGGTAGACACCATTTGTTTTGCATTTTTGTGGTTTGTGTGGATAGTTTTGTCATCTGGGAACCCCAAATGTAGAAAGGCATCCGCTCGCCACAAGGTCTATTACCAACTCTATGTCGACATGGTTAGAGAAGGTATGAAATAGTCCAAAAACATGTAAAATAAAAAAAAACCTGTGTATACCTTTTTATGTTGACCATTTTCATGGCGAGCTTTTGACCCTGTCGGCCTTTTGACCCGGTCGACCTTTTGTACTATCTTTTTCATGTCGACCTTTTGACCCTGCCGACCTAATGTCTGTCTAACATATGGTGTCTATCTACTAGACACTGTCTATCTATCATCCGGATACCCAATAATGGGGGTCATTCCAAGTTGATCACTCGCTAGCAGCCTTTAGCAGCCGTCCAAACGCATAGTTGCCGCCCACGGGGGAGTGTATTTTCGCTTTGCAGGAGTGCGAACGCCTGTGCAGCAGTGCACCTGCAAACACATTTTGTGCAAAACAAGACCAGCCCTGTAGGTACTTATACTGTGCGATGATTGCTGCGACAAATGACACGGTAATGACGTCAGATACCCGCCCAGCAAACGGCCGGCCACACCTGCGTTTTTCCAAATACTCTCAGAAAACGGTCAGTTGACACCCAAAAATGCCCTCTTCCTGTCAATCTTCTTGCGATCGGCTGTGCGACTGAATGCGTCGCTAGAACCTGTGCAAAACCACAATGCTCTTTGTACCTGTACGTCGCGCGTGTGCATTGCAGTGCATACGCATGCGCAGATTAGCCTTTTTTTCACTGATCGTTACGCAGCGAACAACAGCAGCTAGCGATCAACTCGGAATGACCCCCATTATACAGGAAGCCCACAGTTTAAAATATACTGAGAACCAATAATCTAGCTTCAGTAAGATATCGCTTTAATTACACTTATTCACTATAACAATATGAAATTTGTAGCGGGATGTAATGGAGTCCGAGGACGCCAGAGGTGCGGGATGCCAGACGATCTCTGATTTTTTTTTAAAGGGGCAAACACTAACAAGGCAAAAACATCCGGCAACCCGCACCTCTGCCAATCTCAGACTCTATTACATCTATTACATACACAGTTATGTATGGCATGCATGGGTGCAGTGTGAAAGAGGACGACCTGGCAATAACGCAGGTACAACATGTGTGAAAGTGGTTTGAAGAGCTGTGAATGGCTAGAAACCGTGTTCAGTAACTCTGCTCGGACTTGGGATTTAGGTCTGAAAGGGGTATTAGTGTTACTGTGGCTTGTCAAAGCAACTGCACACACCATCTGCTTATTTTGGACTCAGATAAACAGCTAAAGAATCTGTTTCTACAGTTAAATTATTTTAATTTGTAGGTTTGACAATGCCAAATATGCAAGTATTTGGAGCAGCATAATTATCGAATTGCATTTGGCAGACATGAAGAAAAAAACATGTTCTCATGCTTGTTACATAGGGAAATTGTACATTTAATGGGGATTATTTTAAACTTTTGTTTTTAGATTGGGGGGAGGAGGGGGGGGGGGGGGTATGCATATGTTGTAGCTCTATTCCTGCTAATGAAAACAATGGTACTGGCAGAATCATGATAAATTATGCAAAAGTCATGACTTGTGAAAAAATATAAGTCACTTCTGTAGTATAAGCAGAGAAGTAGACATTGACAAATACAGCTTACATGTGTTGAATAATGAATAATATTTATTTACACAGACATGACATACAGTATATGGCCATATAATATACATAAAAATATATAACAGGTTAAAACATAATTAATAGACACTCAGAAGGTCACTGATATGTATATTAAATCCAGTGTTAGTAAGTCAGTTAGAGTCTAAAATTTCTCAATGCTGGTTATTAGTCACTCTCTCCCATTTAGTAGTGGAATAGTCCGCTTGTAATTAGATCCAACCAATGTTATTATAAGGCACACTGCCTTTTGCTATCACTGATGACTGTTCTCCTACCTCCTTTAGATGGCATAAATATGGGGGCTTTGCATATTGGTAATTTAAAACAGAAACTGCCCCCTAGTCACTTTAGATTAAAAGTAAAAGTAGCAAAAAAAGTAAAAGTAAAAGTAGCAGATGAAAGGGGACCTTCAGAGACATGGTTACCCAGTAAACCTCAAGGTTTCCACCGGAGTGGGAAAACGGGTTGTTTTACATGTAATTGTACTAATAGGAAAACTGTATCCTTCACCTCTAATGTATCTAAGGAAGTATTCTCTATCAAAGACTTTATTAATTGTAGGTCTGAATTTGTGATCTATTTGTTGGATTGTGGGTGTGGCCTCCAATATGTCGTCCGCACCACCAGACCTTTACATATTAGGTTCAAGGAACATAAACGGAATATTCTGATGAGCTCTACAAATAATTCTCTCTACAGACATTTTTCTGATTGTCAGAAAGGCTCTATGAAAAATATAAAGGTAACAGCTATTGAACAAATTAAATTGACAGCAAGAGGGGGAGAAAGATATAACCGTCTATGCAGACGAGAGTTAAATAATGTCTGAGTATTTTCTAGGTTTGTTATCTGATGTTTTTATATATATTTGGGCCACTACCTTTAAATGGGTCTATGGGTATAGATGGACGGGCTGGCAAACGTGTATCTAGAAATAGTTGAGTAATTTTGTGTTTTAATACTATAATATGAAATAGATATGTTTTAATGGAAAAAATGTGTTGGAACGCACAAATTCACAGGTGGAATGCAAATAACATGTGACCGGAAATCGGAAGTAGTTTTAAGGCTTGAATGTTCAGTCTACCCTAAATGGTTAATATAAGGTGTTTTGGTAACCAGTAATCAATGATGATTATGCCCCACAGGTGGGGTGAGGTCATAAGACGATTGCACCAATTAAGGGAGGTTAAAAGTGTACTCAGCAGGCTTGTAACCAAACACGTCTGAGGAAGCCGCAGAATACCCGGAAGTGGAGAGGCGGGGAAACGTGTAACGTGATAGGGCAGCATTCTGTGCTGGCAAGTGCTCACCAACATGTAACAGCTCGGCTGTGGACACTGCTCTTCAAAATAACAGCTGCTATAAGGAAAGAGCTGGAGGGAGCGCTCCCCTGTATGTAAGTCCCTGTGGATCCTTTACATAAGATAACGATTGGACTCCAATATGCAAAGCCCCCATATTTATGCCATCTAAGGGAGGCAGGAGAACAGACATCAGTGATAGCAAAGGCAGTGTGCCTTATATTAACATTGGTTGGATCTAATTACAAGCGGACTATTCCACTACTAAATGGGAGAGAGTGACTAATAACCAGCATTGAGAAAGAATGCATGCTTACTAATTTTACACTCTAACTAACTTACTAACACTGGATTTAATATACATATCAGTGACCTTCTGGGTGTCTATTAATTATGTTTTAACCTGTTATATATTTTTATGTATATTATATGACCATATCTGTCATGTCTGTGTAAATAAATAAATATTATTCATTATTCAACTAATTAGACTGGACAGCGCTTCCTGTTAAAACCTTGGTTTTAAATCTATATATATATATATATATATTTTTTAAACTGTATAGGGTTTTTGCAATAACCCTTATAAGGAAGCTGCAGCCCAGCCTTAGTTACACGTTTGCCAGCGGTGTAAGATCAGGTGCCAAGTATTTATTGTTTATTAGCTTAAATATGTATTGCAAGAGTGACATCATCAGGCTAAAAGAAATTACTGTATTCCTTAACATAATATAATTAATTTATTATCTGTGTATGATGTAATTTGTCTTGTTCAATTAAATTTTATATTTGCAAGGTAATGTAAATCATAGGTTCTCAAACTAGGGGCCTAATTCAGATCTGATCGCAGCAGCAAAGCTGCTGCCACTAGTCATGACATAGACGATGAAATGCCATCAACGTCGTCTGCCAAGGCCAATACCCAATGTAATAGTAGAGGGCATGTAAAATCCAAAAAGCCAAAGTTCAGTAAAAAGACCCAAAAAAATACATTTAAATGGTCTGAGGAGAAACGTAAACTTGCCAATATGCCATTTACGAAACGGAATGGCAAGGAACGGCTAAGGCCCTGGCCTATGTTCATGACTATGGTTCAGCTTCACATGACGATGGAAGCCCTCATACTCCCGCTAGAAAAATGAAAAGAGTTAAGCTGGCAAAAGCACAGCAAAGAACTGTGCGTTCTAAGATGGTATCACAAATCCCCAAGGAGAGTCCAAGTGTGTCGGCAGTTGCGATGCCTGACCTTCCCAACACTGGATGGGAAGAGGTGGCTCCTTCCACCATTTGCACGCCCTCTGCAAGTGCTGAAAGGAGCACCCACAGTCCAGTTTCTGATACTCAAATTGAAGATGTCACTGTTGAAGTACACCAGGATGAGGATATGGATGTTGCTGGCGCTGAGGAGGAAGTTGACGAGGATGATTCTGATGGTGATGTGGTTTGTTTAAATCAGGCACCAGGGGAGACACCTGTTGTCCGTGGGATGAATAAGCTCATTGTGATGCCTGGGCAAAATACCAAAAGAGCCACCTCTTCGGTGTGGAATTATTTCTCCACAAATCCTGACAACAGGTGTCACGCCGTGTGTTGCCTCTGTCAATCTGTAATAAGTAGGGGTAAGGATGTTAACCACCTAAGAACATCCTCCCTTATACGTCACCTGCTGCGCATTCATCAGAAGTCAGTGTCAAATTGTGAAACTTTGGGTAAAAGCGTAAGCAGTCCACTGACATCTAAAACCCTTCTTCCTCTTGTACTCAAGCTCCTGCAAGCCACACCACCAACTCCCTCAACGTCAACTTCCTCCTCAGTCAGGAATGTCAGTAGTCCTGCAGGCCATGTCACTGGAAAGACTGAAGAGTCCTCTCCTAGCCGGGATTCCTCCGGAGGATCCTTGAGTGGTACACCTACTGCTGCTGTTGCTGCTGCTGGGAGTCAATCGTCATCCCAGAGGGGAAGTCGGAAGACCACTTGTACTACTTCAACTAAGCAATTGACTGTCCAACAGTCCTTTGTGAGGAAGATGAATATGACAGCAGTCATCCTGTTGCAAAGCAGATAACTGAGGCCTTGACAGCTATGTTGGTGTTAGACATGCGTCCGGTATCCGCCATTAGTGCAGTGGGACTTAGAGAATTGATGGAGGTAGTGTCCCCCCAGTACCAAATCCCATCTAGGTTCCACTTCACTAGTCAGGCGATACCGAAAATGTACAGAGACGTCAGAAAAAGTGTCCTCAGTGTCCTAGAAAATGCAGTTGTACCCACTGTCCACTTAACCACGGACATGTGGACAAGTGGAACAGGGCAGGCTAAGGACTATATGACTGTGACAGCCCACTAGGTAGATGTATTGCCTCCCGCAGCAACAACAGCAGCGGCACCAGTAGCAGCATCTTGCAAACGCCAACTCATTCCTAGGCAGGATACGCTATGTATCACCGCTTTCCGTAAGAGGCACACTGCTGACAACCTCTTACGGAAACTGAGGGACATCATCGCACAATGGCTTACCCCAATTAGACTCTCCTGGGGATTTGTGATATCGGACAACGCCACCAATATTGTGCGTGCATTACATCTGGCCAAATTCCAGCACGTCCCTTGTTTTGCAAATACAATTAATTTGGTGGTGCAGACTTTTTTTTTAAATGACAGGGGGGTGCAGGAGATGCTGTCGGTGGCCCGAAAAATTGCGTCCCACTTTCGACATTCAGCTGCCGCGTGCCGAAGACTGGAGCACCAGCAAACACTCCTGAACCTGCCCTGCCATCACCTGAAGCAAGAGGTGGTAACGAGGTAGAATTCAAAACTCTATATGCTTCAGAGGATGGAGGAGCAGCAAAAGGCCATTCAAGCCTATACATCCACCTATGATATAGGCAAAGGAGGGGGAATGCACCTGACTCAAGCGCAGTGGAGATGGATTTCTGTCTTGTGCAAGGTTCTCCAACCCTTCGAACTTGCCACACGTGAAGTCAGTTCAGACACTGCCAGCTTGAGTCAGGTCATTCCCCTCATCAGGCTTTGCAGAAGCAGCTGGAGAAATTGAAGGAGGAGCTAAGATGGAGCGATTCCGCAAAGTATGTGGGACTTGTGGATGGAGCCCTTCATTCGCTTTGCCAGGATTCAAGGGTGGTCAATCTGCTGAAATCAGAGCACTACATTTTGGACACCGTGTTCGATCCTAGGTTTAAAGCCTACGTTGTATCTCTCTTTCCGGCAGACACAAGTCTGCAGAGGTTCAAAGACCTGCTGGTGAGAAAATTGTCAACCCAAGCGGAACGTGACCCGTCAACAGCTCCTCCTTCACTTTCTCCCGCAACTGGGGCTGCAAGGAAAATGATAAGATTTCCTAGCCCACCCGCTGGCGGTGATGCAGGGCAGTCAGGAGCGAGTGCTGACATCTGGTCCGGACTGAAGGACCTGCCAACAATTACTGACATGTCTACTGTCACTGCATATGATTCTGTCACCATTGAAAGAATGGTGGAGGATTATATGAGTGACAGCATCCAAGTAGGAATGTCAGACAGTCCATATGTATACTGGCAGGAAAAAGAGGAAATTTGGATGCCCTTGCACAAACTGGCTTTATTTGACCTAAGGTCCCCCCCCCCTCCAGTGCTCCGAAAGAGTGTTTAGTGCAGCCAGTAACCTTGTCAGCGATCGACGTAGGAGGTTATTTCCACAAAATGTGGAGAAGATAATGTTCATCAGAATTAATTATAAATTCCTCCGGGAAGACCTTTACCAGCAATTGCCTACAGAAAGTACACAGGGACCTGTGATGGTGGATTTCAGTGGGGACGAATTAATACTCTGTGAGAAGGAGGATGTACACACTGAAAGGGGTGAGGAATCGAAGGACGAGGATGAGGTCAACATCTTGCCTTTGTAGAGTCAATTTGTGCAAGGAGAGATTGATTGCTTCTTTTTTGGTGGAGGCCCAAACAAACCAGTCATTTCAGTCACAGTCGTGTGGCAAACCCTGTCGCTGAAAAGATTGGTTTGTTAAAGTGTGCATGTCCTGTTTATACAACATAAGGGTGGGTGGGAGAGCCCAAGGACAATTCCATCTTGCACCTCTTTTTCTTCTTTGCATCATGTGATGTTTGGGGACTAGATTTTTAAAGTGCCATCCTGTCTGACACTGCCAAACAACTCCAGGGTATTGCCGTATAAGTCCAGGGGTACTGCCGTATAAGTCCAGTCCAGTGGTGCTGTCTTGTGCTGCATCAGTCCAGTGGTGGTATCTTGTGCTGTATATTATTTACTCCAAATAAAAGGGTTATATACATTTACTTATATTATTATCCAAATAATTTTTACAGGGTTTGCCCTGTTTGGTGTAGGGCTATGCTTGCCCGTGCTGCATATTATTCTAATAGCTCCAAATAAAAGGGTTGTTATTATCCAAATTTATTTTACAGGCTTTGCCGTGTGTGTGTGGTTTAGGGGTACGCACTCCTGTGCCACCAATATTGTGCGTGTATTACATCTGGGCAAATTCCAACACGTCCCATGTTTTTTGTGCCGCACACTTGTGTCGCTTAGCTTAGTCATACAGCTACCTCATTGCACCTCTTTTTCTTCTTTGCATGATGTGCTATTTGGGGCCTAGTTTTTTTAAGTGTCATTCTGTCTGCAACTGCAGTGCCATTCCTAGATAGGCCAGGTTTTTGTGCCGCACACTTGTGTCACTTAGCTTAGCCATCCAGCTACCTAATTGCACCTTTTTCTTCTTTGCATCATGTGCTGTTTGGGGCCTATTTTTAAAATATGCCATCCTTTCTGCCACTGCAGTGCCACTCCTAGATGGACCAGGTGTTTGTGTCACACACTTGTGTCACTTATCTTAGTCATCCAGCCACCTTGGTGCAACCTTTTGGTCTAAAACATTATTGTAAGGTGTTAGACTGGAAATGAGTGGAAATGAATGTTATTGAGGTTAATAATACCGTAGGCTCAAAATTACCCCCAAATTATGTGATTTTAGCTGTTTTTATGTTTTTTCCAAAAATCATCCAGATCCAAAACCAAAACGCGAAAGGGTGGTTTTGGCAAAACCAATCCAGATCCAAAACACGAGCATGGAACCAGAATCAAAACCAAAATACAAAACACGAAAAAGTGCCTGCTGCACATCTCTAATATTAATGCACTTAACTTGAGAGCTCATTGTTATTCAGTTACAATACCCTTTATTAAATAACACATTTCAATATACTGCCATGTCCGCCATTCAAACCCATAACCTGTTGCATTCCAATCAAATACACTACTCATTGAGCTATTTGATCCTGCATAAAAACTATGAACACTATATGAAGCTACTGGTATTTTGTAAAAAAAATTTAATCTGCATTGCAAATGAGCAGATCTGTGTAGTGTGCAGCCACACATCCAATGTCTTGCAGCCACACACTACATAGATCTGCTCAGCCACAATGCTGACCATTTTTCACAAAGTACAAGGTAAGCTTCAAATAATTAGAATTCTCTATCTTAGAATTATCTAGTTTTCTATGCAACGGCAGATAGCTCAATGGACAGAGTGTCTGACTGCAATGCCACAGGCAATGGGTTCGAATCCCGGGTATGTCAGCATCTTGAAATGTAATAAATTACAGTCAAGTTGAGTTCATGAATGTTGTATAGGTATTAGCAACAGAAGAGGTGGTTGTAGGAGATAGGGGCAGTCAGGATATGCTGGGGTTCAAAAAGGGGGAAGCTGTAAGTGAAAGTAATTAAAACAGATGATTGACAAGTGCCACCAACAGTGCCCCCTACCCTGCAGAGCTATGTGCGGTGCCCCCTCGGCACACACCTAGTTATGGCTCTGCTGAAACACATCTAGATCCTTAAAACCCAAATCAAAATACACAGTGCAAGCAAACATCAGATGAGAACTGAAGCGGAGACTTGAAACTAGAGAGTGTGAAAAGTTGTGTCTTCTACTCAAGATTAGAATAATAGTTTACTTAACCACGCGACCTACATAATTAAGTTTTGTTTCTAATCAACTGTCCATTATTGAAAACAACAAAGAAAATAAACTGATATAGGGGCTGGCACTTCCCGCAAAAAGATAAATATTTTATTTTTTATATATAGTGTTAATCAATCTAAAATGTCTAGATATTTTTTATTTTAAACCCATGTATTTTCACGAAGAGATCATAATTTTCCACATAATAAATTTGGCCTTTCAAAAAAAAAAAAAAAAAAGATTGTTATTGTCATTTTTTCAGTTTATTCCCCAAATCACATTTGTCTGTCTAAATGTAGGTTACAAGGGTAAGGAAATCATTTATATTTATTATACTTTAGTAGTCTTTTCAAAACAGAAGTGTATTTTTCTTCTTTCCTATCAATTTTACTACTTATAACCATACAGTAGAAGATTCTAAAGCAGGGGTGGGGAACCTTTTTTCTACCAAGGGCCATTTGGATATTTATAAAATCCTTCGGGGGCCATACAAAAATGATCAACTTAAAAATTAGCCTGCCCCCAGTAGATATGCCCCCATTAGATATGACCCCTAGAAGCGCCGCTTACACACACCCATTAAAAGAAAGAAAAAACACAATACTCACCAGCCACGCTCCTGCTTCCGGACCCTTGCCCTCTGACTGGCTGCCCGCTCCTCAGAACTATGGGAGAGACATCATGACATCTCTCCCATAGCACCGCACAGGCACACTGCCAGAGCTGGAAGCCGGAGCTCAGGAGTGAGCTCCTGCCTCCAGCTGCTGCTGAGTGGAAGAAGCCGGGCGCCCGCTAGTAACAAAATCTCAGTGGGCGCCCGGCATCTACCTTGGTTAGGTGAGCCTGTGAGGGCCGGATCAAGTGGCTTTGTGGGCCTTATACGGCCTGCGGGCCTGAGGTTCTCCACCCCTGTTCTAAAGAAACAAACTACACCATTTTCACTATATTTTACATAATTTAGCCTATCTAGTGAAATCTAAGAAATGTCATTTATTTTTAGACACGAGTAATAGATGTGGTGCAATATGTCTGTGAGTATGCCCGTATTTATGAATGGCCACATTCAATATCAATTTTCATCTAAACTCTAAACTTTAGCAAAGCCAACTTTGACATGATGAAGGAAGCGTTAAGGGACATTGAATGGGAAATTCTGTTTCAAGGAAAAAATACTACAGAGAAATGGGATGTATTAAAATCACTGCTAATTAATAATACTCGTAAATTTATTCCCACCAGCAGCAAAAAAAGGAATAAAAATCCCAAACCAATGTGGTTTAACAAAAATATAAAGGAATTAATGGACAAAAAAAGACGAGCAGTTAAAAAATACAAATCTGAGGGGGATGTGGAGTCATTTCAGCACTATAAGGACTGTAACAAAACATGCAAAAAAGGAATAAGAGCGGCTAAAGTACAAACTGAAAAACTAGTAGCAAAGGAAAGCAAAGCGAATCCCAAATTTTTTTTAAGTACATCAACAGCAAGAGACTAAAGAAGGAGAGTATAGGCCCTTTAACCACTTAACTGATGATTTTTCCCTTCAAAGCCGTTAACAACATTGTTTTTTCAGATTTATTTTATTTATTAAAGTTGAAAAAGTATTTTTTAAAATATTTAAACATTATATTATGCACATCTGCAGAACGGATCTCCTCGTCAAAAACGGGGGGGGGGACAGGATGGGACGACGCAGTTGCATGAAATCTGACCATGCCAGTTAAGTTTAAAGGACAAGAGGGGTGTCTTAATCAAAAATGATAATGACATAGCAAACAAACTAAACAAGTTTTTTTTCAACTGTATTTACCAGAGAGGACCAAATGCTGGGCCTAACACAAAATCTCAACAAAGATAATGTCCCACTGCTAAATGCTTATTTATGTAAGGAGGTAGTCTGTGACTGATTAAAAAAGTTAAAGATTAATAAGTCACCTGGTCCCAATGGAATTCACCTGAGGGTTCTTATGGAGCTGCACTCTGAACTAGCAAGACCTCTATTTTTGATCTTCATGGATTCGGTTAAATCAGGTATGGTTCCCAAAGACTGGCATATAGCGGAGGTAGTGCTGATATTTAAAAAGGGGAGCAAAGCTGAACCAGGTAATTATAGACCAGTTAGTCTTACATCTATAGTGGGGAAAGTATTGGAAGGTATTCTAAGGGACAGTATTCAAAAGTTCCTTGAAGCAAATAAGGTCATTAAAAGGAACCAACATGGATTTGTGAAGGACAGATCATGTCAGACCAACTTACTTGGCTTTTATGAAACAGTAAGTGCGAACCTGGATCAGGGTAAGGAGGTGGATGTAATCTTTTTAGACTTTGCCAAAGCTTTCGACACTGTACCACACATGCGTCTTATCTACAAGCTACAAGAAATATGGCTTGGGAGCACAATATGCACTCGGGTCAGTCATTGGTTAGATAATAGGGAGCAGCGCGTTGTGGTCAATGGATCATTTTAAAATTGGACTAAAGTACTAAGTGGTGTGCCACAAGAGTCTGTACTTGTGGCACTTTTGTTCAACATTTTCATTAACGACCTAACAAGAGGTCTAGAGAGCATGGTATCAATTTTTGCAGATGATACCAAATTGTGTAAGGTTATAAATACGGAGGGGGATGCTGAGTCTCTTCAGAACGACTTAACTAAACTGGAAGCATGGGCAGCAAAATGGAGAATGAAATTCAACACAGACAAGTGTAAGGTAATGCACTGTGGGGGCAAGAACAAAAATAACACCTACATACTAAATGGGGTAATATTAGGGGATTCTGTACTGGAAAAAGACTTAGGGGTTCACATAGATAACAAAGTAAGCAGCAGTACCCAAAGTAGGAGTGTAGCAAAGAAGGCTAATAAGATATTAGCATGCATAAAACGGGGAATTGATGCAAGGGACGAGAGTATTATACTCCCATTATATAAATCACTAGTGAGGCTTCATCTTGAATACTGTGTGCAATTTTGGGCACCATATTACAAAAAGGATATCCTGGAGCTAGAAAAGGTTCAGAGGCGAGCGACCAAACTAATCAAGCGCATGGAGACGCTGGAATACGAGGAAAGGCTTGCAAGGCTAGGCATGTTTACATTGGAAAAGAGGAGACTAAGAGGGGACATGATCAACATCTACAAATATATAAGGGGTCAATACACAGAGCTTGGGAGGGACCTGTTTTCTATAAGATCAGCACAGAGAACACGTGGTCACTCGCTTAGGTTAGAGGAGAGGAGTTTCCGCACATTGAGGTGAAAAGGTTTTTTCACAGTAAGGACAATACGTGAAAAAAATGGGAGGTTCCCGTGGGATACTACTATGCTTATTTGGGTGGGCATTATATGACACCCCTATTTATCCGGTACGCTTTTCTGCCTAGTCATTGGTGGATTAATTGTGTGAAATCCTGTTGCATTTTTATCATATTTTTTTGTGGAATTATTAAATAAACTGTACTACACTATATTTTTTTTTTTCTCTTCCAAATTTTTTTTGGGTCTATATGGAGTTGTTCTTCCATCAAGAGAAAGGAGAGAATTTGAACAAATGAGATAAAGAACGGACATTGAGCCCATTTTTGAGACTGAACTGGATTTGGACTATAACACTATATTTCTCAGTAAAAAGGAACTTGTGTTTTCTGAAATTTTGTGACTTATAAATTTTCATACAATTATACACAGACTATTCCCTGATTATACGCCAAGAGGGTGCGCACAGTTGCTTACATTGTTGTCATTGTCTTGAGTTTATTTGTGGTGGTTGGGATCAACTTAGCTTCTTTTGCTGCACTATTGAGTTGGGGCGCTGTTTTTTGAAAAATCTGTTGTATTTAAGGACAATACGTGTTTGGAATTCCCTGCCTGAGAGAGTAGTAACTGCGGACTCAGTCAATACCTTTAAGAATGGATTAGATAAATTCCTATTGGATAAAGATATTAAGGGTTATGGTGCGTAGGCACGCATTATAGTTAATATAACTAGTCCTAACATGAAAATAACTAGTCCTATAATAAGACTGCATAGAAGACCACAAATAGGTTTAACTCAATGGACAATTGTCTTTTTTAAACCTTAGTTACTATGTTACTATGTAAAACCATACTGTCAATAGTCAAGGTAAAACCTGGCATGGTTTTTGCATTTTAGGGTGTCATTTTGTCTGTTTAATCACATGTGACCCCAATTAGTCTACTACGTCCCCTTGCATGAGTTGCTTCGCTCGCCATGCTTCCGGCAAGGTGCCTTACTCCGCTACTTTGCGCTGGGCACAGGCTACTATTGCCAATTGTGGTTTATAAAGCATGACACAGTTGAACAAATGGGAAACAAAAACCCTACCTTAAGTAGTGATGTGCGGTGGAGTGAGGCAGAGCCTTTCCTGTCATACTAATGTTTGACTGTATAAAGTATATGGAAAATACAAAGAATATATAAAATATGTCTTCTTTGTATTATTCTAATCATTTTTATAGTCAAATCTCTGGAGTAAAAGTCTATGGCAGGTGAGGCACTATCTTTTCTGCCCATCTCTGATCAAAACCCACCAAATTTCCAAGAGTTTATCCTGCTGCACCTGTGTATAATGCCCACATGCACCATTTGGCTCATATATTGTGTGTACATCTGGCTCTGGTACTAATCAGTGCCTCCTGAGAAATGTACCTCACCGCACGTCCCTGACCATAAGCACTGTCAACATTTTACATGTTGACATACTGACCACGTTGACCTTTTGTACCTGTCGTTCTAATGTATGTTGACCATATGGGGTCAACCTATCTTCCGGATACCAGCTGTAAGGTATCAAGGAAATCAGCCTGTAAAAGACCACAGTGCTAAATGCTCTCTCCCAGGTGAATGGGCCATGAAGAAGCCTTCTTGTTTTGTTTTGTTTTTCTGTAGCACTGTATGCTCTACGTAATACACATTAATAGGCCAGTTTAGGGCTTACTACAGGCCCATATATTATTCTATACTCATTGCACTATACATTTTTTGCTGTTAAGTTATACTAGTACACAGTGTATAAACACTGATGCTCTCTTTATAATATTGGTGTACTCTATATAATAATGTTTTTTTACATCTGACAGACAGTTGATGAGCGAGAAATGGTTATGTAACTGAAAGTAAAAGGTTAAATAGGAAAAGTAAGCTTTTACTTACCGCTAACCCTGACTTAAAGAGAAAGTAATGAACAGTTTGTGTAACATCTGCAGCATGGACCAAGTTATGATATGGATTTTTATGTTTTGTGTATCCAACTTCAAGTGCTTCCACAAATGAGACAAGTGCAGAGATCGGTATCTAGAATAGAAAGAACTATGATTATGTTGTCTCACAGATATGACATCAGCAGAATGCGACTCACAATAAGTCAATGAGAACACTTAAACTAGACATAATACATTAAGATATAGAGAAAAAAAATCAAAACAAAACAATGAAGCCATTATAAATGAAATAATACCACATGTAATAAAAGACTGAAATCTTTATCATATTTTGAATACTACATCTGTTGTGTCTCAGTATTAAATCCTGTCAGAGTTAAAGTGCTCATAGGCAAACAATGGATATTACCACTAGAAACAGAAATCTAGGCTTTGGACAAATTAGCAATGGGCCTGAATCAGATGTGGTTGGAGGGGCTATCGCTGCTTACATAGAAGCAGCAGTGATAGCTCTAATATGGGAATGAATCAGGAGGCGTCCCACCTCCTCCGCACTTCATCAAAGGATGCAGTATGGGATCTTCCCCGGCACCATGGGCCGGCTGCCTGACCCATGGTGTCACGCAAGCCAGCCACACCAAGTCCTACCTAGAAGCTGGGAAATCTCAGTCCACTGGAGATCCTGGCCTCATCTCTCCCTGTAACGGTGGTGATATGCCTCCGTTTTGAGAAACGCCTCCGTTTAGAGAAATGGAGGCCATCGCCGCCCCCATCAGACTGTCAATCACTAATAGTCTGTTGCCGTAGTGTAACCGACGTCAGATCTGTACTGCACATGCGATGTACAGGTCTGGCACATGCACAAAGTACTGAACATCGGTACTTTGCAACAAATGCTGCTACTCCAACCACATGTGAATCAGGCCCAATATGGTTTTTGGTGAATATAATACAATGCAATGACCATTTGTTTATAACCGGCTGTGAATATTACAAAAAAGGAAAATGATACAAAATGTAAATAAATATACCATTTTTGCTTAATTCTAAAAATTAGTTAAATACAGACACATGAGCATATACATATACATATACCTACCAATTCTGTCCCTTTTAGGAGGGGAAATCAGTCTTTTGGAAGCAATTCACCTCATCCTTTATCCTTATTTATCGAACACCATTTGGATCTGTATGCCTTTTGCACAGACTACTGAGCTAAAACTAATATACAGAGTTTAGAAAGGTAAGGTATTCAGTGATAACTCAAGGTGCCAAGACCGCAGGTCTGTAGAAGTCTTATCTGACTTTCCAAGACTTCTCCTTACCATACACTGGCTCCAGCACCCTGATTTTCAGCCTCCCTATTTTTTGTTATCGGACATAAAAAAAAAAATCTAGCAAACACATGATGATCACAAAATGACTGAGTACAAAAGCATTTCTTGGTTTTAATATTGGTTTGATTTGCAAATCAGCAGAGACCTAAGAACAGACTGTCCTCTGAGCCAGTGTGATAAGGAGGCAGCCAGAAGACAACCCGCAGAGGTATTTAACTAAATTAAAGTTTAGGCTCTTACCCAAAACCTCAATTGAGCAAATATAGACAAATACCTCTACAAGACAATTTTTCATAAACCAATGCATACAATAGTATGATAAAACAATCTTACATCACACACTCACAAAACAAGCATATTGCACTGTATTGTTTACCTTTTTCCCAGATAGCGCTATACAACCTCTGACTCACTTACACTGCAGCCATTCACTGGCCATCCTGCTCACGGGGAACAGAAGGAAATGCGAGGCGATTGGATTGATCCTGTACGTTTTCTCCTTTATACAGTTGTGGTCTTTTCAGAACATGCAAAAACATGTCCCAACAATGCATATTTATATGCGCATATGAGTCTATCTGCATGATGCAAAAATAGTAAGATCCACATACAGTACTCTGGTTTTTTGACATTTGCCCACAACATCAGTCTGTACCTGCTTTTGTAGCATTGCGTTCAAATATCCATTGTGGAAAAAACTACCTGACTATTAGGATGTTAGAACTGCCCCTGATTTCGTGTTCCAGACTCAATCATGTCTTTAATTAACCAAATGAGGTCCCTTTGAGGCCGGCATTTTTACATGTATCATGATTTTTTTTTAATTAACTAATTTTTATTATTTTCAATAAAACATATTTACATAGGCTGTGGATCATTAGATTGACAGTGTCTAGGTCAACAATGTTTAGGTCGACCACTATAGGTCGACAAGTCACTAGGTCGACAGGGTTGGAAGGTCGACAGGGTTTCTAGGTCAACATGTGCTAGGTCGACAGGTCAAAAGGTCGTCATGAAGTTTTTTTTGTTTGTTTTTTGTTTCGTTTTCTGCATACAGTGACCGGGAAGCCAAATTAGTGCACCATGTCCCCTCGCATGGCGAGCGCGAAGGCAGATTACCGTTCCAATCATAGTCCACGTGGATCGTTAAGTATGAAAAAGTTCAAAAAAAGAAAAGAAATGTGAAAAACTCATGTCGACCTTTTGACCTGTCGACCTAGTACATGTCGACCTAGACACACTGTCGACCTTGAAAACATGTAGACCTAGTGACTGTCGACCTATAGTGGTCGACCTAAACATTGTTGACCTAGACACTGTCGATCTTCAGACCGGAACCCATTTACATAATGTCAAAAAACACTGACAAAGAAAAAGCCAAATTAATATATGCTATACAGCTGCACATAAGCAGCAAAAACAAACCATCACAGTACATAAAGTGATATCGATAGGTAATGCATACAGAGCCATATATCGTATGAACAGCAGCAAGAAATATAATTTAAAGTCACACATCTCAAAACGACAAATAAATATAACAGTCTTAGGGTGGAGAGGATACTGAGTATTTGCATAAAGAAGCAAACACCAGGGGCGGCACCTGCTGGGGGTGGCAAGGCAGCCCCCACCCCTGCATCAGAGCAGCGGCACAGTAATCCCTCCCCCTGCATCAGAGCAGTGGCACGGTAGTCCGTCCCCCCTACTCCCGCTTCAGAGCAGCAACATGGCAGTCTTCCCCCATGCATCACAGCAGCAGCACAAAGCGCCCCGGCCAAGAAATGGCCGGTGAGTTTTTAAGCCCTGCCTTCTGCTGCATGCTGTAAATGGGGGAGGGGGGTTGTTTAGCAGCCAATATTATTATACTGGTGTCTGTAAATTAAAGACAACTCACAACCGGTGGAACTCGCACTGTCAGAGTCTTACTGAGTGCCAAACTGAGGAAAGCGTAAGGCGTGTCAGGGACAGAGCAGAGGCTACTGTGTTCCTGCCCCCACCAAGGTACATGGTCCCTGTTCTCCACACCTCTCACAGGACACCACCCACTGTCTCTTCCTGTCACCTACTGCCTCCCCCTGCATTCTGCTATTATCCTCTGCCTGCCCTTGCTTTCCGTTGTCAAACTTTGCCTCTCTATGTCAACCTCTGGCTCTCCCTGCCTTATGCTGTAACCGTCTGCCTCTCCCTGTTACCCACTGCCATATGGCATGTTGTGAACTTGGGTTGGGATGGAGGAAGGGGGTCCTAATTATATTGTTGCACCTAAGCCCACTACTCACAAGTCCCACCAGTGAAGTAGAGGCAAGATTAAACTCATCTACTAGCTGGGTAAAATATTTAAGAATCTCATCCTTCCTGGTATAGCTGGCTAATCATGGTAATACCTTTACTGCCCCATACCTCCCTAGTATAGGGCCTAACTTTTTCTCTAATGGACAAAACCATGTGCACTGCAGGTGTAGCAGATATAACATGTGCAGAGAGAGTTAGATTTGGGTGGGTTATATTGTTTCTGTGCAGGGTAAATACTGGCTGCTTTATTTTTACACTGCAATTTAGATTTCAGTTTGAACACACCTCACCTAAATCTAACTCTCTCTGCACATTTTATATCTGCCCCCCCCTGCAGTGCACATGGTTTTGCCCATTAGAGAAAAAGTGTGCTGCTGCGATCGGGTCTGAATTAGGCCCATAGAGAGAGGAAAGTTCAGTCAGCTGAAGGGACATGTGTCATTTTTTAATAATTTTATTACCTGGATATTTCTCTATCATCAATTGAAAGTACTTAAGGACATGACCAATGATCATTGGAACTTCATGAGCACCCATAAATATCCAACAATGATATCGTTATCAGAAGTGGGTTGAATAAGCTGTCAACGAGCTCGCCCTGCCTAAGGGTGACATCAAGTTTAAACAATACTGCCTCACAATGGCCATGATGCATGTGTGATGTAGAGTAAATATTTAAGTGTAAAAAAACATTTATATCAATTGCAAAAATAAGTGATATATGGATCTTATTTGGTGTATCTTGGTATGAGAGACTCATAATATGAGGTTTTGTCTTTATGCACATTAGCATATAAACAAAGGTTGTTTATATTTAAAGAAAATTGTGCAGTAAAGATTACTTACATTTGGCGCTCCTTAAGACAACCTTTTTGTAGAATTTTCTGAGTCTTTGATGGCAAGAGATCATCTTTGGGGAAAGCAGCTTTTGAAATTGTATTGTAGACCTTTAAACTTGTATTATTGATAACTGTAGTGCAATATAGATCCAACCATTGTTATTATACAGTATATACAATATGTTACTATCCTAGAGGACACAGGAAGCAATATCAGACACTGTTGCACTCCTTCTGTATCATTCCAGCGTGGACTGAGAACTCCTTGCATGGCAGCGGATGGTGAAAAGCAGATTATCGACATCTGGTGTTTATTCACAGCTGGCATTTGATTTACAGTAGGATAGCTATATCTTTGTTACTATGTGATATGAACATGAATCTTTTTGTGATAAATATACAGTACTTACAGTACAAGTGCTTTATAGAATATATCTAACTAATGTAGCTTCATACCAATTTCATATGCTTTTATATTAATATGTATAAAGTGTATTAATTTATACAGGATCTATAGTAAGTGCTTATGCAGCTCTGGTTTTGTTTACTAGCATGTCTAGATTCACCCTTAGTAAACAAAACAAAAATACCATACTTTTTACCTAATTTTTCTATGTCTTTTCAGCTTTAATAAACTCCTTGCTTTATATTTTAAGACTGAATGTGCTGTTAGTGTTTCCATAGATTTATTCATCATCCCCAAAAACACTTGATACAATTAAGTCACATGTCTGACAAAAGTCATAGCCCAGTGTATCTGTCACATACTGTATGTTAAAAACAGCAAATCTGCCCACTCTGAGCCAGAGACAGTTTGGGCTGGTGTGTTGGGGACTGGGCACGCAGACATCCTATCCATCACTGATTCTGACATACTGTAGTCATACTATAACATCTGTACATTCTGAAGATATGCAGGAGACACATCTTAAGGCGCTCAATAGAGCTATTTCTCAATGACCATGTAAGCAAATGGCTGAATGAAAATCGGGGCTATGCCCAAAGTGTGGGTATTCCAGAGCAAACTTAATTCATGGTCTATGAAATAGTTACCAAGATTTCTGAGGCACTTTTATTTGTTGATGTCCAGCAGTAGTCCTTGGCCCCTGCAGCACATTCTCAATACCACTTAGTTATGGTAATTGTTACCTAGGCAGAAAAAAAAACTACTACAGCTGTGAGCTTCCCATACCTCTCCTCTTCTGGAAATTATCAGGACAGACCTCTTAAAAACATTACATATGGAAAGGAAAGCCACTCTTCCTGATTTGGGGATTTCATCTAGATTCTATATAGAATTTCTTAATTCAGTGAGTTAGTCTAAAGGCCAGTACTCACGGCCCGATGTGGGAGAGATGTGTGCTGAGCGTGCGGGGGGAGATGGGGGGGGGCGCTCATTTCACCCAGAGGCAGCGATGTGCCTAGCACCAGCGATAGCGATGTGCGGGGCTGTGCATCGCTATCGCTGTGGAGGGTACACACGGAGCGATCATGCTTAAAATCAAAGAAATCTAGTGAGATTGCTTAGATTTTAAGCAGCGATCGCTCCGTGAGTACCCCCTTTACACTATGAAAACATTTGAGTGGCATCAGATTAGAAAACTGTAAGTAGTTTCTACTTTAGCAATGCCCTTGTTGTCATGACTTGTGTAACCTCACCCTGCTCCCTTAGCGCCCATCTGTGATTTATAACTGTATAGCGACCCATCCTCCGTACCTGCCCATAATCTTATTTTTGTCACTGCTGGTTCCTAACTATTGGAACTTCTACATGAGGTTGTGCAGTTCTACAACACCGGAGGCCTCAGATTGAGCTTGAATCTACTGTATTGTTTTTGGTTTGTAGATAACAATTTATGTTTTATAGGTTTTGGACATTTTACAGTATGTTCTGCATGTGCACTATTTTGTAAAAAATACTTTCCTCTTGTCATGCACAGCTACTTTTTCCGCGCTTTGTATTATCACTGCTGACATATTCTGTACCAGACGTATTTTGACAATTTTACTGTTGTATATTATTTGTTCTTTTATGAAAAAGCAAATAAATACAAGTTTTTAAAAAAAGACATCAGTAAATATATCCTATTTTACAAAATATTGATGTCTTTCCATGTCATCAAAATACTTTTGCTTTTTGTGTACTGTCATACTAAAAATCCGTAAACTTAATCTTATCTTCCTTTTATGCAATGTGATAAAAGCCACCAGGCAATTTTCTGACATACTGTAACTAACAGTTTGGCAGTCCTGCCCTGAAAATAAACTCTAAGTGACCAGATGGCAAAGAATTTGCAGCTAATAATGGTAAATCCAAAAAGTAATCCTAAAAGAAACGAGTACACAATTCCTTTTTCTTAAGTCACTATAATTTATGTTATGTGTGTGATTAGGACTGTATGCTATGCCGTAATTCATGAATATGAGGCTTTTTTAACCTATAGCTATGAATTATAGCTAGCTGATAGTTTTAGGTTATTGATAGTTGTATAAATACAAGTTGATACTAGTTAAGGAATTAATGCAAAAATAAGATTTTACTCACCGGTAAATCTATTTCTCGTAGTCCGTAGTGGATGCTGGGACTCCGTAAGGACCATGGGGAATGGCGGCTCCGCAGGAGACTGGGCACAACTATAAAGAAAGCTTTAGGTCTAACTGGTGTGCACTGGCTCCTCCCACTGTGACCCTCCTCCAAACTTCAGTTAGGATACTGTGCCCGGAAGAGCTGACACAATAAGGAAGGATTTTGAATCCCGGATAAGACTCATACCAGCCACACCAATCACACCGTATAACTCGTGATACAATACCCAGTTAACAGTATGCCTCTCAACAGATGGCTAAACAATAACCCTTTAGTTAAACAATAACTATATACAAGTATTGCAGACAATCCGCACTTGGGATGGGCGCCCAGCATCCACTACGGACTACAAGAAATAGATTTACCGGTGAGTAAAATCTTATTTTCTCTGACGTCCTAAGTGGATGCTGGGACTCCGTAAGGACCATGGGGATTATACCAAAGCTCCCAAACGGGCGGGAGAGTGCGGATGACTCTGCAGCACCGAATGGGCAAACTCTAGGTCCTCCTCAGCCAGGGTGTCAAACTTGTAGAATTTAGCAAATGTGTTCGACCCCGACCAAGTAGCTGCTCGGCAAAGTTGTAAAGCCGAGACCCCTCGGGCAGCCGCCCAAGAAGAGCCCACCTTCCTTGAGGAATGGGCTTTTACTGATTTAGGATGCGGCAGTCCAGCCGCAGAATGTGCAAGCTGAATCGTACTACAGATCCAGCGAGCAATAGTCTGCTTTGAAGCAGGTGCACCCAACTTGTTGGGCGCATACAGGATAAATAGCGAGTCAGTCTTTCTGACTCCAGCTGTCCTGGAAACATAGATTTTCAGGGCCCTGACTACGTCCAACAACTTGGAAGCCTCCAAGTCTTTAGTAGCCGCAGGCACCACGATAGGTTGGTTCAGATGAAAAGCTGATACCACTTTAGGGAGAAACTGGGGACGAGTCCTCAATTCTGCCCTATCCATATGGAAAATCAGATAAGGGCTTTTACATGACAAAGCCGCCAAATTCTGATACACGCCTGGCCGAAGCCAAGGCCAACAACATGACCACTTTCCACGTGAGATATTTCAATTCCTCGGTTTTTAGTGGCTCAAACCAATGTGACTTTAGGAAATCCAACACCACGTTGAGATCCCAAGGTGCCACTGGAGGCACAAAAGGGGGCTGAATATGCAGCACTCCCTTAACAAAAGTCTGAACTTCAGGTAGTGAAGCCAGTTCTCTCTGGAAGAAAATCGATAGAGCCGAAATCTGGACCTTAATGGAACCCAATTTTAGGCCTATAGTCACCCCTGACTGTAGGAAGTGCAGAAAACGGCCCAGCTGAAATTCCTCCGTTGGGGCCTTCCTGGCCTCACACCACGCAACATATTTTCGCCAAATGCGGTGATAATGGTTTGCGGTAACTTCTTTCCTAGCTTTAATCAGCGTAGGAATGACTTCCTCCGGAATGCCCTTTTCCTTCAGGATCCGGTGTTCAACCGCCATGCCGTCAAACGCAGCCGCGGTAAGTCTTGGAACAGACAGGGCCCCTGCTGCAGCAGGTCCTGTCTGAGCGGCAGAGGCCATGGGCCCTCTGAGATCATTTCTTGAAGTTCCGGGTACCAAGCTCTTCTTGGCCAATCCGGAACAATGAGTATAGTTCTTACTCCTCTTCTCCTTAGTATCCTCAGTACCTTTGGTATGAGAGGAAGAGGAGGGAACACATAAACCGACCGGTACACCCACGGTGTCACTAGAGCGTCCACAGCTATCGCCTGAGGGTCTCTCGACCTGACGCAATATCTTTCTAGCTTTTTGTTTAGGCGGGACGCCATCATGTCCACCTGTGGACTTTCCCAACGGTTTACAATCAGTTGGAAGACTTCTGGATGAAGTCCCCACTCTCCCGGGTGGAGGTCGTGTCTGCTGAGGAAGTCTGCTTCCCAGTTGTCCACTCCCGGAACGAACACTGCTGACAGTGCTAACACGTGATTTTCCGCCCACCGGAGAATCCTTGTGGCTTCTGCCATCGCCGTCCTGCTTCTTGTGCCGCCCTGTCGGTTTACATGGGCGACTGCCGTGATGTTGTCTGACTGGATCAGTACCGGCTGGTTTTGAAGCAGGGGTTTTGCCTGACTTAGGGCATTGTAAATGGCCCTCAGTTCCAGAATATTTATGTGTAGGGAAGTCTCCTGACTTGACCATAGTCCTTGGAAGTTTCTTCCCTGTGTGACTGCCCCCCATCCCCAAAGGCTGGCATCCGTGGTCACCAGGACCCAGTCCTGTATGCCGAATCTGCGGCCCTCTTGAAGATGAGCACTTTGCAGCCACCACAGCAGAGACACCCTGGTCCTCGGAGACAGGGTTATCAGCCGATGCATCTGAAGATGCGATCCGGACCACTTGTCCAACAGGTCCCACTGAAAGGTTCTTGCATGGAACCTGCCGAATGGAATTGCTTCGTAGGAAGCTACCATCTTTCCCAGGATCCGCGTGCAGTGATGCACCGACACCTGTTTTGGTTTTAGGAGGCCTCTGACTAGAGATGACAGCTCCTTGGCCTTCTCCTCCGGGAGAAACACTTTTTTCTGTTCTGTGTCCAGAACCATCCCCAGGAACAGTAGACGTGTCGTAGGGACCAGCTGTGACTTTGGAATATTTAGAATCCAGCCGTGCTGTTGTAGCACCTCCCGAGATAGTGCTACCCCGACCAACAACTGCTCCCTGGACCGCGCCTTTATCAGGAGATCGTCCAAGTACGGGATAATTATAACCCCCTTTTTTCGAAGGAGTATCATCATTTCGGCCATTACCTTGGTAAATACCCTCGGAGCCGTGGATAGACCAAACGGCAACGTCTGGAATTGGTAATGACAATCCTGTACCACAAATCTGAGGTACTCCTGGTGAGGATGGTAAATGGGGACATGCAGGTAAGCATCCTTGATGTCCAGTGATACCATGTAATCCCCCTCGTCCAGGCTTGCAATAACCGCCCTGAGCGATTCCATCTTGAACTTGAATTTTTTTATATATGTGTTCAAGGATTTCAAATTTAAAATGGGTCTCACCGAACCGTCCGGTTTCGGTACCACAAACATTGTGGAATAGTAACCCCGTCCTTGTTGAAGTAGGGGCACCTTCACTATCACCTGCTGGGAATACAGCTTGTGAATTGCCTCCAACACTGCCTCCCTGCCTGAGGGATTTGTTGGCAAGGCAGACTTGAGGAAACGGCGGGGGGGAGACGTCTCGAATTCCAGCTTGTACCCCTGAGATACTACTTGAAAGATCCAGGGATCCACCCGTGAGCGAGCCCACTGATCGCTGAAATTTTTGAGACGGGCCCCCACCGTACCTGGCTCTGCCTGTGGAGCCCCAGCGTCATGCTGTGGACTTAGAGGAAGCGGGGGAGGACTTTTGCTCCTGGGAACTGGCTGTATGCTGCAGCTTTTTCCCTCTACCTCTGCCTCTGGGCAGAAAGGACGCGCCTTTAACCCGCTTGCCCTTATTGGGCCGAAAGGACTGTACCTGATAATACGGTGCTTTCTTTGGCTGTGAGGGAACATGGGGTAAAAATGTAGACTTCCCAGCTGTTGCTGTGGAAACGAGGTCCGAGAGACCATCCCCGAACAACTCCTCACCCTTATAAGGCAAAACTTCCATGTGCCTTTTAGAATCTGCATCTCCTGTCCACTGCCGAGTCCATAACCCTCTCCTGGCAGAAATGGACATTGCACTTATTTTAGATGCCAGCCGGCAAATATCCCTCTGTGCATCCCTCATGTATAAGAGTGCGTCTTTAATATGCTCTACGGTTAGCAATATAGTGTCCCTGTCTAGGGTATCAATATTTTCCGACAGGGAATCTGACCACGCAGCTGCAGCACTGCACATCCATGCCGAAGCAATAGCTGGTCTCAGTATAACACCTGTGTGTGTATATATAGACTTCAGGATAGCCTCCTGCTTTCTATCAGCAGATTCCTTCAGGGCGGCCGTATCCGGAGACGGTAGTGCCACCTTCTTTGACAAGCATGTGAGCGCTTTATCCACCCTAGGGGATGTTTCCCAACGTGACCTATCCTCTGGCGGGAAAGGGTACGCCATTAGTAACCTCTTAGAAATTACCAGTTTCTTATCGGGGGAAGCCCACGCTTCTTCACACACTTCATTTAATTCCTCAGATGGAGGAAAAACAACTGGTGGTTTTTTCTCTCCAAACATAATACCCTTTTTTGTGGTACCCGGGGTAACATCAGAAATATGCAACACATTTTTCATTGCCTCAATCATATAACGTGTGGCCCTATTGGAAGATACATTAGTCTCATCGTCGTCGACACTGGAGTCAGTATCCGTGTCGAAATCTGTGTCTGCCATCTGAGGTAGCGGGCGTTTTAAAGCCCCTGATGGCTTTTGAGACGCCTGGGCAGGCACAGGCTGAGAAGCCGGCTGTCCCATATTTTTATGCAAGGAGTCGACACTGTCGCGTAATTCCTTCCACAGAACCATCCACTCAGGTGTCGACCCCGCAGGGGGTGACATCACATTTATCGCCATTTGCTCCGCCTCCACATAAGCCTCCTCATCAAACATGTCGACACAGCCGTACCGACACACCGCATACACACAGGAAATGCTCTGACAGAGGACAGGACCCCACAAAGCCCTTTGGGGAGACAGAGAGAGAGTATGCCAGCACACACCAGAGCGCTATATAACACAGGGATCCCACTATAAATTAGAGATGTGCACCGGAAATTTTTCGGGTTTTGTGTTTTGGTTTTGGGTTCGGTTCCGCGGCCGTGTTTTGGGTTCGACCGCGTTTTGGCAAAACCTCACCGATTTTTTTTGTCGGATTCGGGTGTGTTTTGGATTCGGGTGTTTTTTTCAAAAAACACTAAAAAACAGCTTAAATCATAGAATTTGGGGGTCATTTTGATCCCAAAGTATTATTAACCTCAAAAACCATAATTTACACTCATTTTCAGTCTATTCTGAATACCTCACACCTCACAATATTATTTTTAGTCCGAAAATTTGCACCGAGGTCGCTGGATATCTAAGCTAAGCGACCCTAGTGGCCGACACAAACACCTGGCCCATCTAGGAGTGGCACTGCAGTGTCACGCAGGATGTCCCTTCCAAAAAACCCTCCCCAAACAGCACATGACGCAAAGAAAAAAAGAGGCGCAATGAGGTAGCTGTGTGAGTAAGCTAAGCGACCCTAGTGGCCGACACAAACACCTGGCCCATCTAGGAGTGGCACTGCAGTGTCACGCAGGATGTCCCTTCCAAAAAACCCTCCCCAAACAGCACATGACGCAAAGAAAAAAAGAGGCGCAATGAGGTAGCTGTGTGAGTAAGATAAGCGACCCTAGTGGCCGACACAAACACCGGGCCCATCTAGGAGTGGCACTGCAGTGGCACGCAGGATGGACCTTCCAAAAAACCCGAGTGCCGAGTGCCGACACAGAGGTAGCTACAGCCGTGGACTAACGTACTGTGTCTGCTGCTAATATAGACTGGATGATAATGAGATGAAATCAATATAATATCACTAGTACTGCAGCCGGACAGGTATGTATATTTATTATGTAATGACTGATGACGGACCTGCTGGACACTGTCAGCTCAGCAGCACCGCAGACTGCTACAGTAAGCTACTATACTATAGTAGTATGTACAAAGAAGAAAGAAAAAAAAAACCACGGGGAGGTGGTATACAATTATGGATGGACTGCCGAGTGCCGACACAGAGGTAGCTACAGCCGTGGACTAACGTACTGTGTCTGCTGCTAATATAGACTGGATGATAATGAGATGAAATCAATATAATATCACTAGTACTGCAGCCGGACAGGTATGTATATTTATTATGTAATGACTGATGACGGACCTGCTGGACACTGTCAGCTCAGCAGCACCGCAGACTGCTACAGTAAGCTACTATACTATAGTAGTATGTACAAAGAAGAAAGAAAAAAAAAACCACGGGGAGGTGGTATACAATTATGGATGGACTGCCGAGTGCCGACACAGAGGTAGCTACAGCCGTGGACTAACGTACTGTGTCTGCTGCTAATATAGACTGGATGATAATGAGATGAAATCAATATAATATCACTAGTACTGCAGCCGGACAGGTATGTATATTTATTATGTAATGACTGATGACGGACCTGCTGGACACTGTCAGCTCAGCAGCACCGCAGACTGCTACAGTAAGCTACTATACTATAGTAGTATGTACAAAGAAGAAATAAAAAAAAAAAAACCACGGGGAGGTGGTATACAATTATGGATGGACTGCCGAGTGCCGACACAGAGGTAGCTACAGCCGTGGACTAACGTACTGTGTCTGCTGCTAATATAGACTGGATGATAATGAGATGAAATCAATATAATATCACTAGTACTGCAGCCGGACAGGTATGTATATTTATTATGTAATGACTGATGACGGACCTGCTGGACACTGTCAGCTCAGCAGCACCGCAGACTGCTACAGTAAGCTACTATACTATAGTAGTATGTACAAAGAAGAAAGAAAAAAAAAAACCACGGGGAGGTGGTATACAATTATGGATGGACTGCCGAGTGCCGACACAGAGGTAGCTACAGCCGTGGACTAACGTACTGTGTCTGCTGCTAATATAGACTGGATGATAATGAGATGAAATCAATATAATATCACTAGTACTGCAGCCGGACAGGTATGTATATTTATTATGTAATGACTGATGACGGACCTGCTGGACACTGTCAGCTCAGCAGCACCGCAGACTGCTACAGTAAGCTACTATACTATAGTAGTATGTACAAAGAAGAAAGAAAAAAAAAAAACCACGGGGAGGTGGTATACAATTATGGATGGACTGCCGAGTGCCGACACAGAGGTAGCTACAGCCGTGGACTAACGTACTGTGTCTGCTGCTAATATAGACTGGATGATAATGAGATGAAATCAATATAATATCACTAGTACTGCAGCCGGACAGGTATGTATATTTATTATGTAATGACTGATGACGGACCTGCTGGACACTGTCAGCTCAGCAGCACCGCAGACTGCTACAGTAAGCTACTATACTATAGTAGTATGTACAAAGAAGAAAGAAAAAAAAAAAACCACGGGGAGGTGGTATACAATTATGGATGGACTGCCGAGTGCCGACACAGAGGTAGCTACAGCCGTGGACTAACGTACTGTGTCTGCTGCTAATATAGACTGGATGATAATGAGATGAAATCAATATATATGTATATATAATATCACTAGTACTGCAGCCGGACAGGTATATATATTTATTATGTAATGACTGATGACGGACCTGCTGGACACTGTCAGCTCAGCAGCACCGCAGACTGCTACAGTAAGCTACTATAGTAGTATGTATAAAGAAGAATGAAAAAAAAAAAACCACGGGTAGGTGGTATACAATATTATATATATATATATATATATATATTATATACAATTATATATATATATATATATATATATATATATATATATTAAACTGGTGGTGGTGATTGATTATTAAACTGGTGGTCAGGTCACTGGTCACACTATCAGCAACTTGCAAGTAGTACTCCTAAGCAGACAATCACAAAATATATTATACTGGTCTGGTGGTCAGTGTGGTCACAATGGCAGTGTGGCACTGACTCTGGCAGCAAAAGTGTGCACTGTACGTTATATGTACTCCTGAGTCCTGCTCTCAGACTCTAACTGCTCCCCACTGTCAGTGTCTCCCCCACAAGTCAGATAATTAATACAGTCACACTATCTAATCTATATCACTTCAGCAAGTAGTAGTAGTATAGTAGTACTCCTCCTAATAATGCTCCCCAAAATTACTACTACTGTGTCTCTCTCTACTGTCTCACTCTCTTCTCTAAACGGAGAGGACGCCAGCCACGTCCTCTCCCTATGAATCTCAATGTACGTGTGAAAATGGCGGCGACGCGCGGCTCCTTATATAGAATCCGAGTCTCGCGATAGAATCCGAGCCTCGCGAGAATCCGACAGCGGGATGATGACGTTCGGGCGCGCTCGGGTTAACCGAGCAAGGCGGGAAGATCCGAGTCGCTCGGACCCGTGTAAAAAAACCTGAAGTTCGGGCGGGTTCGGTTTCCGAGGAACCGAACCCGCTCATCTCTACTATAAATGAGTGTTTTTTCCCTTATAGCTGCTTATATTATATATACTGCGCCTAAATTTAGTGCCCCCCCTCTCTTTTTTACCCTTATGTAGCTTGACACTGCAGGGGAGAGCCAGGGAGCGTCCTTCCAGCGGAGCTGTGAGGGAAAAATGGCGCCAGTGTGCTGAGGGAGATAGCCCCGCCCCTTTTCCGGCGGACTTCTCCCGCTTTTTCTGGAATTCTGGCAGGGGTATTTTTACACCTATATAGCCTTCCTGACTATATATGGTGTAGATTTGCCAGCCAAGGTGTATTATATTGCCCTCAGGGCGCCCCCCCCTCCCCCCAGCGCCCTGCACCCATCAGTGACCGGAGTGTGAGGTGTGCATGAGGAGCAATGGCGCACAGCTGCAGTGCTGTGCGCTACCTTGTTGAAGACAGAAGTCTTCTGCCGCCGATTTTCCGGAACACTTCTTGTTCTGGCTCTGTAAGGGGGCCGGCGGCACGGCTCCGGGACCGAACATCGAGGTCGGGTCCTGTGGTCGATCCCTCTGGAGCTAATGGAGCTAATGGTGTCCAGTAGCCTAAGAAGCCCAAGCTACCACCAGTTAGGTAGGTTCGCTTCTTCTCCCCTTAGTCCCTCGCTGCAGTGAGTCTGTTGCCAGCAGATCTCACTGTAAAATAAAAAACCTAAAATATACTTTCTTTCTAGGAGCTCAGGAGAGCCCCTAGTGTGCATCCAGCTCAGCCGGGCACAAGATTCTAACTGAAGTCTGGAGGAGGGTCATAGTGGGAGGAGCCAGTGCACACCAGTTAGACCTAAAGCTTTCTTTATAGTTGTGCCCAGTCTCCTGCGGAGCCGCTATTCCCCATGGTCCTTACGGAGTCCCAGCATCCACTTAGGACGTCAGAGAAATATTTTTTTATGAGATTATAGGTACTTGTGTTAAAAACCTATGTCTAATAAGAAGACAGAGTGTAGGATTTATGCTATTGAGCTACCACAGTCTTTACTCATGACTATATCAAGCTGATTATAGAACTGTGGCCCTCATTCCGAGTTGTTCGCTCGCAAGCTGCTTTTAGGCGGCCTACTGGGAGTATTAGCTTATCAAAATTGCGAACGAAAGATTAGCAAAATTGCGAATAGACACTTCTTAGCAGTTTCTGAGTAGCTCCACACTTACTTGGCAACTGCTAACAGTTCAGTCAGTTTCGTTCCTGGTTTGACGTCACAAACACTCCCAGCGTTCGCCAGACACTCCTCCGTTTCTCCAGCCACTCCCGCGTTTTTCCCAGAAACGGCAGCGTTTTTTCGCACACACCCGTAAAACGGCCAGTTTCCGCCCAGAAACACCCACTTCCTGTCAATCACATTACGATCACCAGAACGAAGAAAAAACCTCATAATGCCGTGAGTAAAATACCTAACTGCATAGCAAATTTACTTGGCGCAGTCGCACTGCGGACATTGCGCATGCGCATTAGCGACTAATCGCTCCGTTGCGAGAAAAATATAACGAGCGAACAACTTGGAATGTGACCCCCTGTATGTTATAGTTTATGAGAAGAAAAAGAAAGTACTCTAAAGCAGGCATTCCCAAACTCAGTGCTCATGGCAAACTAACCGTGCAGGTTTTAGTGATATCCATGCTTGAGCACAGGTGACTTCATTACTACCTCAGTTATTTTAATTTAACCATCTGAGCTGAAGCCTGGATATCACTAAAACCTGCACTGTTAGTGTGCCTTAAGGACTGAGGTTGGGAATGTCTGTCCTATAGAGTGTAGGAAGAAAAAAGGCAAAGTTTGTATCTGACAAAGTATCATGTAAAACAGAAGCTTTATTTGCACAGTTGAGTCAGCTGAGGCATATTTTTAAATCTGTAATAAGGCTGAATTTCTACTGAATATCAGTTATCATTGCAATCGGCTAAGAAAATGTTGCCGACAATGATAATGCCTGGAGACCATAAGGGTAAACCCAGCACTTCACTGGCCAGGCTTAATGCATAAATGCATGCGCAACTTGTTTTGGTGGCAGAGCAGGAATTCGGCAAGGCTTATCTCCCATTAATAAATACAGTGTAGACCTGACTGTTCCTCTCCATTTAATCTTTATCTTGTTCATTACTCATTCACTGTCTACCTACTAATTTCGGTTTATGAACGTGCAACATTAGGGTCTCTGAGTTTATTGTATTTGTTTTCAGTTCAGTGATGTTTTGTGATGTGTTTTCATGTGCAGAGTAGAACCTCATACAATTCAAATAATAGAGTCCTGCATAGCACATTAAGTACTTGCCTCTGCATTTCTTCAAATGGCATGCAAACATAATAGTATATAGAGCAGGGGTTCCCAATCACTGTCCTCAAGGCACACTATTAGATGCTGGCCAGAGAGAGAGGGAGGAAGGGGGTAGATGCTGGCCAGAGAGAGGAGGGGGATCAGATTCTGGGGAAAGAGAGGAGGGGGGTAGATGTTGGGGAGAAAGGGCATATGATGGGCAGTGTGTGTGTGGGGGGGGGGGGGGCAGATGATGGGCGGGGGGGGGGGGGGACACAGATATTGGGCACAGACTTTACATAGACAGAATGAAGCATGTAGCAGTGAGAGAGAGACAGAGGCTGCATAGAGAGTTGGCAGAGTTAGGCAGGAGCTATGGAGACAAGAGCATGAGCTGTGGAGACAGAGGAAGCAGGCTTATTACTCACAAACAGGGGCAATGCTGTGAGATCCTCCGTGTTCCAGGGGGCAGAGGAGCATGTGACAGCTCCTCCAATCAGGGGCTCTTCTAATCAGCATGTGCCGAGTTCCTCCAATAACAGCTCGGCACATGATCTTCTGACCCCATTGCTGAGATCAGGGAGGACACTGAGGCTCACCACCACAGTGAATTACAGGGATTTCCACTGCTGCTGCTCTCACACAGTGGTGGAGATTCAATTGTTTGAAAAGTCAGTTGGGTGTCTGTTTTTTTCCTATGTAATAGACAGGAAAAAACAGACACCCCTTCCGACTTTTCAGACATTTCAATTCCCCCCAGTGAAATCTAATTCCATCCCATCCCTGTGCTGCTGGCGCCGCTGCTTGTCATGCAGTGTGACATGCACAGCGGCAGCAAAAGCAGCAGAGTAGCAGAGCAGGGAGAGCACCTCTCCAGCCTGGTACCTCCCTGCTTTGCAGACTCTGCTGAGGCCGGGCCTGCATGGATATCATTAAACCTGTTCCATTAGTGTGCCTTGAGAAACGAGATTCGGAAACACTCATATACTGTGGAGGAACCTATATTCAGGGGCGGATTGGCCCACCAGGACACCATGACAGATCCCGATGGGCTGGTCCCATATCCCCCTCAGCCAGGCCGATTCACACTCAAGCTGGGCTGGCTCACACTGCTTCCAGTACTTGTGGTTCATTGGAATGTAATCCGGAAGTTAGGCTAGCGGGCACTTCCAGGTGCCGCTAGCCGTGAAAAGTGGTGATGCTGTTCTACCAATGGGGGACCTGCAGAAAGTTAACCAGCCCAGCAGCATCCTCTCCCTGGCCCCGGCCAAAAGTCTCTTCAACGAGCCCGGCCCAGGAGCAGCAGCAAAGCGATGGTCGGAGCCAGGTTCACTACACCCGCCTCCACCCCAGCTCCCGCACTCTCACTGAACTGGCCAGAGCGGCGACTGAGCACTGAATGGGACCCGGCAGAGAGGCTATTTTTAATTACATTATTTGCATTATCATGTTAGTGTAAGGGTTAGGGCTTTCCCGATCACAGTGTATGGTTTGGGGACTGGACAGGAGCAGGACGTTCCTTGTTCTCAGGATGCCAGCTGATCAGGCAGCACTCACAGCCAGCTCTGGGACAATCTCTAATGCAACGTCCTTCAGCCCTATAGCTGCCCAATGTCTGTCCATGATGATGGGGCTATTTATGTAATGCAGTGGCTACATATGTATAATGCGTTGCTATACGTGTAATGTGGTGCTATTCGTGTTATGTGGTGTTATTTGTATAATGCGGTGCTATACGAGTAGTGATGTGCTATACATGTAATGTGGTGCTATTTACATAATGCAGTGCTATACGTGTAATGTGGTGTTATTCGTGTAATAATTAGAGATGAGCGCCTGAAATTTTTCGGGTTTTGTGTTTTGGTTTTGGGTTCGGTTCCGCGGCCGTGTTTTGGGTTCGAACGCGTTTTGGCAAAACCTCACCGAATTTTTTTTGTCGGATTCGGGTGTGTTTTGGATTCGGGTGTTTTTTTCCAAAAACACTAAAAAACAGCTTAAATCATAGAATTTGGGGGTCATTTTGATCCCAAAGTATTATTAACCTCAAAAACCATAATTTACACTCATTTTCAGTCTATTCTGAATACCTCACACCTCACAATATTATTTTTAGTCCTAAAATTTGCACCGAGGTCGCTGTGTGAGTAAGATAAGCGACCCTAGTGGCCGACACAAACACCGGGCCCATCTAGGAGTGGCACTGCAGTGTCACGCAGGATGTCCCTTCCAAAAAACCCTCCCCAAACAGCACATGACGCAAAGAAAAAAAGAGGCGCAATGAGGTAGCTGTGTGAGTAAGATTAGCGACCCTAGTGGCCGACACAAACACCGGGCCCATCTAGGAGTGGCACTGCAGTGTCACGCAGGATGGCCCTTCCAAAAAACCCTCCCCAAACAGCACATGACGCAAAGAAAAAAAGAGGCGCAATGAGGTAGCTGTGTGAGTAAGATTAGCGACCCTAGTGGCCGACACAAACACCGGGCCCATCTAGGAGTGGCACTGCAGTGTCACGCAGGATGTCCCTTCCAAAAAACCCTCCCCAAACAGCACATGACGCAAAGAAAAAAAGAGGCTTTTTACTGATATTTGGTGTTTTGGATTTGACATGCTCTGTACTATGACATTGGGCATCGGCCTTGGCAGACGACGTTGCTGGCATTTCATCGTCTCGGCCATGACTAGTGGCAGCAGCTTCAGCACGAGGTGGAAGTGGATCTTGATCTTTCCCTAATTTTGGAACCTCAACATTTTTGTTCTCCATATTTTAATAGGCACAACTAAAAGGCACCTCAGGTAAACAATGGAGATGGATGGATTGGATACTAGTATACAATTATGGACGGGCTGCCGAGTGCCGACACAGAGGTAGCCACAGCCGTGAACTACCGCACTGTACTGTGTCTGCTGCTAATATATAGACTGGTTGATAAAGAGATAGTATACTCGTAACTAGTATGTATGTATAAAGAAAGAAAAAAAAACCACGGTTAGGTGGTATATACAATTATGGACGGGCTGCCGAGTGCCGACACAGAGGTAGCCACAGCCGTGAACTACCGCACTGTACACTGGTTGATAAAGAGATAGTAGTATACTCGTAACAACTAGTATGACACTATGACGACGGTATAAAGAATGAAAAAAAAACCACGGTTAGGTGGTATATATTATAATAATAATACAATTATGGATGGATGGACTGCCTGCCGACTGCCGACACAGAGGTAGCCACAGCCGTGAACTACCGCACTGTACACTGGTTGATAAAGAGATAGTAGTATACTCGTAACAACTAGTATGACACTATGACGACGGTATAAAGAATGAAAAAAAAACCACGGTTAGGTGGTATATATTATAATAATAATACAATTATGGATGGACGGACTGCCTGCCGACTGCCGACACAGAGGTAGCCACAGCTGTGAACTACCGCACTGTACACTGGTTGATAAAGAGATAGTAGTATACTCGTAACAACTAGTATGACACTATGACGACGGTATAAAGAAAGAAAAAAAATACCACAGTTAGGTGGTATATATTATAATAATAATACAATTATGGATGGACGGACTGCCTGCCGACTGCCGACACAGAGGTAGCCACAGCCGTGAACTACCGCACTGTACACTGGTTGATAAAGAGATAGTAGTATACTCGTAACAACTAGTATGACACTATGACGACGGTATAAAGAATGAAAAAAAAACCACGGTTAGGTGGTATATATTATAATAATAATACAATTATGGATGGACGGACTGCCTGCCGACTGCCGACACAGAGGTAGCCACAGCCGTGAACTACCGCACTGTACACTGGTTGATAAAGAGATAGTAGTATACTCGTAACAACTAGTATGACACTATGACGACGGTATAAAGAATGAAAAAAAAACCACGGTTAGGTGGTATATATTATAATAATAATACAATTATGGATGGACGGACTGCCTGCCGACTGCCGACACAGAGGTAGCCACAGCCGTGAACTACCGCACTGTACACTGGTTGATAAAGAGATAGTAGTATACTCGTAACAACTAGTATGACACTATGACGACGGTATAAAGAATGAAAAAAAAACCACGGTTAGGTGGTAGGTATATAATAATAAATAATACAATTCTGGTCGGACGGACTGCCTGCCGTGTGCCGACACAGAGGTAGCCACAGCCGTGAACTACCGCACTGTACACTGGTTGATAAAGAGATAGTAGTATACTCGTAACAATTAGGATGACACTATGACGGTATAAAGAATGAAAAAAAAACCACGGTTAGGTGGTAGGTATATAATAATAAATAATACAATTCTGGTCGGACGGACTGCCTGCCGTGTGCCGACACAGAGGTAGCCACAGCCGTGAACTACCGCACTGTACACTGGTTGATAAAGAGATAGTAGTATACTCGTAACAATTAGGATGACACTATGACGGTATAAAGAATGAAAAAAAAACCACGGTTAGGTGGTAGGTATATAATAATAAATAATACAATTCTGGTCGGACGGACTGCCTGCCGTGTGCCGACACAGAGGTAGCCACAGCCGTGAACTACCGCACTGTACACTGGTTGATAAAGAGATAGTAGTATACTCGTAACAATTAGGATGACACTATGACGGTATAAAGAATGAAAAAAAAACCACGGTTAGGTGGTAGGTATATAATAATAAATAATACAATTCTGGTCGGACGGACTGCCTGCCGTGTGCCGACACAGAGGTAGCCACAGCCGTGAACTACCGCACTGTACACTGGTTGATAAAGAGATAGTAGTATACTCGTAACAATTAGGATGACACTATGACGGTATAAAGAATGAAAAAAAAACCACGGTTAGGTGGTAGGTATATAATAATAAATAATACAATTCTGGTCGGACGGACTGCCTGCCGTGTGCCGACACAGAGGTAGCCACAGCCGTGAACTACCGCACTGTACACTGGTTGATAAAGAGATAGTAGTATACTCGTAACAATTAGGATGACACTATGACGGTATAAAGAATGAAAAAAAAACCACGGTTAGGTGGTAGGTATATAATAATAAATAATACAATTCTGGTCGGACGGACTGCCTGCCGTGTGCCGACACAGAGGTAGCCACAGCCGTGAACTACCGCACTGTACTGTGTCTGCTGCTAATATAGACTGGTTGATATTTAAAGAGATATTAGTAGTATACAACAATACTATACTGGTGGTCAGGCACTGGTCACCACTCCTGCAGCAAAAGTGTGCACTGTTAATTAATATAATTGTACTCCTGGCTCCTGCTAACAACCTGCAGTGCTCCCCAGTCTCCCCCACAATTAATTATAAGCTTTTAATTTATACATTGATGACTGTGCAGCACACTGGGCTGAGCTGAGTGCACACAGACTGAGTCACACTGTGTGACTGACTGTGCTGTGTATCGTTTTTTTTTTCAGGCAGAGAACGGATATAGCAGAGAGAAGTGAACGGATATATTATATTAAATAAAAGTTAACTAGCAACTGCACTGGTCACTGACTGTGGTAAACTAACTCTGTCTGCGACTCTGCACAATCTCTCTCTATCTAATCTATCTATCTCTATTCTAATGGAGAGGACGCCAGACACGTCCTCTCCCTATCAATCTCAATGCACGAGTGAAAATGGCGGCGACGCGCGGCTCCTTATATAGAATCCGAGTCTCGCGATAGAATCCGAGCCTCGCGAGAATCCGACAGCGTCATGATGACGTTCGGGCGCGCTCGGGTTAACCGAGCAAGGCGGGAAGATCCGAGTCGCTCGGACCCGTGGAAAAAAAAGTGAAGTTCGTGCGGGTTCGGATTCAAAGAAACCGAACCCGCTCATCTCTAGTAATAATGTGGTGGCTATGTATGTAATCAGGGGCGGATTGGCCACTGGGGCAGATTCCACTGCACTGGTCCCCTGTGTCTGTGTTTCACTACTTGTGTGTGCTCCCTCCCTGTACTGTGCTGTATGTAGTGTGTGCTCCCTCCCTGTACTGTGCTGTATGTAGTGTGCGCTCCCTCCCTGTACTGTGCTGTATGTAGTGTGTGTTCCCCCTCCCTGTACTGTGCTGTATGTAGTGTGTGTTCCCCCTCCCTGTACTGTGCTGTATGTAGTGTGTGCTCCTCCTTCCTGTACTGTGCTGTATGTAGTGTCTGCTCCCTCCCTGTACTGTGCTGTATGTAGTGTGTGCTCCCCCTCCCTGTACTGTGCTGTATGTAGTGTGCTCCCTCCCTGTACTGTGCTGTATGTAGTGTGCGCTCCCTCCCTGTACTGTGCTGTATGTAGTGTGTGCTCCCTCCATGTACTGTTCTGTATGTAGTGTGCGCTCCCTCCCTGTACTGTACTGTATGTAGTGTGTGCTCCCTCCCTGTACTGTGCTGTATGTAGTGTGTGCTCCCTCCCTGTACTGTGCTGTATGTAGTGTGTGCTCCCTCCCTGTACTGTACTGTAAGTAGTGTGTGCTCCCCCTCTCTGTACTGTGCTGTATGTAGTGTGTGCTCCCTCCCTCTACTGTGCTGTATGTAGTGTGTGCTCCCTCCCTGTACTGTGCTGTATGTAGTGTGCGCTCCCTCCCTGTACTGTGCTGTATGTAGTGTGTGCTCCCCCTCCCTGTACAGTGCTGTATGTAGTGTGCTCCCCCTCTCTGTACTGTGCTGTATGTAGTGTGTGCTCCCTCCCTCTACTGTGCTGTATGTAGTGTGCTCCCTCCCTGTACTGTGCTGTATGTAGTGTGTGCTCCCTCCCTGTACTGTGCTGTATGTAGTGTGTGCTCCCTCCCTGTACTGTGCTGTATGTAGTGTGTGCTCCTCCTCCCTGTACTGTGCTGTATGTAGTGTGTGCTCCCTCCCTTTACTTTGCTGTATGTAGTGTGTGCTCCCTCCCTGTACTGTGCTGTGTGTAGTGTGTGTGCCCCCTCCCTGTACTGTGCTGTATGTGGTGTGTGCTCCTCCTCCCTGTACTGTGCTGTATGTAGTG
Organism: Pseudophryne corroboree; assembly: GCF_028390025.1. Classification (NCBI taxonomy): domain Eukaryota; kingdom Metazoa; phylum Chordata; class Amphibia; order Anura; family Myobatrachidae; genus Pseudophryne; species Pseudophryne corroboree. The sequence continues at coordinate 338,409,049 of NC_086448.1, read as the reverse complement.
TGTGCTCCCCCTCCTTTTACTTTGAAACATATAAGGTTAAAAAAAAGGGGTTTGTAGAATGAAAAATCAATAAAATCAGAAGGAGATTAAAGGCATGACTGCAGTGTCAGTAGACACTGAAAGTGGGCATATCAGTCCTTGTATATTCAGACGTACAGATGTACATCAGGGAAGGGCATTGTAGCAGCATATGCATATTGCATAAAGGCGCAGGTAACCATTGGCATAGCGTAAAGTAAAGAAAGCCCCAACTATGTCTATCTCAGAATCAGGACCGCTGAGGAGGGACCCCGCCCTCTTGACAGACCCCTCCCCCTTAACAGATTCTGCCCCCATTAGGGTTGCCTCCATTAATTTCCCGGGCTGGTGTTCGATCCCAATCCGCCCCTGCCTATATTAATTGTGCCTCACATAGTTAATACAACAATTATTTCTCCTGCTTCCCAAATCTAACAAAAAAGCTCTATTTCTCTAACGTCCTAGTGGATGCTGGGACTCCGTCAGGACCATGGGGAATAGCGGGCTCCGCAGGAGACAGGGCACATCTAAAAAAGCTTTTAGGTCACATGGTGCGTACTGGCTCCTCCCCCTATGACCCTCCTCCAAGCCTCAGTTAGGTTTTTGTGCCCGTCCGAGAGGGTGCAATCTAGGTGGCTCTCCTAAAGAGCTGTTTAGAAAAGTTTTTTTTTAGGTTTCAATCTCAGTGATTCCTGCTGGCAACAGGATCACTGCATCGAGGGACTTAGGGGAGAGATTTCCAACTCACCTGCGTGCAGGATGGATTGGAGTCTTAGGCTACTGGACACTTAGCTCCAGAGGGAGTCGGAACACAGGTCAGCCTGGGGTTCGTCCCGGAGCCGCGCCGCCGATCCCCCTTACAGACGCTGAAGAGACGGCAGAACGGAGGTCCGGAAAGCAGGCGGCAGAAGACTCCTCAGTCTTCTTGAAGGTAGCGCACAGCACGGCAGCTGTGCGCCATTGTTGTCACACGGCTCACTGACTCAGTCACGGAGGGTGCAGGGCGCTGCTGGGGGCGCCCTGGGCAGCAATATAATTACCTTTAGTGGCAAAATAAATACATCACATATAGCCATTAAGGCTATATGTATGTATTTTAACCCAGGCCAGTTTCTTAAAAACCGGGGAAAAGCCCGCCGAAAAAGGGGCGGAGCTTATTCTCCTCAGCACTCAGCGCCATTTTCCTGCTCAGCTCCACTGGTGAGGAAGGCTCCCAGGTCTCTCCCCTGCACTGCACTACAGAAACAGGGTAACAAAGAGAAGGGGGGCATAAATTGGCGATATTTATATATTAAGAGCGCATATATAGTAAACAACACCTTCTAGGGTTGTTTATATACATTTATAGCGCTTTTGGTGTGTGCTGGCAAACTCTCCCTCTGTCTCCCCAAAGGGCTAGGGGGTCCTGTCTTCGATTAGAGCATTCCCTGTGTGGCTGCTGTGTGTCGGTACGTGTGTGTCGACATGTATGAGGACGATGTTGGTGTGGAGGCAGAGCAATTGCCGATGATGGTAATGTCACCCCCTAGGGAGTCGACACCGGAATGGATGGCTTTAGTTATGGAATTACGTGATAATGTCAGCACATTACAAAAGTCAGTTGACGAAATAAGACGCCCGGCAAACCAGTTAGTACCGGTTCAGGCGTCTCAGACACCGTCAGGGGCTGTAAAACGTCCTTTACCTCAGTCAGTCGACACGGGTACCGACACAGATGAATCTAGTGTCGACGGTGAAGAAACAAACGTATTTTCCAATAGGGCCACACGTTATATGATCACGGCAATGAAGGAGGCTTTGCAGATCTCTGATACTGCTGGTACCTCAAAAAGGGGTATTATGTGGGGGGTGAAAAAACTACCTGTATTTTTTCCAGAATCAGAGGAATTGAATGACGTGTGTGATGAAGCGTGGGTTAACCCCGATAGAAAACTGCTAATTTCCAAGAAGTTATTGGCATTATACCCTTTCCCACCAGAGGTTAGGGCGCGCTGGGAAACACCCCCTAGGGTGGATAAGGCGCTCACACGTTTATCAAAGCAAGTGGCGTTGCCGTCTCCTGATACGGCCGCCCTCAAGGATCCAGCAGATAGGAGGCTGGAAACTACACTGAAGAGTATATACACACATACTGGTGTTATACTGCGACCGGCAATAGCCTCAGCCTGGATGTGCAGTGCTGGGGTAGTGTGGTTGGATTCTCTGACTGAAAATATTGATACCCTGGATAGGGACAGTATTTTATTGACTCTAGAGCAATTAAAGGATGCTTTCCTTTATATGCGAGATGCTCAGAGGGATGTTTGTACTCTAGCATCAAGAGTAAGCGCGATGTCCATATCTGCCAGAAGAAGTTTATGGACGCGACAGTGGTCAGGTGATGCGGATTCCAAGAGGCATATGGAAGTATTGCCATATAAAGGAGAGGAATTGTTTGGGGTCGGTCTTTCGGACCTGGTGGCCACGGCAACTGCCGGCAAATCCACTTTTTTACCTCAGACCCCCTCCCAACAGAAAAAGACACCGTCTTTTCAGCCGCAGTCCTTTCGCTCCTATAAAAAGCGACCAAAAGGACAGTCTTATCTGCCGCGAGGCAGAGGAAAGGGTAAGAAAGGGCAGCAAGCAGCCCCTGCCCAGGAACAGAAGCCCGCCCCGGCTTCTACAAAGCCATCAGCATGACGCTGGGGCTTTACAAGCGGACTCAGGAACGGTGGGGGGTCGACTCAAGATTTTCAGCAATCAATGGGTTCACTCACAAGTGGACCCGTGGGTCCTGCAGATAGTATCTCAGGGTTACATGCTGGAGTTCGAAAGGTCTCCCCCTCGCCGGTTCCTAAAGTCTGCTTTACCAACGTCTCCCTCAGAAAGGACGTCGGTTTTGGAAGCCATTCACAAGCTGTATTCTCAGCAGGTGATAGTCAAGGTACCCCTCCTACAACAGGGAAAGGGGTATTATTCCACACTATTTGTGGTACCGAAACCGGACGGTTCGGTAAGGCCTATTCTAAATCTGAAATCCTTGAACCTGTACATAAAGAAATTCAAGTTCAAGATGGAGTCACTCAGAGCAGTGATAGCGAATCTGGAAGAAGGAGACTTCATGGTGTCCTTGGACATAAAAGATGCTTATCTACATGTCCCGATTTACCCCTCACACCAAGGGTATCTCAGGTTCGTGATACAAGACTGTCATTATCAGTTTCAAACGCTGCCGTTTGGGTTGTCCACGGCCCCTCGGGTCTTTACCAAGGTAATGACCGAAATGATGGTTCTTCTACGAAGAAAAGGCGTATTAATTATCCCTTACTTGGACGATCTCCTGATAAGGGCAAAGTCCAGAGAACAGCTGGAAGTCGGTGTAGCGCTAACACAAGTAGTGCTTCAGCAACACGGGTGGATTCTAAATCTTCCAAAATCTCAATTGACCCCGACAACACATCTGCTGTTCCTGGGCATGATTCTGGACACGGTTCAGAAAAAGGTATTTCTCCCGGAAGAGAAAGCAAGGGAGTTATCCGAACTTGTCAAGAACCTCCTAAAACCAGGAACTGTGTCAGTACATCAATGCACAAGAGTACTGGGAAAGATGGTGGCTTCGTACGAAGCGATTCCATTCGGCAGATTCCATGCACGAACATTTCAGTGGGATCTGCTGGACAAATGGTCCGGATCGCATCTGCACATGCATCAGCGGATAACACTGTCACCGAGAACAAGGTTGTCTCTCCTGTGGTGGTTGCAGACTGCCCATCTGTTAGTGGGCCGCAGATTCGGCATACAGGACTGGGTCCTGGTGACTACGGATGCCAGCCTACGAGGTTGGGGAGCAGTCACAAAGGGAAGAAACTTCCAGGGCGTGTGGTCAAACCTGGAGACGTCTCTTCACATAAATATACTGGAGCTAAGAGCGATCTACAATGCTCTAAGCCTGGCAAAATCGCTGCTTCAGGGTCAGCCGGTGTTGATCCAGTCCGACAACATCACGGCAGTCGCCCACGTAAACCGACAAGGCGGCACGAGAAGCAGGAGTGCAATGGCAGAAGCTGCAAGGATTCTGCGCTGGGCGGAGAATCATGTCGTAGCACTGTCAGCAGTGTTCATCCCGGGAGTGGACAACTGGGAAGCAGATTTCCTCAGCAGACACGACCTTCACCCGGGAGAGTGGGGACTTCATCCAGAAGTTTTCCACATGATTGTGAACCGTTGGGAAAAACCAAAGGTGGACATGATGGCGTCTCGCCTCAACAAAAAATTGGACAGGTATTGCGCCAGGTCAAGAGACCCTCAGGCAATAGCTGTGGACGCTCTGGTAACACCGTGGGTGTACCAGTCAGTGTATGTGTTCCCTCCTCTGCCTCTCATACCAAAGGTACTGAGAATTATACGGAAAAGAGGAGTAAGAACAATACTGGTAGCTCCGGACTGGCCAAGAAGAACTTGGTATCCGGAACTTCAAGAGATGCTCACGGAGGATCCGTGGCCTCTACCTCTAAGAAGGGATCTGCTTCAGCAGGGACCTTGTATGTTCCAAGACTTACCGCGGCTGCGTTTGACGGCATGGCGGTTGAACGCCGGATTCTAAAAGAGAAGGGCATTCCTGAGGAAGTTATTCCTACTTTAATTAAAGCCAGGAAAGAAGTGACCGCACAACATTATCACCGCATTTGGAGAAAATATGTTGCGTGGTGTGAGGCCAAGAAGGCTCCAACGGAAGAATTTCAATTGGGTCGATTCTTACATTTCCTGCAAGCAGGATTGTCTATGGGCCTCAAATTGGGGTCCATTAAAGTTCAAATTTCGGCCTTATCAATTTTCTTCCAGAAGGAATTGGCGTCAGTGCCTGAAGTACAAACTTTTGTCAAAGGTGTACTACATATACAACCCCCAATAGTGCCTCCAGTGGCACCGTGGGATTTGAACGTGGTTCTAAATTTTCTCAAATCTCATTGGTTTGAGCCTTTAAAATCGGTAGATTTAAAATACCTTACATGGAAGGTAACCATGCTGTTGGCCCTGGCTTCAGCCAGGAGAGTTTCGGAGTTGGCAGCTTTGTCATACAAAAGCCCATATCTGATATTCCATTCGGACAGGGCAGAATTGAGGACACGTCCTCAATTTCTCCCTAAGGTGGTTTCGGCATTTCACTTGAACCAGCCTATTGTGGTGCCTGCGGCTACTAGCGACTTGGAGGACTCCAAGTTACTGGACGTTGTCAGAGCATTAAAAATATATATTTCAAGGACAGCTGGAGTCAGAAAATCTGACTCGTTGTTTACATTGTATGCACCCAACAAGTTGGGTGCTCCTGCGTCTAAACAGACGATTGCACGTTGGATATATAGTACAATCCAACTTGCACATTCTGTGGCAGGCCTGCCACAGCCTAAATCTGTAAAGGCCCATTCCACAAGGAAAGTGGGCTCATCCTGGGCGGCTGCCCGAGGAGTCTCGGCATTACAACTTTGCCGAGCAGCTACGTGGTCAGGGGAGAACACGTTTGTAAAATTTTACAAATTTGATACTCTGGCTAAAGAGGACCTGGAGTTCTCTCATTCGGTGCTGCAGAGTCATCCGCACTCTCCCGCCCGTTTGGGAGCTTTGGTATAATCCCCATGGTCCTGACGGAGTCCCAGCATCCACTAGGACGTTAGAGAAAATAAGAATTTACTTACCGATAATTCTATTTCTCATAGTCCGTAGTGGATGCTGGGCGCCCATCCCAAGTGCGGATTGTCTGCAATGCTTGTACATAGTTTTTGTTACAAAAATCGGGTTATTACTGTTGTTGTGAGCCATCTGTTCAGAGGCTACTTCGTTTGTGTTATCATACTGTTAACTGGGTTCAGATCACAAGTTGTACGGTGTGATTGGTGTGGCTGGTATGAGTCTTACCCGGGATTCAAGATCCTTCCTTATTGTGTACGCTCGTCCGGGCACAGTACCTAACTGAGGCTTGGAGGAGGGTCATAGGGGGAGGAGCCAGTACGCACCATGTGACCTAAAAGCTTTTTTAGATGTGCCCTGTCTCCTGCGGAGCCCGCTATTCCCCATGGTCCTGACGGAGTCCCAGCATCCACTACGGACTATGAGAAATAGAATTATCGGTAAGTAAATTCTTATTTTTAACTATTTGGATCTCTATACTAGCATGTTTTAAGAGCCTATTTCTGTCTGGCATTAGTCATAAACTGCTGTGTAAACAATAATATAAAGTTGTTTTTTTAAAAAGACAACTATTCTAGCATTAATATTTTCGGTGAAGTCTTTTTGCTCTGTGATTGCTGTCATATATCTTAAAATAATCCAGCACATGCAAATAATGTCACCTACATTTTTTTATTTTAAATGCAACATTTCTGCAGCGTGGTACACTGGGGTTCCACAGGGATAACCTCGGGGTGTAGAGTTGGATCTTGATCCGAGGCACCAAAAGGTTAAAAGCTTTGACTGTTCCCAGGATGCTTAGCGCCGCCTCCTCTATATCCCCGCCTCCAGGCACTGGAGCTCAGTTTGAAAGTTGGTGCCTGCAGTGCAGGCAGCTAACAGGGTGGGCTGCATTGGGCAGCCCTGAAAAGAGCTTTTCAGAAGACTTCAAGGGCCGCAGCATAGGCACTTACAAGTGCTATATGTCATTCTGACATATCATGCTGCGTCTCCCTCACCTCCCCCGGTGGCGCTGTATACGCCCGCGCCCTGGTTGCAGGGTATTTACAGCGGAGGGCTCTGGTTTTCACTAGGGCACACACACTTGCTGATGCTCTCCGGGATCGCGTGTTTGCATCAAGGGTGGAGGTAAGAGGGTCCCCCAGGCAGAACCCACTGCAAATCGCGTTCCGGCGTGGTCTTTAGGAGACGTACTGCGCGCTGGCATGGACCCTGTGGCCGTACAGGGACCCCACTAGACCACCGGGGCAAGGGCACAGGTCGGATTACCTCATAATCCATTTTGCTAAGGCCCACAGTACCCGGTTGTGAAGTCCAGCAAGGGCATAAGGTTCTGACCTGTATCCCCTCCCCCAGCCCCAGGCGCCGTTTACTGCTAATGTTCCCGCCCTGAAACTGGATCTCTCTGCCTCCCTCGCTCCCAGTCAGCGTTTGGGCACCATTACACACATGCTGAGCTGACTTTGGGACTGCTGGGCAATGTCTCCTCTGTATAGCCGCCTGCATCATCAGCGCTGAGCATTTACAGGACACTTAAGTATTCTACATGTCTTTAGACAGTGTTAGTTAAGAACAAGTGCATACATTCAGGGCTATTTAGTACAAGAACCCTGGGATATACATCCAGTCTTTACTGTGCATTGTTATAACTATATACATATATAGAATTACTTTGTAGTGCAGTTACTTAGTATTGCTAGTCCAGTGCAGTTTTATCGTTGTTTGTGATAATTTCTGCATTGTACATGTGACTGTGTGTGTGCCAGTAGCTGCTGTGTGATTTCCATTCGGTGTATCTCACATACCTGTATACTGCTATCCCTATATTCTGTACCTTGAAGGGGGCTAAGTGCATCAGGTTTCTCATATAATATAGTGTTACACAGGATATACTCTTGTGGTATTTTTCTCTGTGTATTACAGTCACCATATACCTCTTAAATACTCTGTGTGTGCTCTGCTTGCAGTAACACTATACAGGGGGATTTCTGCCAGATACTTTGCTTATATTGTACTATTTTGCCCTACGGTTAGGCTTTCATATAATGTCAGCTAAACAGGGTGATAATTCTATGGTTGATCCTGCAACATGGGGGTTTATTTACTAATATTCGTGTTTGTGCCGATTTGTGTTGATTTTTACATTGACTGACATCGGCCGTTCTTAAATATGTTCACGGTAATTTACAAAGCTTTCGTGTTCTGCTTATTCGTATTTTTCGATGTCGATGTCATTCGTATTTGTGGTTGGTTTTTTACGGCCGAACGTGTTTGTTTCCGGCCGAAGATGTGTATTGTGACGCATCATTCGTATATTTCCGGTGCACCAGTGTTTTCTGGATTTTGCGGCCGGATTTTTACTTTTACATTCGATTTTGAAGGTGAATTGGTTATGTGGATTACGTGGGAGTGTCAAAGCGCACCCATATAAAAATGCCCCAAACCGGACAAATCTCGTGGGTTTAGTTAGTGGAGAGGAGAGAGGTAGTGCTGTGAGGAGTTGGTGAGTGTTTTGGATTTTTGGTTTGCGATTTCTGAGTACTGAGCTGTGAAAGTTGTCTTGTCATTATTGTGGTCTTGTATACTTATTAGTAGTGATGTGCACCGGAAATTTTTCGGGTTTTGTGTTTTGGTTTTGGGTTCGATTCCGCGGCCGTGTTTTGGATCCGGACGCGTTTTGTCAAAACCTCACCGAATTTTTTTTATCGGATTCGGGTGTGTTTTGGATTCGGGTGTTTTTTTCAAAAAACCCTAAAAAACAGCTTAAATCATAGAATTTGGGGGTCATTTTGATCCCATAGTATTATTAACCTCAATAACCATAATTTCCACTCATTTTCAGTCATTTCTGAACACCTCACAGTATTATTTTTAGTCCTAAAATTTGCACCGAGGTTGCTGGATGGCTAAGCTAAGCGACACAAGTGGCCGACACAAACACCTGGCCCATCTAGGAGTGGCACTGCAGTGTCAGACAGGATGGCCCTTCAAAAAAATACTCCCCAAACAGCACATGATGCAAAGAAAAAAAGAGGCGCACCAAGGTCGCTGTGTGACTAAGCTAAGCGACACAAGTGGCCGACACAAACACCTGGCCCATCTAGGAGTGGCACTGCAGTGTCAGACAGGATGGCCCTTCAAAAAAATACTCCCCAAACAGCACATGATGCAAAGAAAAAAAGAGGCGCAATGAGGTAGCTGTGTGACTAAGCTAAGCGACCCAAGTGGCCGACACAAACACCTTGCCCATCTAGGAGTGGCACTGCAGTGTCAGGCAGGATGGCCCTTCAAAAAAATTGTCCCCAAACAGCACATGATGCAAAGAAAAAAAGAGGTGCACCAAGGTCGCTGTGTGACTAAGCTAAGCGACACAAGTGGCCGACACAAACACCTGGCCCATCTAGGAGTGGCACTGCAGTGTCAGACAGGATGGCACTTCAAAAAAATACTCCCCAAACAGCACATGATGCAAAGAAAAAAAGAGGCGCAATGAGGTAGCTGGGTGACTAAGCTAAGTGACCCAAGTGGCCGACACAAACACCTGGCCCATCTAGGAGTGGCACTGCAGTGTCAGGCAGGATGGCCCTTCAAAAAAATTGTCCCCAAACAGCACATGATGCAATGAAAAAAAAGAGGCGCACCAAGGTCGCTGTGTGACTAAGCTAAGCGACACAAGTGGCCGACACAAACACCTGGCCCATCTAGGAGTGGCACTGCAGTGTCAGGCAGGATGGCCCTTCAAAAAAATTGTCCCCAAACAGCACATGATGCAAAGAAAAATGAAAGAAAAAAGAGGTGCAAGATGGAATTGTCCTTGGGCCCTCCCACCCACCCTTATGTTGTATAAACAGGACATGCACACTTTAACGAACCCATCATTTCAGTGACAGGGTCTGCCACACGACTGTGACTGAAATGACTGGTTGGTTTGGGCCCCCACCAAAAAAGAAGCAATCAATCTTTCCTTGCACAAACTGGCTCTACAGAGGCAAGATGTCCACCTCATCATCATCCTCCGATTCCTCACCCCTTTCACTGTGTACATCCCCCTCCTCACAGATTATTAATTCGTCCCCACTGGAATCCACCATCTCAGGTCCTCGTTTACTTTCTGGAGGCAATTGCTGCTGGTGAATGTCTCCACGGAGGAATTGATTATAATTCATTTTAATGAACATCATCTTCTCCACATTTTCTGGAAGTAACCTCGTACGCCGATTGCTGACAAGGTGAGCGGCTGCACTAAACACTCTTTCGGAGTACACACTGGAGGGAGGGCAACTTAGGTAGAATAAAGCCAGTTTCTGCAAAGGCCTCCAAATTGCCTCTTTTTCCTGCCAGTATACGTACGGACTGTCTGACGTGCCTACTTGGATGCGGTCACTCATATAATCCTCCACCATTCTTTCAATGGTGAGAGAATCATATGCAGTGACAGTAGACGACATGTAAGTAATCGTTGCCAGGTCCTTCAGTCCGGACCAGATGTCAGCACTCGCTCCAGACTGCCCTGCATCACCGCCAGCGGGTGGGCTCGGAATTCTTAGCCTTTTCCTCGCACCCCCAGTTGCGGGAGAATGTGAAGGAGGAGATAGTGACGGGTCATGTTCCGCTTGACTTGACAATTTTCTCACCAGCAGGTCTTTGAACCTCTGCAGACTTGTGTCTGCCGGAAAGAGAGATACAACGTAGGTTTTAAATCTAGGATCGAGCACGGTGGCCAAAATGTAGTGCTCTGATTTCAACAGATTGACCACCCGTGAATCCTGGTTAAGCGAATTAAGGACTCCATCCACAAGTCCCACATGCCTAGCGGAATCGCTCTGTTTTAGCTCCTCCTTCAATGTCTCCAAATTCTTCTGCAAAAGCCTGATGAGGGGAATGACCTGACTCAGGCTGGCAGTGTCTGAACTGACTTCACGTGTGGCAAGTTCAAAGGGTTGCAGAACCTTGCACAACGTTGAAATCATTCTCCACTGCGCTTGAGTCAGGTGCATTCCACCTCCTTTGCCTATATTGTGGCCAGACGTATAGGCTTGAATGGCCTTTTGCTGCTCCTCCATCCTCTGAAGCATATAGAGGGTTGAATTCCACCTCGTTACCACCTCTTGCTTCAGATGATGGCAGGGCAGGTTCAGGAATGTTTGGTGGTGCTCCAGTCTTCTGTACGCGGTGCATGAATGCCGAAAGTGGCCCGCAATACTTCGGGCCACCGACAGCATCTCTTGCACGCCCCTGTCGTTTTTTAAATAATTCTGCACCACCAAATTCAAGGTATGTGCAAAACATGGGACGTGATGGAATTTGCCCAGATGTAATGCACGCACAATATTGCTGGCGTTGTCCGATGTCACAAATCCCCAGGAGAGTCCAATTGGGGTAAGCCATTTTGCGATGATCTTCCTCAGTTGCAGTAAGAGGTTTTCAGCTGTGTGCCTATTCTGGAAAGCGGTGATACAAAGCGTAGCCTGCCTAGGAACGAGTTGGCGTTTGCGAGATGCTGCTACTGGTGCCGCAGCTGCTGTTCTTGCTGCGGGAGGCAATACATCTACCCAGTGGGCTGTCACAGTCATATAGTCCTGAGTCTGCCCTGCTCCACTTGTCCACATGTCTGTGGTTAAGTGGACATTGGGTACAACTGCAATTTTTAGGACACTAGTGAGTCTTTTTCTGAGGTCTGTGTACATTTTCGGTATCGCCTGCCTAGAGAAATGGAACCTAGATGGTATTTGGTACCGGGGACACAGTACCTCAATCAAGTCTATAGTTGGCTCTGAATTAACGATGGATACCGGAACCACGTTTCTCACCGCCCAGGCTGCCAAGGCCTCAGTTATCCGCTTTGCAGCAGGATGACTGCTGTGATATTTCATCTTCCTCGCAAAGGACTGTTGGACAGTCAATTGCTTACTGGAAGTAGTACAAGTGGTCTTCCGACTTCCCCTCTGGGATGACGATCGACTCCCAGCAGCAACAACAGCAGCGCCAGCAGCAGTAGGCGTTACACTCAAGGATGCATCGGAGGAATCCCAGGCAGGAGAGGACTCGTCAGACTTGACAGTGACATGGCCTGCAGGACTATTGGCTTTCCTGGGTAAGGAGGAAATTGACACTGAGGGAGTTGGTGGTGTGGTTTGCAGGAGCTTGGTTACAAGAGGAAGGGATTTAGTGGTCAGTGGACTGCTTCCGCTGTCACCCAAAGTTTTTGAACTTGTCACTGACTTATGATGAATGCGCTGCAGGTGACGTATAAGGGAGGATGTTCCGAGGTGGTTAACGTCCTTACCCCTACTTGTTACAGCTTGACAAAGGCAACACACGGCTTGACACCTGTTGTCCGCATTTGTGTTGAAATAATTCCACACCGAAGAGCTGATTTTTTTTTGTATTTTGACCAGGCATGTCAATGGCCATATTCCTCCCACGGACAACAGGTGTCTCCCCGGGTGCCTGACTTAAACAAACCACCTCACCATCAGAATCCTCCTTGTCAATTTCCTCCCCAGCGCCAGCAACACCCATATCCTCATCCTGGTGTACTTCAACACTGACATCTTCAATTTGACTATCAGGAACTGGACTGCGGGTGCTCCTTCCAGCACTTGCAGGGGGCGTGCAAATGGTGGAAGGCGCAAGCTCTTCCCGTCCAGTGTTGGGAAGGTCAGGCATCGCAACCGACACAATTGGACTCTCCTTGGGGATTTGTGATTTCGAAGAATGCACAGTTCTTTGCTGTGCTTTTGCCAGCTTAAGTCTTTTTTTTTTTCTAGCGAGAGGATGAGTGCTTCCATCCTCATTTGAAGCTGAACCACTAGCCATGAACATAGGCCAGGGCCTCAGCCGTTCCTTGCCATCCGTGTCGTAAATGGCATATTGGCAAGTTTACGCTTCTCCTCAGACGCTTTTAATTTAGATTTTTGGGTCATTTTACTGAACTTTTGTGTTTTGGATTTTACATGCTCTCTACTATGACATTGGGCATCGGCCTTGGCAGACGACGTTGATGGCATTTCATCGTCTCGGCCATGACTAGTGGCAGCAGCTTCAGCACGAGGTGGAAGTGGATCTTGATCTTTCCCTATTTTTTTAACCTCCACATTTTTGTTCTCCATATTTTAATGTGTGGAATTATATGCCAGTATCAATAGCAATGGCCTACTACTATATATACTGCGCACAACTAAAATGCACCCCAGGTATACAATGTAGATGGATAGTATACTTAATGGATGACGAGTGACGACACAGAGGTAGGTACAGCAGTGGCCTACCGTACTGCTATATAAAGTATACTGGTGGACACGGTCAGCAAACTGCTAAACTAGTCTAAAGAAATGCACCACAGGTATACAATGTAGATGGATAGTATACTTAATGGATGACGAGTGACGACACAGAAGTAGGTACAGCAGTGGCCTACCGTACTGCTATATATAGTATACTGGTGGACACTGTCAGCAAACTGCTAAACTAGTCTAAAAAAATGCACCACAGGTATACAATGTAGATGGATAGTATACTTAATGGATGACGAGTGACGACACAGAGGTAGGTACAGCAGTGGCCTACCGTACTGCTATATATAGTATACTGGTGGACACTGTCAGCAAACTGCTAAACTAGTCTAAAAAAATGCACCACAGGAATACAATGTAGATGGATAGTATACTTAATGGATGACGAGTGACGACTCAGAGGTAGGTACAGCAGTGGCCTACCGTACTGCTATATATAGTAGACTGGTGGACACTGTCAGCAAACTGCTAAACTAGTCTAAAAAAATGCACCACAGGTATACAATGTAGATGGATAGTATACTTAATGGATGACGAGTGACGACACAGAGGTAGGTACAGCAGTGGCCTACCGTACTGCTATATATAGTATACTGGTGGACACTGTCAGCAAACTGCTAAACTAGTCTAAAAAAATGCACCACAGGTATACAATGTAGATGGATAGTATACTTAATGGATGACGAGTGACGACACAGAGGTAGGTACAGCAGTGGCCTACCGTACTGCTATATATAGTATACTGGTGGACACTGTCAGCAAACTGCTAAACTAGTCTAAAAAAATACACCACAGGTATACAATGTAGATGGATAGTATACTTAATGGATGACGAGTGACGACACAGAGGTAGGTACAGCAGTGGACTACCGTACTGCTATATATAGTATACTGGTGGACACTGTCAGCAAACTGCTAAACTAGTCTAAAAAAATGCACCACAGGTATACAATGTAGATGGATAGTATACTTAATGGATGACGAGTGACGACACAGAGGTAGGTACAGCAGTGGCCTACCGTACTGCTATATATAGTATACTGGTGGACACTGTCAGCAAACTGCTAAACTAGTCTAAAAAAATGCACCACAGGTATACAATGTAGATGGATAGTATACTTAATGGATGACGAGTGACGACACAGAGGTAGGTACAGCAGTGGCCTACCGTACTGCTATATATAGTATACTGGTGGACACTGTCAGCAAACTGCTAAACTAGTCTAAAAAAATGCACCACAGGTATACAATGTAGATGGATAGTATACTTAATGGATGACGAGTGACGACACAGAGGTAGGTACAGCAGTGGCCTACCGTACTGCTATATATAGTATACTGGTGGACACTGTCAGCAAACTGCTAAACTAGTCTAAAAAAATGCACCACAGGTATACAATGTAGATGGATAGTATACTTAATGGATGACGAGTGACGACACAGAGGTAGGTACAGCAGTGGCCTACCGTACTGCTATATATAGTATACTGGTGGACACTGTGTCAGCAAACTGCTAAACTAGTCTAAAAAAATGCACCACAGGTATACAATGTAGATGGATAGTATACTTAATGGATGACGAGTGACGACACAGAGGTAGGTACAGCAGTGGCCTACCGTACTGCTATATATAGTATACTGGTGGACACTGTCAGCAAACTGCTAAACTAGTCTAAAAAAATGCACCACAGGTATACAATGTAGATGGATAGTATACTTAATGGATGACGAGTGACGACACAGAGGTAGGTACAGCAGTGGCCTACCGTACTGCTATATATAGTATACTGGTGGACACTGTCAGCAAACTGCTAAACTAGTCTAAAAAAATGCACCACAGGTATACAATGTAGATGGATAGTATACTTAATGGATGACGAGTGACGACACAGAGGTAGGTACAGCAGTGGCCTACCGTACTGCTATATATAGTATACTGGTGGACACTGTCAGCAAACTGCTAAACTAGTCTAAAAAAATGCACCACAGGTATACAATGTAGATGGATAGTATACTTAATGGATGACGAGTGACGACACAGAGGTAGGTACAACAGTGGCCTACCGTACTGCTATATATAGTATACTGGTGGACACTGTCAGCAAACTGCTAAACTAGTCTAAAAAAATGCACCACAGGTATACAATGTAGATGGATAGTATACTTAATGGATGACGAGTGACGACACAGAGGTAGGTACAGCAGTGCACTCTGCACTGTACTACTCCTATATAATATTAATTATACTGGTGGTCCCCAGTCCCCACAATAAAGCAGCACACTGTGAGCACAGATATGGAGTGTTTTTCAGGCAGACAACGTATACTGGTGGTCACTGTCAGCAAAACTCTGCACTGTACTCCTGCTATAGCTGCTCCCCAGTCCCCACAATTAAGCAGTGTGAGCACTCAGCACAGATATATCATGCAGCACACTGAGTACAGATATGGTATGGAGCGTTTTTTTCAGGCAGAGAACGGATAAAAAAACTGGTGGTCACTTATCAGCAAAACTCTGCACTGTACTCCTCCTAACAGCTGCTCACCAGTCCTCCCCACAATTAAGCAATAAACCAATCAAGTTCAACAATTAACGGAGAGGACGCCAGCCACGTCCTCTCCCTATCATCTCCAATGCACGAGTGAAAATGGCGGCGACGCGCGGCTGCTTATATAGAATCTGAATCTCGCGAGAATCCGACAGCGGGATGATGACGTTCGGGCGCGCTCGGGTTAGCTGAGCAAGGCGGGAAGGTTCGAACCTGCCTCGGACCCGTGTAAAAAGGGTGAAGTTCGGGGGGGTTCGGTTTCCGAGAAACCGAACCTGCTCATCACTACTTATTAGTGTGTCATATTTTCTGTCCTAGTTTTTTTATTTGTCTTTTGTGTGTGTGTGTGTGTGTGTGTGTGTGTGTGTGTGTGTGTGTTTGTTTGTGTGCAGGTAGAGGAGTGTGTATTGTTTGTCTTTATTTTTAAGTGTCTTTTGTTGTCGGTCTTAAACATGTCTGAGTCTGAGGTGAGTGATGTTGGGGAGGTGTAGGAGTTTGGTGATGTTGAGAAGGTTAGTGAGGTGGCGGAGGGTAGTGAGGGGGGTGAGGTGGAGGAGGTGGCAGAGGAAGCTCCTGAGTCCTCTAGTGATACTGATGAGGCTCCGCAGCCACGTACAAGGACCAAGTCAGGGCGAAATGTGAAGTTCATGTTTGCCGAGAATGTTGCCCTGGTGAGGGTGATAATGAAATATCATCGCCAGCTCTTTGGTCTGGAGTCTGCTAAGGTGTCTTCACGGAAAAAAGCTGTGATGTGGCAGAAGGTTGTTGATGCAGTAAATTGTGAGGGTGTGGTGAGGCGTACAGAGGAGACCTGCAGAAAGCGCTTTTACGACATCAAATGTTGTGTGAAAGCAAAAATGCGAAGGATGCCAAGTCGGCCCGCCAAACAGGAGGGAGACGTTCATTTATCGTCATGTATTTGGAATACGAAGAGCCGCTGCAGAACCTCATTCCTCCGGAGGTAGTGAGGGCGACGTATGTACGGGACTCTGATCGGCCCAGGGTGTCTGGTAAGTTGTGATTCTGGTTGTTATTTGGGAGTTATTTTTTTAGTATGTTATGCTCTTAAAAATGTCATGCTTATTTGTGCATGTCATCTTACATTGTGTATGGCAGGCATGTCCAAACTGCGGCCCACCAGCTGTGGAGAAACTACACATCCCAGCATGCCGTGACACAGCTTTAGCAATCTCTCACAGCAAAACTGTTTCCGGGCATGCTGGGCTATGTAGTTTCACAGCAGCTGGAGGGACGCATTTTGAACATGCCGGGTGTATGGTGTTCACACATAAATGTATGTACTGTTTCTGCTTTAATGGGCCATTTTGCACAAACTTATTTGTGGAAGTGGGAGTCTACTAGTGATGAGCGGGTTCGGTTTCTCGGAAACCGAACCCCCCCGAACTTCACCCTTTTTACACGGGTCCGAGGCAGGTTCGAACCTTCCCGCCTTGCTCGGCTAACCCAAGCGCGCCCGAACGTCATCATCCCGCTGTCGGATTCTCGCGAGATTCGGATTCTATAATATAAGCAGCCGCGCGTCGCCGCCATTTTCACTCGTGCATTGGAGATGATAGGGAGAGGACGTGGCTGGCGTCCTCTCCGTTAATTGTTGAACTTGATTGGTTTATTGCTTAATTGTGGGGAGGACTGGGGAGCAGCTGTTAGGAGGAGTACAGTGCAGAGTTTTGCTGATAAGTGACCACCAGTTTTTATCCGTTCTCTGCCTGAAAAAAACGCTCCATACCATATATGTGCTCAGTGTGCTGCATAATATATCTGTGCTGAGTGCTCACACTGCTTAATTGTGGGGACTGGGGAGCAGCTATAGCAGGAGTACAGTGCAGAGTTTTGCTGACAGTGACCACCAGTATACGTTGTCTGCCTGAAAAACACTCCATATCTGTGCTCACAGTGTGCTGCTTTATTGTGGGGACTGGGGACCACCAGTATAATTAATATTATATAGGAGGAGTACAGTGCAGAGTGCACTGCTGTACCTACCTCTGTGTCGTCATCCATTAAGTATACTATCCAATATCCATCTACATTCTATACCTGTGGTGCATTTTAGTTTTGCAGTTTGCTGACACAGTGTCCACCAGTATACTATATATAGCAGTACGGTAGGCGACTGCTGTACCTACCTCTGTGTCGTCATCCATTAAGTATACTATCCATCTACATTCTATACCTGTGGTGCATTTTAGTTTTGCAGTTTGTTGACACAGTGTCCACCAGTATACTATATATAGCAGTACGGTAGGCCACTGCTGTACCTACCTCTGTGTCGTCATCCATTAAGTATACTATCCAATATCCATCTACATTCTATACCTGTGGTGCATTTTAGTTTTGCAGTTTGCTGACACAGTGTCCACCAGTATACTATATATAGCAGTACGGTAGGCCACTGCTGTACCTACCTCTGTGTCGTCATCCATTAAGTATACTATCCGTCTACATTCTATACCTGTGGTGCATTTTAGTTTTGCAGTTTGCTGACACAGTGTCCACCAGTATACTATATATAGCAGTACGGTAGGCCACTGCTGTACCTACCTCTGTGTCGTCATCCATTAAGTATACTATCCAATATCCATCTACATTCTATAGCTGTGGTGCATTTTAGTTTTGCAGTTTGCTGACACAGTGTCCACCAGTATACTATATATAGCAGTACGGTAGGCCACTGCTGTACCTACCTCTGTGTCGTCATCCATTAAGTATACTATCCATCTACATTCTATACCTGTGGTGCATTTTAGTTTTGCAGTTTGCTGACACAGTGTCCACCAGTATACTATATATAGCAGTACGGTAGGCCACTGCTGTACCTACCTCTGTGTCGTCATCCATTAAGTATACTATCCATCTACATTCTATACCTGTGGTGCATTTTAGTTTTGCAGTTTGCTGACAGTGTCCACCAGTATACTATATATAGCAGTACGGTAGGCCACTGCTGTACCTACCTCTGTGTCGTCATCCATTAAGTATACTATCCATCTACATTCTATACCTGTGGTGCATTTTAGTTTTGCAGTTTGCTGACACAGTGTCCACCAGTATACTATATATAGCAGTACGGTAGGCCACTGCTGTACCTACCTCTGTGTCGTCATCCATTAAGTATACTATCCATCTACATTCTATACCTGTGGTGCATTTTAGTTTTGCAGTTTGCTGACAGTGTCCACCAGTATACTATATATAGCAGTACGGTAGGCCACTGCTGTACCTACCTCTGTGTCGTCATCCATTAAGTATACTATCCATCTACATTCTATACCTGTGGTGCATTTTAGTTTTGCAGTTTGCTGACAGTGTCCACCAGTATACTATATATAGCAGTACGGTAGGCCACTGCTGTACCTACCTCTGTGTCGTCATCCATTAAGTATACTATCCAATATCCATCTACATTCTATACCTGTGGTGCATTTTAGTTTTGCAGTTTGCTGACACAGTGACCACCAGTATACTATATATAGCAGTACGGTAGGCCACTGCTGTACCTACCTCTGTGTTGTCATCCATTAAGTATACTATCCAATATCCATCTACATTCTATACCTGTGGTGCATTTTAGTTTTGCAGTTTGCTGACACAGTGTCCACCAGTATACTATATAGCAGTACGGTAGGCCACTGCTGTACCTACCTCTGTGTCGTCATCCATTAAGTATACTATCCAATATCCATCTACATTCTATACCTGTGGTGCATTTTAGTTTTGCAGTTTGCTGACAGTGTCCACCAGTATACTATATATAGCAGTACGGTAGGCCACTGCTGTACCTACCTCTGTGTCGTCATCCATTAAGTATACTATCCATCTACATTCTATACCTGTGGTGCATTTTAGTTTTGCAGTTTGCTGACACAGTGTCCACCAGTATACTATATATAGCAGTACGGTAGGCCACTGCTGTACCTACCTCTGTGTCGTCATCCATTAAGTATACTATCCATCTACATTCTATACCTGTGGTGCATTTTAGTTTTGCAGTTTGCTGACACAGTGTCCACCAGTATACTATATATATAGCAGTACGGTAGGCCACTGCTGTACCTACCTCTGTGTCGTCATCCATTAAGTATACTATCCATCTACATTCTATACCTGTGGTGCATTTCAGTTGTGCGCAGTAAATATAGTAGTAGGCCATTGCTATTGATACTGGCATATAATTCCACACATTAAAAAATGGAGAACAAAAATGTGGAGGTTAAAATAAGGAAAGATCAAGATCCACTTCCACCTCGTGCTGAAGCTGCTGCCACTAGTCATGGCCGAGACGATGAAATGCCATCAACGTCGTCTGCCAAGGCCGATGCCCAATGTCATAGTAGAGAGCATGTAAAATCCAAAACACAAAAGTTCAGTAAAATGACCCAAAAATCAAAATTAAAAGCGTCTGAGGAGAAGCGTAAACTTGCCAATATGCCATTTACGACACGGAGTGGCAAGGAACGGCTGAGGCCCTGGCCTATGTTCATGGCTAGTGGTTCAGCTTCACATGAGGATGGAAGCACTCATCCTCTCGCTAGAAAAAATAAAAGACTTAAGCTGGCAAAAGCACAGCAAAGAACTGTGCGTTCTTCGAAATCACAAATCCCCAAGGAGAGTCCAATTGTGTCGGTTGCGATGCCTGACCTTCCCAACACCGGACGGGAAGAGCTTGCGCCTTCCACCATTTGCACGCCCCCTGCAAGTGCTGGAAAGAGCACCCGCAGTCCAGTTCCTGATAGTCAAATTGAAGATGTCAGTGTTGAAGTACACCAGGATGAGGATATGGGTGTTGCTGGCGCTGGGGAGGAAATTGACAAGGAGGATTCTGATGGTGAGGTGGTTTGTTTAAGTCAGGCACCCGGGGAGACACCTGTTGTCCGTGGGAGGAATATGGCCATTGACATGCCTGGTCAAAATACAAAAAAAAATCAGCTCTTCGGTGTGGAATTATTTCAACACAAATGCGGACAACAGGTGTCAAGCCGTGTGTTGCCTTTGTCAAGCTGTAATAAGTAGGGGTAAGGACGTTAACCACCTCGGAACATCCTCCCTTATACGTCACCTGCAGCGCATTCATCATAAGTCAGTGACAAGTTCAAAAACTTTGGGTGACAGCGGAAGCAGTCCACTGACCACTAAATCCCTTCCTCTTGTAACCAAGCTCCTGCAAACCACACCACCAACTCCCTCAGTGTCAATTTCCTCCTTACCCAGGAAAGCCAATAGTCCTGCAGGCCATGTCACTGTCAAGTCTGACGAGTCCTCTCCTGCCTGGGATTCCTCCGATGCATCCTTGAGTGTAACGCCTACTGCTGCTGGCGCTGCTGTTGTTGCTGCTGGGAGTCGATCGTCATCCCAGAGGGGAAGTCGGAAGACCACTTGTACTACTTCCAGTAAGCAATTGACTGTCCAACAGTCCTTTGCGAGGAAGATGAAATATCACAGCAGTCATCCTGCTGCAAAGCGGATAACTGAGGCCTTGGCAGCCTGGGCGGTGAGAAACGTAGTTCCGGTATCCATCGTTAATTCAGAGCCAACTATAGACTTGATTGAGGTACGGTGTCCCCGGTACCAAATACCATCTAGGTTCCATTTCTCTAGGCAGGCGATACCGAAAATGTACACAGACCTCAGAAAAAGACTCACCAGTGTCCTAAAAAATGCAGTTGTACCCAATGTCCACTTAACCACGGACATGTGGACAAGTGGAGCAGGGCAGACTCAGGACTATATGACTGTGACAGCCCACTGGGTAGATGTATTGCCTCCCGCAGCAAGAACAGCAGCGGCGGCACCAGTAGCAGCATCTCTCAAACGCCAACTCGTTCCTGGGCAGGCTACGCTTTGTATCACCGTTTTCCAGAATAGGCACACAGCTGAAAACCTCTTACGGCAACTGAGGAAGATCATCGCAAAATGGCTTACCCCAATTGGACTCTCCTGGGGATTTGTGACATCGGACAACGCCAGCAATATCGTGCGTGCATTACATCTGGGCAAATTCCATCACGTCCCATGTTTTGCACATACCTTGAATTTGGTGGTGCAGAATTATTTAAAAAACAACAGGGGCGTGCAAGAGATGCTGTCGGTGGCCCGAAGAATTGTGGGCCACTTTCGGCATTCAGGCACCGCATACAGAAGACTGGAGCACCACCAAACATTCCTGAACCTGCCCTGCCATCATCTGAAGCAAGAGGTGGTAACGAGGTGGAATTCAACCCTCTATATGCTTCAGAGGATGGAGGAGCAGCAAAAGGCCATTCAAGCCTATACATCTGCCCACGATATAGGCAAAGGAGGGGGAATGCACCTGACTCAAGCGCAGTGGAGAATGATTTCAACGTTGTGCAAGGTTCTGCAACCCTTTGAACTTGCCACACGTGAAGTCAGTTCAGACACTGCCAGCCTGAGTCAGGTCATTCCCCTCATCAGGCTTTTGCAGAAGAAGCTGGAGACATTGAAGGAGTAGCTAAAACAGAGTGATTTCGCTAGGCATGTGGGACTTGTGGATGGAGCCCTTAATTCGCTTAACCAGGATTCACGGGTGGTCAATCTGTTGAAATCAGAGCACTACATTTTGGCCACCGTGCTCGATCCTAAATTTAAAACCTACGTTGTATCTCTCTTTCCGGCAGACACAAGTCTGCAGAGGTTCAAAGACCTGCTGGTGAGAAAATTGTCAAGTCAAGCGGAACGTGACCCGTCAACATCTCCTCCTTCACATTCTCCCGCAACTGGGGGTGCGAGGAAAAGGCTAAGAATTCCTAGCCCACCCGCTGGCGGTGATGCAGGGCAGTCTGGAGCGAGTGCTGACATCTGGTCCGGACCGAAGGACCTGCCAATGATTACTGACATGTCGTCTACGGTCACTGCATATGATTCTCTCACCATGGAAAGAATGGTGGAGGATTATATGAGTGACCGCATCCAAGTAGGCACGTCAGACAATCCGTACGTATACTGGCAGGAAAAAGAGGCAATTTGGAGGCCCTTGCACAAACTGGCTTTATTCTACCTAAGTTGCCCTCCCTCCAGTGTGTACTCCGAAAGAGTGTTTAGTGCAGCCGCTCACCTTGTCAGCAATCGGCGTACGAGGTTACTTCCAGAAAATGTGGAGAAGATGATGTTCATCAAAATGAATTATAATCAATTCCTCCGTGGAGACATTCACCAGCAGCAATTGCCTCCAGAAAGTACACGGGGACCTGAGATGGTGGATTCCAGTGGGGACGAATTAATAATCTGTGAGGAGGGGGATGTACACAGTGAAAGGGGTGAGGAATCGGAGGATGATGATGAGGTGGACATCTTACCTCTGTAGAGCCAGTTTGTGCAAGGAGAGATTGATTGCTTCTTTTTTGGTGGGGGCACAAACCAACCAGTCATTTCAGTCACAGTCGTGTGGCAGACCCTGTCGCTGAAATGATGGGTTCGTTAAAGTGTGCATGTCCTGTTTATACAACATAAGGGTGGGTGGGAGGGCCCAAGGACAATTCCATCTTGCACCTCTTTTTTCTTTCATTTTTCTTTGCATCATGTGCTGTTTGGGGACAATTTTTTGGAAGTGCCATCCTGTCTTGATTGACACTGCAGTGCCACTCCTAGATGGGCCAGGTGTTTGTGTCGGCCACTTGTGTCGCTTAGCTTAGTCACACAGCCACCTTGGTGCGCCTCTTTTTTTCTTTGCATCATGTGCTGTTTGGGGACAATTTTTTGGAAGTGCCATCCTGCCTGACACTGCAGTGCCACTCCTAGATGGGCCAGGTGTTTGTGTCGGCCACTTGTTTTGCTTAGCTAAGTCACACAGCCACCTTGGTGCGCCTCTTTTTTTCTTTGCATCATGTGCTGTTTGGGGACAATTTTTTTGAAGTGCCATCCTGCCTGACACTGCAGTGCCACTCCTAGATGGGCCAGGTGTTTGTGTCGGCCACTTGTGTCGCTTAGCTTAGTCACACAGCAACCTTGGTGCGCCTCTTTTTTTCTTTGCATCATGTGCTGTTTGGGGACAATTTTTTGGAAGTGCCATCCTGTCTTGATTGACACTGCAGTGCCACTCCTAGATGGGCCAGGTGTTTGTGTCGGCCACTTGTGTCGCTTAGCTTAGTCAAACAGCCAACTTGGTGCGCCTCTTTTTTTCTTTGCATCATGTGCTGTTTGGGGACTATTTTTTTAATCGGCCATCCTGTCTGACACTGCAGTGCCACTCCTAGATGTGCCAGGTGTTTGTGTCGGCCACTTGGGTCGCTTAGCTTAGTCATCCAGCGACCTTGGTGCAAATTGTAGGACTAAAAATAATATTGTGAGGTGTGAGGTGTTCAGAATAGACTGGAAATGAGTGGAAATTATGGTAATTGAGGTTAATAATACTATGGGATCAAAATGACCCCCAAATTCTATGATTTAAGCTGTTTTTTAGGGGTTTTTTGAAAAAAACACCCGAATCCAAAACACACCCGAATCCGACAAAAATTTTTCGGTGAGGTTTTGCCAAAACGCGTCCGAATCCAAAACACGGCCGCGGAACCGAATCCAAAACCAAAACACAAAACCCGAAAAATGTCCGGTGCACATCACTAGAGTCTACATGTGTTTTTTTATTTGTTTTGCTAATTGGCTGCCCACCACTCATTAATATGTATGTGTGTAATGTTCTGAAATAGTTTTACTCCTATACATTTTCTGGCTAAGAGAGTGTTTTGTGTTTCAAATAAAAAACAAATATGTACAGTAGTATGTAATGAGTAGGTGTTGTTTTTGTGATATTTTGTTGGTGCAGGCTTTTATATGGTGGCACATGTTCAGGGCCGGTGCAAGGTTTCTCGGCACACTAGGCAAAACTTCTGCCTACTGCCCCTTCCCCCTACCCACCCTTCAAATGAAAGGCATGCTGCTCTCACCCCCTCCCCCCTATTCTGTTAAATGTATGCTGTTCTATCCCCACCACCATCTGTGTGCATGGTGCTGCTGATCCCCCCAGACTGTGTGCATGCCTGCTCTTTATCTCCCCCCCCCCCCCTCACCACACTGCTGCTCTCGCCCTCTTTTCTTATCAATGCAGAGAATGCACTGTGCAGCCACCTTACCTGCAGACTGCAGTGCAGAGTTGGGACAGAGTAGTCTGTGAAAGAGCCTGGAATGAAGAGCAGTGCTGCATGTCACCCCCAGCCAGGACTCCAGGAGCTGTCAAAGTTACTGCCTGTGCCGGGTGGAGGTGGAGCTGAAGGCTGCAATACGGTAGCCTAGCAGTCGTGGCTACTGTAACATACGAGTTCTGGGGGATTGCAGCGGCTGGGAAAGGTAAGACCATTCAACCTTTTTCAGGCAGCTGTAGCAGGCTGCCCCCTCAGGTCCCGGCGCCCCTAAGCAGCTGCCTAAAGCTGCCTAGTGGAAGCTCCGGCCCTGCACATGTTGATTTTGGTGCCATAAAAAATAGTGTGCAATGAGAACAAACATGAATTCAGTGTCTTATGGTTCAATACAATAGTGTTAAAAAAGTACATGGATTACAAACATAGAAGCGTCATTATGCAGGACATTGTTAAGTTGTGTGGATTTGTATTCCATCTGATAGGGTAGAAATTGTTGGCTTAGTGGTGGGTTAAAGGTACGATCTGTCATAAATCAGCTTAGGAGTCATGTGTTGCTAAATTTGGCTGTAGGTTGTTGTTTTTTAATATTTAAAGGGCCTCCTTTCCTTTTGCAGTGTCTACACATTCACAAAGGCCTTCTGGCCATGTCTCCACTGTAACTGAAGCCGAGGATGCTGCAGATGTTGGTAAGTACATGAACCTTGGGTGTGTTTGACCCTCAATATTGAATGTAAAATAACTGAAGCCATCTTCCCCAAAGGACCATCAACACACGCACTTCCCCGTGGAGGCGCAGCCTGGGGCCGTCATCCAGGCCGCCACTACAGCAATCACCACGCCGACGCATCTCCGTGGTTTCACCTGTGCCACCACAGCAACTGCTGGACAGTCTGCCACCCATGTCACCACATTCCCCTCAGCTGCCTGGTGAGTTTTGTTGCACATTCACACAACACACACATTTCCACAGGCCCTTTACACTACTCGAAACAGTGCTAAATATGCAGGACTAGTGATGGGCAACATAAGCTGGCATGTTGCCCTTAACATCCAAAAACAGTCAACTTTTAAATTATGTTGCACCTTGTATAATTCTACACATTACATGTGCATGAATGAGATGTCCTATATTCCACAGTTAGACAAATGCAAGCTAACGTCAAACACTGCAATGTTTGCAAACTGATTTGTGAAGCACATTAGTGCACCACATAAGTGTAAACCACAAGCACACAAATTAAATGGACACTATTGGCTCTAAACACTTAGCCCAACAAATTTAAGATGCATATGTGGAAAACGATAAAGACAAAATATGTGG
This sequence comes from Pseudophryne corroboree, assembly GCF_028390025.1. Lineage (NCBI taxonomy): Eukaryota > Metazoa > Chordata > Amphibia > Anura > Myobatrachidae > Pseudophryne > Pseudophryne corroboree. Next base: position 338,383,096 of record NC_086448.1, on the reverse strand, counting down.
CCAATATAGGCTTACCAACACACACTTACACTGTCCAAAATTAATAGCAAAACACCTTACAGCTGCTTTCTATTTACAGCGGACAACATTCTTCCGGAAAGGCAGCCAGGGCAACTGCAGCCAACACATGAGGCAACATATACCCTCAATCTAGTTGAAATACCAACACCACAACCAACAAACACTCAGTTTTTCATTCCGCCCTCTCACCAGACATCTGAGCAGGACAGAAGCCCATACACACCATTAGCACAGTCACAAGACCAGACATTTTGGTCGAGCTGGTCGACGCAGCAAAATCTTAATTTAGAGTGTTTGAATAAGTGTTTGAGTTGCAAGTCTAGCCCATCAAGTACCATGCATCACCAGAAGCAACAGCAGACAAACCAATGAGCTAACACGAATGGCAAACACATTAGAACTCATGAGGGCAGACAATAATCGCATGCTTGATACGTTTCAAAGAGTCATGGATAACAACCAAAGGCTACATCAAACGTACTTGCAGATACTGAGTGCAAATCAAACAACACAAGACGCCATGGTCAGAATTATGGAGAGCCACACATCTGCAGCCAGAGACTTAAATGTGACTCTGACAACACTATGCCAACATCTCACTCAGCAAAGGGAACATACAAGTTCCAGCTCCTCTACCACAACCCCCTTGGAGACACGTGTCACCTCCCCTCCCATACGTTCAGCCAGAAGTCGCCAAGACACCAGCGGTAAAGGGCCATCCACTTCAAGAGGCCGACATGCAAAATAAGACCACATAAGCAAATTTGTTCAAAACAAATTTTTTTTTGCTGATATCAGCATTTTCGGGTTTGCTTTTTCTTTGTTTAGTACGTTTATTAATAAACATATGTACTAATAAAAACAAGGTACAATATGATACAGTTGTTTTGGTCTTCTTTCAAACAATATTTAGGTACAGTATTTAGTGGTATTTAAAATACATATGCATGCTCACAATCAAGAAACTTATCTTACGCATGCAGCAGAGGTTAGGTTTTTTTTGTTGTAACATAACAAAATTACAAGACCATTGTATTACATAACGTTAACCTAGGATTATGTGTATGCATGAGATTACATTCTGAAACACAAATCAGTACTACATAAATGCAGGCCAAATCTAATGATTATTAGAACATGACTGTATTTGTTGGCCAATTTTAACTATACAAACACAAGAACAAAGTGTAGTGTGGTGCCAAACATAACAGGTAACCCACAAAACACATACAATACATAAAAAACAATAAAGGAACATTAATACACTTACGTTAGTAATTGACAAGAGTGGTAGATGTCAAACACGCCAGCCAAAAGCAGTTCTATTTGCAATTACAACTTTTGTACGAATCAATTACTTTTGCGGCAGAGTTTAAGGTATTTACAGCCGAAAAACACAAACATGAATCATTAGTAAATTACCGAGTTGTATTAAATAACAACCGTATTTGACCGATGGTGTATTCATTCGTATTTGTGTTCGCAGCTGTATTAAAATATATGAATGCAACGAACACGGCCGACTTGCAAGGTTAGTAAATTCCCGAAACGCCACTTAGACAGAAAAACGGAACTCGAATGGATTTGAAAAATTTCGACATCTTAGTAAATATACCCCCCCGCAGTGCTACTGCCGTGGATGTCTCTGAGGAGAATATTGCAGCTAAGGGTTCAGGTACTGGGGGTTTCATACCCTCAGTCAGTCTACAGCAACGGGGGCGACTCATGTCCCGCTGTGGGCTACATTTTCTAATTTACTGACTATTACATTACATCCATTACAGCCACATATTGGCCCTCATTCCCAGTTGTTCGCTCGCTAGCTGCTTTTAGCAGCAGTGCAAACGCTAGGCCGCCACCCTCTGGGAGTGTATGTTAGCTTAGCAGAAGTGCGAACGAAAGGATGGCAGTGCTGCTACAAAAAAAGATTGTGCAGTTTCAGGGTAGCTCGAGACCTACTCCAACCTTACAATCACTTCAGACTATTTAGTTCCTGCTTTGACGTCACAAACACGCCCCGCGTTCGGCCAGCCACGCCTACGTTTTCCCAGCCACTCCTGCGCTTTTATCTGGCACACCTGCGTTTTTTCACACACTCCCCGAAAACAGTCAGTTACCTCCCAGAAACACCCACTTCCTGTCAATCACTCTGCGGTCAGCAGTGCGACTAAAAAGCGTCGCTCGACCTTGTGTGAAACTGCAATGGCTTTTGTGAAAGTACGACGCACATGCGCACTGCGCAGAATTGCCATTTTTTTACCTAATCGCTGCGCTGCGAACGAAAGCAGCTAGCGATCAACTCGGAATGACCCCTATTGTCCCTGCAGTTAATCCGCCGTGGGCAGATACTCTGTCCTCTCAGTTACAGCAATTAAATCAGTCTTAGGCGAGCAAGGGTTAGGATTTTGCTTAGCCAAAGACCAAGGGGTCATCTAAGCAGGCTACTACTTCCTCACAATCCACACATGTTTCAGATACTTCATCTGATGAAGATAGTGCATGAACTGACCCCTCAGACACTGATGCAGATGCTTCTGATGGGGAATCTATGACACAAGTGGATGTTCCTGACCTCTTGGAGGCTAGCGGGCTGATTCTTCAAATTGATGAAAATGAAGAACCACCAGCTACCTCTAATAAACCTGATAAGTTCAAGCGTCAGAAGGTTAATAAATTAGTTTTGCCCCACTCTGACCACTTAGTTGACATACGTCAGGAACCCTGGGAGTCTCCAGGAAATAAATTCTCCCTGTCTAAAAAGATGCTAGCTCGTTATCCCCTCACTGCGGAGTTAAGTAAAAATTGGGAAACACCGCCGCCGGTGGACTCACAAGTCATGTGTCAGGTGGTGTCCTCTGCTGCCTGTCACTACCGTCACCTCTCTGAAGGAACCGACGGATAAGCGTGTGGAGGGTTGCTTGAAGTCTATTTACACTCTTGCTGGAGCTGTGCACAGGCCTACTGTTACGGCCTCTTGGGCTGCTAAAGCTATTGAGGCCTGGGGTTCAGGAAGCTGAAGCGGAACTACCGTCTTATTTTCCTGATAATGCTAGACAGTGTCTTTCATACATTATTACAACCTCTCATTATATTCAGGAGGCGGCATCTGATGCAGGTATCCTGGCGGCTAAAGCATCTACTACGTATATTCTGGCTTGCCGGATCCTCTGGTTGCGGTCCTGGTCTGTAGATCTGAACTCTAAAAAAAACCTTGGAGGTGATCCCTTTTAAGGGAAACATACTTTTTGGGGAAGACCTCAATAAGATTGTTGCTGACTTAGCATCGACTAAGTCTGCATGTCTACCTAGTACTACACCTTCGGCCCCGAAGGCTAAGAGTACTTCCTTTCATTCCTTTCGGCCTCCAGGTAAAGCAAAGGGTCAGGCGTACTTGAAACAGGCTCGCACTTCCAAACCCACTAAGCCCAAACCTAAACATGCCTGGGCTGTCCGTCAGCCTGCTTCCAAAACAGACAAGCCTGCCGCATGACGGGGTGGGCCTCCATCTGGGGGATCCCAGGGTGGGAGACCGACTTCTACGGTTTGCTCAGGTATGGTCAGAGGCCACTTCGGACGCCTGGGTAAGGGAAGTAGTCGCTCACGGATACGCCATCTCGTTCAAGAAACATCCTCCTCACCAGTTTTGCTTGGCAAATGTCTCTACGGGATCCAGTGAAAGCAAAAACTCTCCATCTGGTGGTGCAATCCCTCCTGGAGACGGGAGTGATAGTGCCGGCACCTCTGGCTCAGAGAGGCAGCGGGTACTATTCAACGCTGTTCCTAGTTCCAAAGCTGAATGGTTCTTCCCGGCCCATTCTCAACCTCAAGTCTTTGAACAAGTTTGTGAAAGTTTCCAAATTCCGTATTGACTCTTCGCTCTATTGTTCTGGCTTTGGAGCCCAAGGACAATATGGTATCCCTGGACATACAGGATGCTTACCTACAGTACATATACCTATTGCAGTGTCGCATCAGCAATACCTGCAGTTTACTATTGGCAACCTCCATTTTCAATTCCAGGCCTTACCTTTTGGTCTGACCTCGGTTCCAAGAACTTTCACCATGGTCATGGTGGTCATGATGGCTCTACTCCGCCATCAGGGTATCAGGATCCTGCCGTATCTGGATGACTTGTTGATCCTGGCGAATTCTCCAGAGGTTCTCCTCTGTCATCTGGAACTGACGGTCCAATTCCTGCAAGCCCACGGGTGGCTCGTCAACCGGAAGAAAAATTCCTTGGACCCTGCCCAGAGTATGGTGCACCTGGGAGCACTATTGAACACCAACGATCAGCGGTTGTTTTTGTCCCTGGAGAAGGTCCTGGAACATCAAGACAAGATAAGATACTTCCTCTCTCGCCCACGTGTGTCGATGCACTCGGCGATGCAAGTACTAGGCCTCATGGTGTCGGCTTTTGACATAGTGGAGTATGCTCAATTTCATTCCCGTCCTCTGCAGAAGTTGATACTCTAGTGGGATGGCCTGCCTCACCAGATCAGGACTCACATGGTCTCCTTGACTCCGGAGGTCCGCCTGTCACTGAGCTGGTGGCTACAGGACCAGCAATTGAGCAGGGGTCGTCCCTTCTGGATCTCCAACTGGGTCCTTCTGACGACGGATGACAGTATGCTGGGCTGGGGCGCGGTGTTGGAGCAACACTCTCTTTAGGGTCAGTGGACCAGGGAGAAATCTCTCCTCCCAATAAACATTCTAGAATTGCGGGCAGTGTTCAATGCATTGACTCTAGCCCTGCCTCTGGTACAGAACAGGCCTGTTCAAGTGCAGTCAGACAACGCCACCACGGTTGTGTACATAAATCATCAACGTGGCACTCGAAGATGCATGGCAATGATGGAAGTATCAAAGATCCTTCGTTGGGCGGAACGCCATCTGCAAGCCATATCGGCAGTGTTCATTCCGGGAGTCCTCAACTGGGAAGCGGACTTCCTCAGTCGTCAGGACGTACACGCCGGAGAGTGGAGTCTTCATCCGGAAGTCTTTCAACTCCTAGTGGACAAGTGGGGCCTACCAGATGTAGACCTAATGGCGTCTCGACACAAACACACGGTTCCGGTCTTCAGAGCAAGGACAAGGGATCCTCAAGCAGCGTTTGTGGACACGCTGCCAATTCCATGGAACTTTCGGCTGCCGTACGCGTTCCCTCCGGTGTCACTTCTGCCCAGGGTGATAAGAAAGTTCAAGCAAGAAGGAAGGAATACTACTTCTAATCGTTCCAGCGTGGCCCAGACGGCATTGGTTCTCAGTCCTGCAGGGTCTCTCGATAGAGCGTCCTCTTCTACTTCCGCAACGCCCAGACCACCTCGTTCAGGGCCCTTGTGTCTACCAGGATTTGGCCTGGCTGGCTTTGACGGCGTGGCTCTTGAAGCTTCCGTACTGAGGACCAAAGGATTTTCTGAGGTGGTCATTCTAACTATGTTAAAGGCCCGTAAACCGGCATCTGCTCGGATTTATCATATGGTCTGGAATTCTTACTTAAGCCTGGTGTGCCACTAACCATTGTGACGCATACAAGTTCAGTCCTGCCAAACTTTTGGCTTTCCAGCAACAGGTCCTGGACTTAGGCCTTCGTCTTGCCTCCCTCAAGGTTCATATTTCTGCCTTGTCGATATGGTTTCAGAGAAAAATTGCGACTCTGCTTAACGTTCATACATTCACTAAGGGTGTTTTATGGATTCAACCTCCCTATGTCCCGCCTGTGGCTCCTTGGGATTTGTCGGTTGTCCTGGACGCCTTACAAAAGTCTCAGTTTGAACCTCTTGAGTCTGTGGACCTTAAGTGGCTTACTCTTAAGGTCTTGTTCTTGCTGGCTATTGCCTCTGTTAGACGGGTTTCAGACTTGGGTGCCTTGTACTGTCAGTCACCCTTTCTGATTTTTCACCGTGACCGGGCGGTTCTTAGAACTCGCCCTGGTTATTTGTCGTCTTTCCACCTCAACAAGGAGATTGTGATTCCGGCATTTACCTCTCCAGGTTTGTCCTCCAAACAACGGTCTTTGGACGTGGTACGGGTTCTCCGTATTTATGTGAAGAGAACAGCTTCTCTTAGGAGATCTGATTCCCTCTTTGTCCTTTTTGGTTTTCACAAACGTGGCTGGCCTGCTAATAAGCAGACCTTGGCCAGGTAGATAAAAATGGTGATTGCACATGCTTTTGTACAGGCTGGCCTTCCAGCTCCTGCTACCATCAAAGCCCATTCTACTCGGTCTGTTGGACCTTCTTGGGCGGCCCGCCGTGGTGCAACCCTTGAACAATTGTGCAAGGCGGCTATGTGGTCCTCAGTGAACACATTCATAAGGTTCTATGCCTTCGATACTTCCATCTCCCAGGATTCCTCCTTTGGACGCCGGGTTCTTGTGTCCACTACAGTGTGTCCCCTCCCATAAGGAACTTCTTTAGGACATCCCCAATGTTATCCCTATGGAACCCCAGTGTACCCCGCTGCAGAAAACAAGATTTATGGTAAGAACTTACCTTTGTTAAATCTCTTTCTGCGAGGTACACTGGGTTCCACAGGGCGCCCACCCTGACGCACTTAGCTTCTTTGGGTTTGTATGGCATTAGCCACTGGTACCTTCTCCTGTCGTGAGAATGTAGCGTATGTGGCCACTAACTGTTGTCGTCTCTCTTACCTGCTGCTACGTTGGACTGTTTAACAAAACTGAGCTCCAGTGCCTGGAGGCGGGGATATAGAGGAGGTGGCGCTAAGCATCCTGGGAACAGTCAAAGCTTTTAGCCTGTTGGTGCCTCGGATCAAGATCCAACTCTACACCCCGATGTTATCCCTGTGGAACCCAGTGTACCTCACAGAAAGAGATTTATCAAAGGTAAGTTATTACCATAAATCTCCTTTTTGTAGACAATGGAGGGTTTAAATTAGAGAGGCTTTACCCGTATTTACTCCAATCTCAAAACAGCATCTTATTGGTTATCCAGCTGTCACGTGTTTTGGATAGCCAATAAGTAAAATCCGGATTAATCTGAACCAGCGCTACTTTGGCATTAAGTACCGAGTAAATCCAAACCCGCACATCTTTAGTTTAAATACAACCAAATTATTTTTCTGAATTGATCGTCACTGACTGTTTACAGCTGTTGTTGCAATGATTTTCAATGATACCATTTTCAGATATATGAAAGCTAAGCAAAAACTGACTGCGAAAATTACAAAATCCTGACTTCTCTGTTTCCCATAGTCAATTATTGCTGTGCTTCAAGATAGGCTTTACTAGCTACAATAAATGGAATGAAAAGATCTACACATAATTAAATATCTTGAAAAGTAAACGAAAATAAATGAGAGTAAAGTGTTTGAATTAAATTTTTGGGAACTGACAGACATATAAGGAATGATGTAGAGTCAAATGCAAGTCAGTTTTGTGGATGTATCTTGCATGACTTTGTACTGTGCATGCCCTGGAGATGAGTGTACACAACTACAGGCAATGCACAGTTGTACGTGACTCAGTGGCATCTGTACTTGCAAATGAAGGTGCATAAATGGGCATTAACCACTTAACTTACGATTTTTGTAAAAAAAATACAAAAAAATGCTTTTTTAATGAGTGAATTAGGTGAAGAACATGTACTTAACCTTATTCAAAATGATCTTAGTGAATTTTAAAAAAAAAAATCCCCCCCTCCCCCCATCATTAGAACATCGGCCATCACTATTGGAACTTCATGACCATCTGAAACATCGCGACCATCATGGCTTTCACTTTAGAAGCCGGGACAACCACCAAGTACACACGGGGTGGGGGGTGGGGGGGGGCTGGGCTTGTGGGGGTTTAATTAACACTTTCCCAGCGGCTGATATTGTCTGCAGCTGCTGGGTGGGGTGTCCTGCCACGCTGATCGATCAGTAGTGATCAGCAGCACGGCATACACTGGGGGAGGGTACATGGCTGCAGAGGGACATTCCAGTCCCTCTGAGAGCTGCAGCTGCGGGAAGTTTTCCTTCCCTGCAGTTGCACACTCTGTGTATCTGACTGGTCACATCCTGTGCGACCAGGTCAGATAAGGCACTTGCTGGTGTTGTCGCATCTGATGCGAGCATGCCAGGCAAGTGGTTAAAAGGGCCTTCTCACATAGGTAAAATTTAGTGAGGGTAGAGTTAAAGTAAGAGTATTACTGTCATGCAGTTGGTATTTCTTTGAACATTGAACTGCTTTGACAGGCCTCACTTTGGGCCTTATTCAGAGTCAGTCACAAGTGCAATCACAATTTGCAATTTGATGAGACTAAATTGCACCTGAGTTCACCGTGAGTACAGAAATTATACATCTGTGGCACACAATGAAAATGTATTAAAATAAATGGCCGGCTAGTGCAGATTAGAAGTTCTCAAATGGTTTAGAGCATCTGAATTACTCACACATAAATATAATATTTTTTTCTTATTTCATCACCTATATTTCTGCCCTCACAGTTATTCTCAGAGTACACTTATTTACTCATCTATCACAATGAAGTTCATCCTGAATGAGTGTACAGTATTAAGACATTGACAGTGACTGACAATGGTGGGAGGCGTAGACACAACCCAACCTAGATATAAAATAGCTTTCTTACTTTTTTAATTTAAACATTCATGTTTTCTGTCGACTTAGTGGGATTTCTTTCGTTTTATCATGTCATCAATGAACCTTGTGATTGTATACATCTTTAACCGTATGGTAAAATTATATATTAAGTTATAACTACG